>NC_045731.1:24627200-24927200 GCF_009834535.1 Camelus ferus
CTTGGCTTTCCTGGTAACACCCACAGATCTCTGGCAGGCTGACCTAGTAAAGAATTATGGAAGGCATGTTAAGGGCTTCTAGGAGATTCCAGGCACTGCTGACTGGAGACTTAACCTCTCCACACTCAGCAATCTGGAACATGGCTGAGTGTGTTCTGGATTTTGGAAGCCGCCATCCATGCAGTTTCCTGGGGTCACAGGTGTTCCCTGTTACTGGGAATTCATCTAACTACCTCCCTGTCCATAGGGAGACTCTCACTGCTACTTGGCTTTCCAGCAAATCCCCCATCTTTCCCTGCAGCCAGCACTAGGGAACACAAAGTGAAGGCACGAAATAGGCTTCAAGGGGATCCCAGGATTTGCTGACATAAGACAGAACCTCCCAAAATTGGAATTCCTGATAATGGCTGACAGTGATTAGGAGGTTTCTAGCCACCCTGCATGCAGCTACATGAGGTCACACGTGTTCCCTATTACGGAGAATTCCACTAAAAATCTCCCCTGTCCATGGGAAGGCACTAGCTACTACTTGAATTTCCAGCCCAGCCCCAAATTTCCCTGACAACTCACCCTAGGAAACACTCATGGAAGGCACAAGAAGTGCTTCAAGGAGATCCCGGAGTTACTGAAAGAAGACAGATCCTCCCGACACTCAGCATAATGGAACATAACTCAGTGATTGGGGGAGGTAGCGAACCAAACTCCACGCATCTACCTGGGCTCACAGGTGTTCCGTTGTAAGGGGAAATCCACTAATTACCTGTCAGTTCATGGGGAGTCACTCATCACTACTTGAGTTTCCAGAACAACCCCCAAATTTCCTTGGCAGCCCGCCTTAGATAAAACTCAGGGACGGCAAGGGAATGCCTTCTAGGAAATCCCAGGCACTGCTAAAAGAAGACGGAACCTCACCATAGCCAGAATTCAAGAACAATTCTGAGTGTGTTGGGTGATGAGGAGCCGCCCTACACTCAGCAACCTGTGGTCACAGGTGTTCCCATGTAGGGGGAAGTTCACTAAATACTTCCAATTTTAATGCTGAGGCTTCACTGCTCCTTGCTTTCCAAGCAACACCCACAGTTCTCTGGCAGCCCACCCTAGTGAAGATTTAGGAAAGGCACAGGAAGGGCTTCTAGGTGATCGAAGTCTCTGCTGATGGAAGACGGAACATCACTACACTCAGAATTCCAGAAGTCTTAGTGTATAGGGTATTGAGTAGCCAAATTCCATGCAGTTACCTGGGGTCAAATTGTAGCCTGGTAGGTGGAAGTCCACTAGTTACCTACCCAGACCATGGGGATGCACTCTCAGCTACTTGGATTTCCAGAAAATTCCCAGCATTTCCCTGGCAGCCCACACAAATAAACACACAGTGAATGAAGGAAATGCCTTCTAGGAGATCCAAGGCACTACTGACAGAAGATGGAACCTCCCCACACTCAGAAATCCAGAAAAAGTCTGAGTGTTTTGGGTTTTGAGGAGCCGCCCTCCAGATAGTTACCTGGGATCTCAGGTGTTCCCAGTTAGGGGCAAGTTCGCTAATTACCTCCACTGTCCAAGGGGAGGCATTACTGCTATTTGGCTTTCCAAGAAACAACCACAGCTCACTGGCAGTCTGCACTAGTAAAGAATTACAGAAGGCTCATGAAGAGCTTCTACAATGTTACAGGCACTGCTGACAGAAGACTTAACCTCTCCACACTCAGAAAACTGGAACACGGCTGAGTTTGTGGTGGAGGTGGTGAGCCGCACTCCACGCAGTTACTTGGGGTCACAAGTGTTCCCTGGTAGTGGGAAGTCAGCTAAATACCTCCCTGTACATAGGGAAACACACACTGCTACTTGGCTTTCAGCATATCCCAGCCTTTCCATGCAGCCAGCCTAGGAAACACAAAGGGAAAGCACGGAAATGGCTTCTAGGAGATCCCAGGATTTGCGGACATATGACAGAATCTCCCAAACTCAGTATTCTGGATAATGGCTGACAGTGTTTGTGAATTGGCGAGACGCCCTCCACGCAGCTACAAGAGGTCACACGTGATCCCTGTTATGGTGAAGTCTGCTAAATACCTCCCCTGTCCATGGGAAGGCACTCGCTACTACTTGAATTTCCAGCCCAACCCCACATTTCCCTAGCAACCCGCCCTAGTAAACACTCATGGAATGCACGAGAAGGGCTTCAAGGTGATTCTGGGAAATATTGATTGAATTCACAACCTCCCCACACTCAGCATTCTGGAACATGACTGAGTGTTTGGGGGAGTTGTCGAGCCATCCTCCACGCATCTACCTGGGATCACAAGTGTTCCGTGGTAGGGGAAATACCGCTAATTACCCCCACATTTCATGGGGAGGCACACGATTCTACTTGGATTTCCAGCAAAACCCCCGAATTTCCTTGAAGCCCGCCCAATGAAAAAATCAGGAAAGTAATACGACTGGTTTCTAGGAGATCCCAGCCTCTGCTGATGGAAGATGGAGCCTCCCCACACTCAGGATACCATAAAAAGTCAGAGTGTTTTGGGGAGATGCGGAGCTGCATTCCACAAAGTTCCCTGGGGTCACAAGTGTTCCCTGGTAGCTGGAATTCCAATAATTCATTCCCCAGTCCATGGGGAGGCACTCGTTGCTACTTAGCTTTCCAGGATAACGCCCGCCTTTGTCTTTTAGCCCTCTTTTTAAAACACTAAGCAAAGACACATTAAGAGATTATAGAAGAATAAAGGTGCTCCTGAAGGAAGACAACCTCAGCACACTTGACATTTAAGAACATTGCTGATTGTGTGGGGCAGGTGGGGTGCTGCTTTCAACGCAGTACCTGGAGTCACAGGTGTTCCCTGAATGGAGGAAGTCCGCTAATTTTCTCCCCTGTACATGAGGAGGCAGTCGCTGCTAATTCGCATTCCAAGAAAACCCCCACATTTTCCTGGTAGCCCACCCTATGAAATAATCAAGGAATATACAGGAAGGGCTTCTAGGCGATCCATGTTTTTGTTGACAGAAGATGGAACCTCCCCACACTCAGTATACCATAACACGTCTTAGTGTGTGTGGGAGGTGGGGAGGCACTATCCACGCAGCTACATTGGGTTAAAGGTGTTCCATTATACGGGTGATTCCACTAACTTCATCCCCTGTCAAAATGGAGGCACAGGCTGCTACTTGGGTTTCCAGAAATACGACCAGCTTTCCGTAGCATCCCACCCTAGTAAACAATCATGGATATAAAGCTCAGTGCTCCTAGGAGATCCAAGTCTCTGCTGACAGAAGACAGAACTTCCCACACTCAACATTCCCGAACAGAGCTGAGTGTGTGGGGGAGGTGGTGGCCGCCATTCTCTCCGGTGCATCGGGTCACAGGTGTTACATAATAGGGGTAAATTCTCTGAATTCCTCCCCTGTCCATGTGGAGGCACACGCTGCTAGTTGGATTTCCAGCCTTACACACGCTTTATCCTGGCAGCCCACCCTCTGTATCACTCAGGGTTTAAAGAGTAAGGGCTTATAGGAGATCCCATTTGCTGATGACAGAAGACGGATCCTCTGCAAACTCAGTATCCCGGAACACTGCTGAGTGTGTGGGGGATTTGGAGAGACGACCACCATGCACTACCCTGTGGTCTTAGGTGTAGCCTGGTAGGGGGAATTCCGCTAATTATCTCCACATTCCATGGGGATGCACTTGATGCAACTTGGATTTCTAGCACAATCCCAGTATTTCCCTGGCAGACTGCCCTAGTAAACCCTCAGTGAAGGCAAGGGATATTCTTCTAGGAGTTCCCAGGCACTGCTGAATGAAGATGAAACCTCCCCACACTCAGAATTCCAGAACAAATCTGAGTGTTTTGGGTGTTGAAGAGCTGCTCTCCACTCAGCAACCTGGGGTCACAAATGTTCCCAGGGAGTAGGAACTTGGCTAACTTCCTATAATGTCCATGGGGAGGCTTCACTGCTACTTGGCTTTCCTGGTAACACTCACAGATCTCTGGCAGGCTGACCTAGTAAAGAATTATGGAAGGCATGCTAATGGCTTCTAGGAGATTCAAGGCACTGCTGACTGGAGACTTAACCTCTCCACACTCAGCAATCTGGAACATGGCTGAGTGTGTGCTGGAGATTGGAAGCCGCCATCCATGCAGTTACCTGGGGTCACAGGTGTTTCCTGTTACTGGGAATTCATCTAAATACCTCCCTGTCCATAGGGAGACTCTCACTGCTACTTGGCTTTCCAGCAAATCCCCCATCTTTCCCTGCAGCCAGCACTAGGGAACACAAAGTGAAGGCACGAAAAAGGCTTCTAGGAGATCCCAGGATTTGCTGACATAAGACAGAACCTCCCAAACTTGGAATTCCGAATAATGGCTGACAGTTTTTAGGAGGTGGCGAGCCACCCTGCATGCAGCTATATGAGGTCACACTTGTTCCCTATTACGAAGAATTCCACTAAAAAATTCCTTGTCCATGGGAAGGCACTCGCTAATACTTGAATTTCCAGCCCAGCCCCAAATTTCCCTGACAACCCACCCTAGGAAACACTCATGGAAGTCAAGAATAGCGCTCAAGGAGATCCCGGAGTTACTGAAAGAAGACAGATCCTCCCGACACTCAGCATTACGGAACATGACTGAGTGTTTGGGGGAGGTAGCGAACCAAACTCCACGCATCTACCTGCGTTCACAGGTGTTCCGTTGTAGGGGGAAATCCACTAATTACCTGTCAGTTCATGGGGAGTCACCCATCGCTACTTGAGTTTCCAGAACAACCCCCAAAGTTCCCTGGCAGCCGCCGTAGATAAAACTCAGAGAAGGCAGGCTAATGGCTTCTAAGAAATCCCAGTGTCTGCTGAAGCGATGACGGAACCTCCCCGCTCTCAGAATTCTGGAACTAGTCATAGTGTTTGTGAGAGATGGGGAGCTGCCCTCCATGCAGCTCCCTGGTGTCACAAGTGTTCCCTGGTAGCTGGAATCCTTTAAAAACCTCCTCAGTCCATCGGGAAGCCCTCGCTTCTACTTCGCTTTCCAGGAGTGCCACAGCCTTCTGAATTATCCCGCTTCTGAAACACTAAGTAAAGACACTGTAAGGAATTCTAGGAGATTGAAGATGCTGCTGAGAGAAGACAACCTCCGCATACTCGAAGTTTAAGAACATGGCTGTGTATGTGCAGCAGGTGGGGAGAAGCTTTCCACACAGTGCCTGTGGTCACAGGTGTTCCCTGGATGGGGGAAGTCCTGTAACTTCCTCCCCAATCCAATGGAAGGCTCCAACTACTCCTTTACTTGCAGCGCAACCTGTGCCTTTCCCTGGAAGCCCACCCTATGATACACTGTTGGAAATCACGTGAAGGGCTTGTAGGAGATCCCAGGCTTTCCTGACAGAAGACAGAACTTCCCCACACTCAGAATTCATGAACAAGTTTGAGTGTGAAGTGTAGGTTGTTTACTGTGGGGTCACAGGTATTCCCTGGTATGAGGAAGAACACTAATTTCCTCCCCTGTCCAAGGGGAGGCGCTCGCTTCTTCCTAGATTTCAAGACCTACCCTAGCTTGTCCCTTGGCAGCCACCATAATTAGCACTCTGTGATACCACGGTAATATTTTCTAGGAGATCCCAGTTGCTGCTGAATGAAGAAGTAAACTGCTGACATTCAGCAAACCGGATCATGTCTGAGTGTGTGGGGACTTTTTAAGCCATGTTCCATGTAGGTACTATGGGGTCACAGGTGTTCCCTGGAATGTGGAATTCCGCTACATATCTCTCAGTCCATAGGGAGGCATTCAAACCTACTTCGAATTCCAGCACACCCCCAGCATTTCCCTGGCAGCCCGCCATAAGGAAATCTCACGGTAGGCAAGAGTAGTCCTTCTAGGACATCCCAGACGCTGCTTACAGATGACGCAACCTCACAACACTCAGCATTCCATGATTTCGACTGAGAGTGTGAGGGAGGAGGTGAGCCGAGATACACGCAGTTAACTCATGTCAAAGGTGTAGCCTGGTAAGGGGTAATTCTGCTAACTACCTCACCTGCCATGTGCAGGCACTTGCTGCTTCACAGCTTACAGTCAAATGCTCGCCTTTGTCTTTCAGTCTTCCCTAGGGAAAACTTAATTTATGCAAATGAAGGGATTAATTGGAGATCCCTGGCGCTGATGATAAAGACGAAACCTCCTAACACTCAGCTTTCTTGAGCATGGCTGAGTGTTTGGGGGATGTGATGAGCCACCCTCCACGCAGGTACCTGGGACATCAGGTGTTCCCTGGTAAGGGGAATTCCGCTAATTACCTCAGTGAACATTGGGAGGCACTCGATACTAATTGGCATTCCCACACATCCCCCATCTTTCCGTGGGAGCCCGCCCTAGGAAACACTCAGAGTAGGCACACAAAGGACTTTTAGAAGATCCCAGGTCCTGTTGACAAAAGATAATCTCCACACGCTCTGCATTTAAGAACACGGCTGTGTGTGTGGGAGGTGGGATGCCAACATCCACACAGCTAACTCTGGTCAAAAGTGTTCCCTGGTAGAGTGAATTTCGCTAATAACCTCCCTGTCAATAGGGAGGCGCTCACTTCTTCTTAGGTTTCCACCCAAAACCCCCAAATTTCCCTGGCAGCCCGCCCCAGATAACACTCAGCATACACACTCAAAAGGCTCCTAGGAGATCCCAGTTTCTGCTGACATAAGACGGATACTCCCCACAATCAGAAAACCGGAAGACATTTGAGTGTGATTGTGAGCTGGGTTACCACCCTCCACATAGCTAACTGGGGTCACAGGTGTTCCCTTGTATGAGGAAGACTGCTAATTTCTTCCCCTGTCCATGGGTAGGCACCCCCTACTATTGGATTTGCAGCAAAACCCCCACATATCCCTGACATCAAGCCCTAGTTAACAGTCAGGGAAGGCATGCAAAGTGCTTCTAGTAGATCCCAGGCACTGCTGACAGAAGAGGGAACCTCCCCACCATCAGCATTCGGGATGACGGCTGTGAGTATGGAGCAGGGGATGACACAATCCTCCACAAACTTACCTGGTTTAAAAGTTTTTCCCTGGTAGGGGAAGTCTGCTAATTTCCTCCCAAATTATTCTGGAGGCTCTCACTGCTACTTGGCTTTCCAGCACAACCCCTGCATTTCCCTTGCAGCATGCCTTAGAGAACACTCCGGGAAGGCACATGAATGTCTCTTGAAGATCCCAGGTTCTGCTGACAGAAGACTTAACCTCCCCAAACTCTGCATTCCAGAACAAGTCTGAGAGTGTTGTGGATGTGGGGAGCCTCATTTCATGTAGCAACATGGTGTTGCAGATGTTCCCTAGTAGGGGGAATTTCGCTATTTACCTCCCCATTCCATAGGGATGCACTCACTGCTACTTGGTTTTCCAGCACAATCTCAGCATTTCCCTGGCAGTCCGCCCTAGTAAACACTTAGGGAAAGCAAGGGAATGCCTTCTAGGTGATCCCAGTTTCTGTTGACAGAAGACGGAACCTCCCCACACTCAGAATTCTGGAACACGGCTCTGTGTGAGGGGGATGTGGATTGTCGACCTCAACGCAGCTAACTGGGGTCACAGGTATTCCCTGGTATGAGGAAGTCCGCTAAGTTCCTCCCATGTCCATGGGGAGGTACTCATTTTATTGGCTTTCCAGCCTTACCCACTATGCTCCCTAGCAGCCCGTCTTAAGAAACACCAAGGGAATTCATGCAAAATTCTTCTACGATAAACTAGGTGCTGCAGAAAACAGCCGGAGGCTCCCTACACTCAATAATCTGGATGTCGTCTGTGTGTGAAAGGGAGGAGGCTAGGCGCCGTCCTTGTAGCTCCCTGGGGACAAAGTTTTTCCATATTAAGGGGAAATCCAATAATTACTTCACCTGTCCATGGGGAGGCACTCACTACTATCTGGGTTTCCAACCGCACAAGCGCCTTTCCCTTGCTACTCGCCCTAGGAAATACTTAGGGAATTCACGTGAATGGCTTCTAGGAAATACCAGGTGCTTCTGACAGAAGACAGAAAATCCCCACACTCATAATTCCAAAACACGACTGAGTGTGAGGGGTAGTTGGATTGCCACCCTTCACGCAGATACTTGGGGTCACAGTTTTTCCCTGATATGAGGAAGTCAACTAATTTTCTCCAAATTCATGGGGAGGCCGCCTCTGCTACTGACTTTTCATGACATCCCCCAACTTTCCCTGGCACACCACCCTAGGAAACTTTCAGGAAAGCACGAGGAGGGATCCAAGGAGATCCCAGGAGCTGCTGATAGTGGAAAGAACCTCCACACACCTAGCATTCTGAAACAAGGCTGAGTGTTTTGGGAGGTGGCGAGCCAACCTCCACGCATCTACCCGGGTTCACAAGTGTTCCATGGTAGAGGGAATTCTGCTAATTTCCACCACAGTTCTTGGGGAGTGAATCGCTGCTACTTGGGTTTCCAGCACAACCCACGAATTTCCCTGACAGCCCAGCATATGAAACACTCAAAACAGTCACACAAAAGGCTTCTAGGCGATCCCAGACACTGCAGAAGGAAGACGGAACCTCCCCAAACTCAGCATTCCGGAAGTCGTCCATGGGCGAAATGAGGGGGCAAGGAGATCTCCTTATTGCTCCCTGGGGACAGAGGTGTTTCATGGTAGGGGAATTCCTCTAATTACCTACCCTGTTCATGGGTTGGCTCTCACTGCTATTTGCTTTCCAGCCTGACAACCTAATTTACCTGGTAGGCCGCACTAGGAAACACTCAGGGAAGTCATGCAAAATAATTCTAGGATATCCCAGTTTCTGCCGAAGGAAGATGGAGTCTCACCACACTCAGCATTCCAAAACCTGGCCGTGTGTGAAATGGAGTGTGCGAGGTGATCTCCTTGTAGATCCCAGGGGACAGAAGTTATACATAGTTGGGGGAAGCCCACTAATTACCTCCTCTGTCTATGGGGAGGCACTCGCAGCTACCTGGATTTCTTGACCAACCCTAGTTTATCTCAGGCAGACCACCCTACGAAGCATTCAGGGACAGCACAACAATGTCTTCTTGGAGATCCCAGGCACTGCTGACTGAATGTTGTAACCTCCTGAAACTCAGCAAATCTGATCATGTCCGAATGTGTAGGGGAGCTGTAGAGCTGTGTTCCACACAGGATATATTGGGTCACAGGTGCTCCCTGGTATGTGGAATTCTGCAAAATAACTCTCCTCTCCATAGGGAGGCACTCACAGCTACTTCGTGTTCCAGCCCAAACCAGAATTTCCCTGGCAGCCCGCCATTAGAAAACTCATGGAAATCTCGAGAAGTTTCTAGTAAATCTCTGGTGCTGCTGAAAGATGATGGAAGCTCCCAAATATCAGCATTCTGGAATTCATCTGAGATATTTTGGGAGGAGCTGAGTCAATATAAACTCAGCTACATGGCATCAAAGTGAAGCCATGTAGGAGGAAGTCCGCTAATTAACTCCCCAGTCCATGGGGAAGTACTTGCATCTACTTGGGTTTCCAGAATAATCCCAGATTTTCTCTGGCAGCTCACAGTAGTAAACACTCAGGGAAGGCAAGGGTAATGCCTTCTAGGAGATCCCAGGCACTGCTAACAGAAGACGGAACCTCACCATACCCAGAATTCCAGAACAAGTCTGAGTGTGTTGGGTGTTGAGGAGCCGCCCTCCACTCAGCAACCTGGGGTCACAAGTGTTCCCATGTAGGGGGAAGTTCACTAAATACTTCCACTGTTCATGGGGAGGCATCAATGCTACTAGCTTTCCAGGCAACCCCCACAGTTCTCTGACAGCCCAGCCTAGTGAAGACTTAGGAAAGGCTCAGAAAGGGCTACTAGGTGATCGTAGTCTCTGCTGAGAGAAGACGGAACCTCCCAACACTCAGAATTCCAGAAGTATGAGTGTTTAGGTTATTGAGTAGCCACACTCCAAGCAGTTAACAGGGGTCACATGTGTAGCCTGGTAGGGGGAAGTCCGCTAGTTACCTACCCGGACCATGGGGATGCACTCACTGCTACTTGGATTTCCAGAACAATCCCAGCATTTCCCTGGCAGCCCACACTAATAAACACACAGGGAAGGCAAGGGAATGCCTTCTAGGTGATCCCAGGCACTACTGACAGAAGATGGAACCTCCCCACACTCAGAATTCCAGAAAAAGTCTGAGTGTGTTGGGTATTGAGGAGCCGCCCTCCACATATTTACCTGGGGTCTCAGGTGTTCCCAGGTAGGGGGAATTTCGCTAATTACCTCCACTGTCCAAGGGGAGGCCCTACTTCTATTTGGCTTTCCAAGCAACAATCACAGCTCACTGGCAGTCCGCACTAGTAAAGACTTACAGAAGGCTCATGAAGAGCTTCTACAAGGTTCCAGGCACTGCTGACAGAAGACTTAACCTCTCCACACTCAGAAATCTGGAACACGGCTGAGTTTGTGGTGGAGGTGGTGAGCCGCACTCCACGCAGTTTCTTGGGGTCACAAGTGTTCCCTGGTAGGGGGAAGTCAGCTAAATACCTCCCTGTCCATAGGGAGACACTCACTGCTACTTGGCTTTCAGCATATCCCCCGCCTTTCCCTGCAGCCAGCCTAGGAAACACAAAGGAGAATGCACGCAAAGGGCTTCTAGGAGATCCCAGGATTTGCTGACATATGACAGAATCTCCCAAACTCAGAATTCTGGATAATGGCTGACAGTGTTTGGGAGTTGGCTGAGACGCCCTCCACGCAGCTACACGAGGTCACAGGTGTTCCCTGTTATGGTGAAGTCTGCTAAATACCTCCCCTGTCCATGGGAAGGCACTCACTACTACTTGAATATCCTGCCCAAACCCACTTTTCCCTGGCAACACGCCCTAGTAAACAATCATGGAATGCATGAGAAGGGCATTCAAGGAGATCCTGGGAGCTACTGATTGAATTCAGAACCTCCCCACACTCAGCATTCTGGAACACGTCTGAGTGTTTTGGGGAGGTGTCGAGCCATCCTCCACGCATCTACATGGGATCACAGGTGTTCCGTGGTAGGGGGAATACCGCTAATTACCCCAACAGTTCATGGGGAGTCACACGCTTCTACTTGGATTTCCTGCAAAACCCCCGAATATCCGTTGAAGCCCGCCCTAGGAAAAACCCAGGAAAGTAATAGGACTGTCTTCTAGGAGATCCCAGTCTCTGCTGAATGGAAGATGGAACCTTCCCACACTCAGAATTCCATAACAATTCAGAGTGTTTTGGGGAGTTGGGGAGCTGCATTCCACACAGATCCCTGGGGTCACAAGTGTTCCCTGGTAGCTGGAATTCCACTAATACCCTCCTCAGTCCATGGGGAGGAGATCACTGCTAATTAGCTTTCCAGGATTACCCCCGCCTTTGTCTTTTAGCCCTCCTTTTAAAACACTAAGCAAAGACACATTAAGGGATTACAGGAGATAAAAGGCGATGCAGAAGGAAGACAACCTCCGCACACTTGACTTTTAAGAACATGGCTGATGGTGTGGGGAAAGTTGGTAGCTGTTTCAACGCAGTCCCTGGGTGCAAAGGTGTTCCCTGGATGGAGGAAGTCCGCTAATTTACTCCACTGTACATGGGGATGCACTCGCTGCTAATTCGCTTTCCAGGAAATCCCCCACATTTTCCTGGTAGCCCACCCTAGGAAATAATCAAGGAATATACGGGAAGGGCTTCTAGACGATCCATGTTGTTGTTGACAGACGATGGAACCTCCCCACACTCAGTATACCATAACACGTCTTAGTGTGTGGGGAAGGTTGGGAGGCACTATCCACGAAGCTACATTGGGTTATAGGTGTTCCCTTATACGGGTAATTTCACTAACTCATCCCCTGTCAAATGTGAGGCAAAGGATGCTACTTGGATTTCCAGAAAAACGACAAGCTTTCCCTGGCAACCCGCCCTAGTAAACAATCATGGATGTAAAGCAAATTGCTTCTAGGAGATCCAAGTCTCTGCTGACAGAAGACAGAACTTCCCACACTCAACATTCCCGAACAGAGCTGAGTGTGTGGGGGAGGTTGTGGCCGCCATTCTCTCCGCTGCATAGGGTCAAAGGTGTTACATAATAGGGGTAAATTCTCTAAATTCCTCACCATGTCCATGTGGAGGCACACGCTGCTAGTTGGATTTCCAGGCTTACACACGCTTTCCCTGGCAGCCCACCCTCTGAAACACTCAAGGTAGAAAGAGTACGGGCTTATAGGTGATCCCATTTGCTGCTGACAGAAAACGGAACCTCTGCACACTCAGTATCCCGGAACACTGCTGAGTGTTGGGGAGGTAGAGAGACGAACACCACGCAGTTCCCTGGGGTCTTAGGTAGTAGCCTGGTAGGGGGAAGTCTGCTAATAATCTCCCCAGTCCATGGGGATGCACTTGATGCAACTTGGTTTTCTAGCACAATCCCAGGACTTCCCTGGCAGCCTGCCCTAATAAACACTCAGCGAAGGCAAGGGATTGCCTTCTAGGAGATCCCAGGCACTGCTGAAAGAAGATGAAACCTCCCCACACTCAGAATTCCAGGAACAAATCTGAGTGGGTTGGGTGTTGAGGAGCTGCACTCCTCTCAGCAACCTGGGGTCACAGGTGTTCCCAGGTAGGGGGAACTTGGCTAAATACCTATAATGTCCATGGGGAGGCTTCACTGCTACTTGGCATTTCAGACAACACCCACAGTTCCCTGGCAGGCTGACCTAGTAAGGAATTATGGAAGGCATGCAAAGGGCTTCTAGGAGATTCCAGGCACTGCTGACTGGAGACTTAACCTCTCCACACTCAGCAATCTGGAACATGGCTGAGTGTGTTCTGGAGGTTGGAAGCCACCATCCACGCAGTTACCTGGGGTCACAGGTGTTCCCTGGTATGGGGAATTCATTCTAAATACCTCCCTGTCCATAGGGAGACACTCACTGCTACTTGGCTTTCCAGCCAATCCCCCATCATTCCCTGCAGCCAGCACTAGGGAACTACAAAGGTAAGTCAAGAAAAAGGCTTCGAGGAGATCCCAGGATTTGCTGACATAAGACAGAACCTCCCAACTTGGAATTCCGGATAATGGCTGACAGTGTTTAGGAGGTGGCGAGCCACCCTGCATGCAGCTACATGAGGTTACACGTGTTCCCTATTACGGAGAAGTCCGCTAAACACCTCCCCTGTCCATGGGAAAGCACTCGCTACTACTTGAATTTCCAGCCCAACCCCACATTTCCCTGGCAACCCACCCTAGAAAACACTCTTGGAAGGCACGAGAAGGGCTTCAAGGAGATCCCGGAGTTACTGAAAGAAGACAGAACCTCCCGACACTCAGCATTACGGAACATGACTGAGTGTTTGGGGGAGGTAGCGAACCAACCTCCACGCATCTAGCTGGGTTCACAGGTGTTCCGTGGTAGGGGGAATTTCACTATTTACCTCCCAGTTCATGGAGAGTCACTCATCGCTACTTGAGTTTCCAGAAAACCCCCAAATTTCCCTGGCAGACCGCCGTAGAAAAAACTCAGGGAAGGCACGCGAATGGCTTCTAGGAGATCCCAGTGTCTGCTGACCGATGACGGAACCTCCCTGCTCTCAGAATTCTGGAACAAGTCATAGTGTTTGGGAGAGATGGGGAGCTGCACTCCATGCAGCTCCCTGGTGTCACAAGTGTTCCCTGGTAGCTGGAATTCCGTTAATAACCTCCTCAGTCCATCAGGAGGCCCTCGCTGCTACTTCGCTTTCCAGGAGTACCACTGCCTTCTGCTTTTATCCCGCTTCTGAAACACTAAGTAAAGACACTGTAAGGAATTCTAGGAGATTGAAGGTGCTGCTGAGAGAAGACAACATCCGCATACTCGACGTTTAAGAACATGGCTGTGTGTGTGCAGCAGGTAGGGAGAAGCTTTCCACACAGCACCTGGGTTCACAGGGTTCCCTGGATGGGGGAAGTCCGGTAACATTCCTCCCCAATCCAATGGGAGGCTCCCACTTCTCCTTTACTTTGCAGCACAACCTGTGCCTTTCCCTGGAAGCCCACCCTATGAAACACTGTTGGAAAGCACGTGAAGGGCTTGTAGGAGATCCCAGGCTTTCCTGACAGAAGACAGAACCTCCCCACACTCAGAATTCCTGAACAAGTTTGAGTGTGAGTGCAGGTTGATTCCTGTGGGGTCACAGGTATTCCCTGGTATGAGGAAGTCCACTAATTTCCTCCCCTGTCCAAGGGGAGGCGCTCGCTTCTTCCTAGATTTCTAGACCAACCCTAGCTTGTCCCTGGCAGCCCACCATATTTAGCACTGTGTGATACCAAAACACTGACTTCTAGGAGATCCCAGTTGCTGCTGAATGTAAGAAGTAAACTGCTGACATTCAGCAAACCGGATCAATGTCTGAGATAGTGGGGACTTGTTAAGCCATGTTCCATGCAGGTACATGGGGTTCACAGGTGTTCCTCTGGTATGTGGAATTCCGCTAAATACCTCTCCTTCCATAGGGAGGCACTCACACCTACTTCGAGTTCCAACACCCCCCAGAAATTCCCTGGCAGCCCGCCATATGTAATCTCACGGTAGGCAAGAGTAGAGCTTCTAGGACATCCCAGACGCTGCTGACAGATGACGCAATCCTCACAACACTCAGCATTCCAGATTTTGACTGAGAGTGTTTGGGAGGAGGTGAGCAGAGATACACGCAGATTCCTCATGTCAAAGGTGTAGCCTGGTAAGGGGAATTCTGCTATCTACCTCTCCTGCCATGTGCAGGCACTTGCTGCTTCACAGCTTTCCAGCAAAATGCTCGTATTTGTCTTTCAGCCTTCCCTTGGGATAACTTAAATAATGGAATTGAAGGGAATATTGGAGATCCCTGGCTGCTGCTGAAAAAGACGGAACCTCCCAACACTCAGCTTTCTTGAGCATGGCTGGGTGTTTGGGGGAGGTGATGAGCCACCCTCCACGCATGTACCTGGGACACAGTGTTCCCTGTTAAGGGGAATTCCTGCTAATAACCTCAGTGAAAATTGGAGGCACTCGATACAAATTGGCATTCCCACACAGCCCCCAACTTTCCGTGAGAGCCCGCTCTAGGTAAACACTCAGAGTAGGCACACAAAGGACTTTTAGAAGATCCCAGGTCCTGCTGACAAAATGATAATCTCCACACGCTCTGCATTTAAGAACACGGCTGAATGTGTGTGGGAGGTGAGATGCCAACATCCACACAGCTAACTTTGGTCAAAGGTGTTCCGTGGTAGAGGGAATTTCGCTAATTACCTCCCTGTCAATAGGGAGGCCCTCAATTCTACTTAGCTTTCCAGCCAAACCCCCAAATTTCCCTGGCAGCCCGCCCAGAAACACTCAGCAAACACACTCAAAAGGCTCCTAGGGGATCCCAGTTGCTGCTGATATAAGACGGATACTCCCCACAATCAGAAATCCAGAAGACGTTTGAGTGTGATTGTGAGCTGGGTTACCACACTCCACTTAGCTAACTGGGGTCACAGGTGTTCCCTTGTATGAGGAAGACCGCTTAATTCCTCCCCTGTCCATGGGGAGGCACTCACTGCTATTGGATTTGCAGCTCAACCCCCACATATCCCTGACATCAAGCCCTAGTTAACAGTCAGGGAAGGCAATGCAAAGTGCTTCTAGTAGATCCCAGGCACTGATGACAGAAGAGGGAACCTCCCCACAATCAGCATTCGGGATGACGGCTGTGAGTTTGGAGCAGGGGATGACACCACCTCCACAAAATTACCAGGTTTAAAAGTTTTCCCTGGTAGGGGAAGTCTGCTAATTTCCTCCCACATTATGGGGAGGCTCTCACTGCTACTTGGCTTTCCAGCACAACCCCTGCATTTCCCTGGCAGCATGCCATAGAGAACACTCCGTGAAGGCACATGAATGTCTCTTGAAGATCACAGGCTCTGCTGACAGATGACTTAACCTCCCCAAACTCTGCATTCCAGAACAAGTCTGAGAGTGTGGTGGATGTGTGGAAGCCTCATTACACGCAGCAACCTGGTGTTGCAGGTGTTCCCTGGTAGGGGGAATTCCGCTATTTACCTCCCCATTCCATGGGGATGCGCTCAATTCTACTTGGTTTTCCAGCACAATCTCAGCATTTCCCTGGCAGCCCGCCCTAGTAAACACTTAGGGAAGGCAAGGGAATGCCTTCTAGGTGATCCCAGTTGCTGTTGACAGAAGACGGAACCTCCACAATCTCAGAATTCTGGAACAAGGCTCAGTGTGGGGGGGATGTGGATAGCAGAATTCCACGCATCTAACTGGGGTCACAGGTATTCCCTGTTATGAGGAAGTCCGCTAAGTTCCTCCCATGTCCATGGGGAGGTACTCATTTTTATTGGCTTTCCAGCCTTACCCCCTATGCTCCCTGGCAGCCCGTCTTAAGAAACACCAAGGGAATTCATGCAAATTTCTTCTACGATAAACTAGGTGCTGCAGAAGGAAGCCTGGAGACTCCCAACACTCAGTATTTTGGATGTCGTCTGTGTGTGAAAGAGAGGAGGCTAGGCGCCCTCCTTGTAGTTCCCTGGGGATAGAGTTTTTCCATATTCAGGGGAAATCCAATAATTACCTCTCCTGTCCATGGGGAGGTACTCACTACTATCTGGGTTTCCAGCCACACCAGTGCCTTTCCCTGGCTACTCACCCTAGGAAACACTTAGGGAATTATGTGAATGGCTTCTAGGAAATACCAGGTGCTGCTGACAGAAGACAGAAAATCCCCACACTCATAATTCCAAAACCCGTCTGAGTGTGAAGTGTAGGTGGATTGCCAAACTTCACGCAGATACTTTTGGTCACAGTTTTTCGCTAATATGAGGAATTCCACTAATTTTCTCCATAATTCATGGGGAGGCCGCCGCTGCTATTGAATTTCCAGCACAAACCCCAACTTTCCCTGGCAAATCCGACCTAGGAAACTCTCAGGGAAAGCACGAGGAGGGCTCCAAGGAGATCCCAGGAGCTGCTGATAGAAGACAGAACCTCCACACAACTAGCATTCTGGAACATGACTGAGTGTTTTGGGGAGGTGGCAAGCCATCCTCCACGCATCTACCCTGTTCACAACTGTTCCATTGTAGGGGTAATTCTGCTAATTACCACCACAGTTCTTGGGGAGTGAATCGCTGCTACTTGGGTTTCCAGCACAACCCACGAATTTCCCTGACAGCCCAGCATATGAAACACTCAAAACAGTCACACAAAAAGCTTCTAGGCCATCCCAGACACTGTAGAAAGAAGACGGGACCTCCCCACACTCAGCATTCCGGAAGTCGTCCAAGGGCAAAATGAGGGGACAAGGAGACCTCCTCATTGCTCCCTGGGGACAGAGGTGTTTCATGGAAGGGAGAATTCCTCTAAATACATCCACTGTTCATGGGGTGGCTTTCACTGCTATTTGCTTTCCTGCCTGACAACCTAATTTCTCTGGTAGGCCGCCCTAGTGAACACTCAGGGAATTCATGCAAAATACTTCTAGGATATCCCAGGTTCTGCCGAAGGAAGATGAAGTCTCATCACACTCAGCATTCCAAAACATGGCAGTGTGAGAAAGGGAGTGGGCGAGGCGCTCTCCTTGTAGATCCCTGAGGACAGAAGTTATCCAGAGTAGGGTAAGTCCACTAATTACCTCCACTTTGCATTTTAAGGCACTCGCTGCTACCTGGGTTTCCAGCACACCCCCAACATTCCCAGGCAACTCACCCTAGGAAACACAAACGATAGGAAAGACAATGGCTTCTAGGAAATCCCAGGTGCTGCTGACAAAAGACAGAATATCCCCACAATCATACTTCCAAACATGGCTGAATGTGAGGGGGAATTGTATTGCCACCCTCCACCCAGATACCTGGGTTACAGTTATTCCTTGGTATGAGGAAGTTCGGTAATTTCCTCCCCTGTCCATTTGGAGGCCGTCACTACTATTGGCTTCCCAGCAAAACCCCTACTTTCCCTGGCAGCCTGATATAGGAAACACTCAGGGAAATTATGCAAAAGGCTTCTAGGTGATCTCTGGCCCTGCAAAAAGAAGACGGAACCTCCCCACACTCAGCATTACGGAAGTCAGCCGTGTGTGAAAGGGAGGGGGCAAGGAGACTACTCGTCGCTCCCTGGGGACAGAGGTGTTCCTTCGTAGAGGGAAGTCCACTAATTACCTCCTCTGTCTATGGGGAGGCCTTCACAGCTACCTGGATTACTTCACCAACCCTAGTTTACCTCTCGCAGACCGCCCTACGAAGCCTTCAGGGACAGCAAAACACTGTCTTCTTGGAGATCCCAGGCACTGCTGACTGAAGTTGTAACCTCGTGAAACTCAGCAAATCGGATCATGTCTGAATGTGTGGGGGAGCTGTAGAGCTGTGTTCCACACAAGTATATTGGGTCACAGTTGCTCACATGTATGTGGAATTCTGCAAAATAACTCTCCTCTCCATAGAGAGGCACTCACAGCTACTTCGTGTTCCAGCCCAACCTCAGACTTTCCCTGGCAGCCCGCCAATAAATTCACATGGAAATCACGAGAAGTTTCTAGTAAATCCCTGGTGCTGCTGAAAGATGATGGAACCTCCCAAATATCAGCATTCTTGAATAAATCTGAGATATTGTGGGAGGAGCTGAGTCAATATACACGCAGCTAAATGGCAACAAAATGAAGCCATGTAGGAGGAAGTCCGCTAATTACCTCTCCAGTGCATGGGGAGGTACTTGCATCTACTTGGTTTTCCAGCAAAATCCCAGATTTTCTCTGGCAGCCCACCCTAGTAAACACTCAGGGAAGGCAAGGGATTGTCTTCTAGGAGATCCCAGGCACTGCTAAAATAAGACGGAACCTCACCATCTCCAGAATTCCAGAACAAGTCTGAGTGTGTTGGGTGTTGAGGAGCCGCTCTCCACATAGCATCCTGGGGTCACATGTGTTCCCATGTAGGGGGAATTTCACTAAATACTTCCACTGTTAATGGGGAGGCTTCACTGATACTTGCTTTCCAGGCAGCCCTCAGAGTTGTCTGGCAACCCATCCTAGTGAAGACTTAGGAAAGGCTCAGAAAGGGCTACTAGGTGAACGCAGTCTCTGCTGATGGAAGACGGAACATCACTACACTCAGAATTCCACAAATCTGAGTGTTTAGGGTATTGAGTAGCCACACTCCATGCAGCTACCAGGGGTCAAATGTGTAGCCTGTTGAGGGGAAGTCCGCTATATACCTACCCAGACCATGTGGATGCACTCACTGCTACTTGGGTTTCCAGAAAAATCCCAGAATTTCCCTGGCAGCCCGCACAAATAAACACACAGGGAAGGCAAGGGAATGCCTTCTAGGAGATCGCAAGCACTACTGACCAATGATGGAACCTCCCCACACTCAGAATTCCAAAAGAAGTCTGAGTGTGTTGGGTTTTGAGGAGCCGCCCTCCACACAGTTACCTGGGGTCTCAGGTGTTCCCAGGTAGGGGGAAGTTCGCTAATTACCTCCACTGTCCAAGGGGAGGCCCTACTGCTATTTGGCTTTCCAAGCAACAACCAAAACTCACTGGCAGTCCGCACTAGTAAAGACTTACAGAAGGCTCATGAAGAGCTTCTACAAGGTTCCAGGCACTGCTGACAGAAGACTTAACCTCTCCACACTCAGAAATCTGGAACACGGCTGAGTTTGTTGTGGAGGTGCTGAGCCTCACTCCACGCAGTTACTTGGGGTCACAAGTGTTCCCTGGTAGGGGGAATTCAGCTAAATACCTCCCTGTCCATAGGGAGACACTCACTGTTACTTGGCTTTCAGCATATCCCCCTCCTTTCTCTGCAGACAGCCTAGGAAACACAAAGGGAAAGCACGCAAAAGGCTTCTAGGAGATCCCAGGATTTGCTGACATATGACAGAAACTCCCAAACTCAGAATTCTGGATAATGGCTGACAGTGTTTGGGAGTTGGCGAGACGCCCTCCACGCAGCTACACGAGGTCACAGGTGTTCCCTGTTATGGTGAATTCTGCTAAATACGTCCCCTTTCCATGGGAAGGCACTCGCTACTACTTGAATTTCCAGGCCAACCCCACATTTCCCTGGCAACCCGCCCTAATTAACACTCATGGAATGCACGAGAAGGGCTTCAAGGAGATCCTGGGAGCTACTGATTGAATTCAGAACCTCCCCACACTCAGCATTCTGGAACACGTCAGAGTGGGGGAGGTGGTGAGCCATCCTCCACGAATCTACCTGGGATCACAAGTGTTCCGTGGTAAGGGGATTACCGCTAATTACCCCCACAGTTCATGGGGAGTCACACGCTTCTTCTTTGATTTCCAGCAAAACCCCAGAATTTCCCTTGAAGCCTGCCCTAGGAAAAACTTAGGAAATTAATACGACTGGCTTCTAGGAGATCCCAGTCTCTAAGATGGAAGATGGAACCTCCACACACTTAGAATTCCATAACAAGTCAGAGTGTTTGGGGGAGATGGGGAGCTGCATTCCACACAGATCCCTGGGGTCACAAGTGTTCCCTGGTAGCTGGAATTCCACTAATTCCCTCCTCAGTCCATGGGGAGGCACTCGCTGCTAATTAGCTTTCCAGAATTACGCCCGCCTTTGTCTTTTAGCCCTATTTTAAAGCACTAAACAAAGACACATTAAGGGGGTTATAGAAGATTAAAGGCGCTGCTGAAGGAAGACAACCTCTACACACTTGACATTTAAGAACATGGCTGATTGTGTGGGGCAGGTGGGGAGCTGCTTTCAACGCAGTCCCTGGAGTCACAAGTGTTCCCTGAATGGAGGAAGTCTGCTAATTTACTCCCCTGTACATGGGGAGGCACTCGCTGTTATTCGCTTTCCAGGAAAACCCCCACATTTTCCTGGTAGCCCACCCTAGTTATTAATCAAGGAATATACGGGAAGGGCTTCTAGATGATCCATGTTGTTGTTGACAGAAAATGGAACCTCCCCACACTCAGTATACCATAACACGTCTTAGTGTGTGGGGGAGGTGGGGAGGCACTAACCACGCAGCTACATTGGGTTAAAGGTGTTCCCTTATACGGGTAATTCCACTAACTTCATCCCCTGTCAAAAGGGAGGCACACCATGCTACTTGGATTTCCAGAAAAACGACCAGATTTCCCTGGCATCCCGCCCTAGTAAACAATCATGTATATAAAGCAAACTGCTTCAAGTAGATCCAAGGCTCTGCTGACAGAAGACAGAACTTCCCACACTCAACATTCCCGAACAGAGCTGAGTGTGTGCGGGAGGTGGTGGCCCCCCTTCTCTCCACTGCATTGGGTCACAGGTGTTACATTATAGGTGTAAATTCTCTAAATTCCTCCCCTGTCCATGTGGAGGCACACGCTGCTAGTTGAATTGTCAGCCTTACAGACGCTTTCCCTGGCAGCCCACCCTCTGAAACACTCAAGGTAGAAAGAGTAAGGGCTTATAGGAGATCCCATTTGCTGCTGAAAGAAGATGGAACCTCTGCAAACTCAGTATCCCAGAACACTACTGAGTGTGAGGGGGAGATGGAGAGACTACCACCAAGCAGTTCCCTGGGTTCTTAGGTGTAGCCTGGTAGGGGGAATTCCGCTAATTATCTCCCCAGTCCATGGGGATGCACTTGATGCAACTTGGTTTTCTAGCAAAATCCCAGGATTTCCCTGGCAGCTTGTCCTATTAAACTCTCAGCGAAGGAAAGGGATTGCCTTCTAGGAGATCCCAGGCACTGCTGAAAGAAGATGAAACCTCCCCACACTCAGAATTCCAGAACAAATCTGAGTGTGTTTGGTGTTGAGGAGCTGCACTCCACTCAGAAACCTGGGGTCACAGGTGTTCCCAGGTAGGGGGAACTTGGCTTAATACCTATACTGTCCATGGGGTGGCTTCACTGCTACTTGGCTTTCCAGGCAACACCCACAGTTCCCTGGCAGGCTGACCTAGTAAGGAATTATGGACGGCATGCAAAGGGCTTCTAGTAGATTCCAGGCACTGTTGACTGGAGACTTAACCTCTCCACACTCAGCAATCTGGAACATGGCTGATTGTGTTCTGGAGGTTGCAAGCCGCCATCCACGCAGTTACCTGGGGTCACAGGTGTTCCCTGGTACGGGGAATTCATGTTAATACCTCTCTGTCCATAGGGAGACACTCACTGCTCCTTGGCTTTCCAGCAAATCCCCCATCTTTCCCTGCATCCAGCACTAGGAACATAAAGGGCAGGCACGAAAAAGGCTTCTAAGAGATCCCAGGGTTTGCTGACTTAAGACAGAACCTCCCAAACTTGGAATTCCGGATAATGGCTGACAGTGATTATTAGGTGGCGAGCCACCCTGCATGCAGCTACATGAGGTCACACATGTTCCCTTTTATGGGGAAGTCCGCTAAACCCCTCACCTGTCCATGGGAAAACACTCGCTTCTACTTGAATTTCCAGCCCAACCCCATATTTCCCTGGCAACCCACCCTTGGATACACTAACGGAAGGAAAGAGAATGGCTTCTGGGGAATCCCAGGCGCTGCTGACAAAAGACAGAATATCCCCACAATCATACTTCCAAACATGGCTGAATGTGAGGGGGAATTGTATTGCCACCCTCCACCCAGATACCTGGGTCACAGTTATTCCTTGGTATGAGGAAGTTCGCTAATTTCCTCCCCTGTCCATGTGGAGGCCGTCACTACTATTGGCTTCCCAGCAAAACCCCTAATTTCCCTGGCAGTCTGATATAGGAAACACACGGAGAAGTCATGCAAAAGGCTTCTAGGTGATCTCTGGCGCTGCAAATGGAAGGCGGAACCTCCCCACACTCAGCATTACGGAAGTCAGCCTTGTGTGAAAGGGAGGGGGCAAGGAGACTACTCGTCGCTCCCTGGGGACAGAGGTGTTCCATGGTAGAGGGAAGTCCACTAATTACCTCCTCTGTCTATGGGGAGGCCCTCGCAGCTACCTGGATTTCTTGACCAACGCAAGTTTACCTCTGGCAGACCGCCCTAGGAAACATTCAGGTACAGCACAACAATGTCTTCTTTGAGATCCCAGGCACTGCTGACTGATGTTGTAACCTCCTGAATCTCAGGAAATCGGATCATGTCTGAATGTGTGGGGGATCTGTAGAGCTGTGTTCCACACAGGTATATTGGGTCACAGTTGCTTCCTGGTTTGTGGAATTCTGCAAAATAACTTTCCTCTCCATAGGGAGGCACTCACAGCTACTTCGTATTCCAGCCCAACCCCAGACTTTCCCTGGCAACCCGCCTTAAGAAATCTCATGGAAATCACGAGAAGTTTCTAGTAAATCCCTGGTGCTGCTGAAAGAAGATGGAACCTCCCAAATATCAGCATCCTGGAATACATCTGAGATATTGTGGGAGGAGCTGAGTCAATATACACTCAGCTAAATGGCATCAAAAATGAAGCCATGTAGGATGAAGTCCGCTAATTACCTCCCCAGTCCATGGGGAGGTACTTGCATCTACTTGGTTTTCCAGCATAATCCCAGATTTTCTCTGGCAGCCCACCCTAGTAAACACTCAGGGAAGGCAAAGGAATGCCTTCTAGGAGGTCCCAGGCACTGCTAACAGAAGACGGAACCTCACCTTACCCAGAATTCCAGAACAAGTCTGAGTGTGTTGGGTGTTGAGGAGCCGCCCTCCACTCAGCGACCTGTGGTCACAGGTGTTCCCATGTAGGGTGAAGTTCACTAATTACTTCCACTGTTCATGGGGAGGCTTCACTGCTACTTGCTTTCCATGCAACCCCCACAGTTCTCTGGCAGCCCACCCTAGTGAAGACTTAGGAAAGGCTCAGAAAATGCTTCTAGGTGATCGCAGTCTCTGCTGACAAATGACGGAACCTCCCAACACTCAGAATTCTGGAACAGGTCAGTATGCTTGGGAGATATGGTGAGCTGCACTCCACGCAGCTCCCTGGTGTCACAAGTGTTCCCTGGTACCTGGAATTCCGTTAATAACCTCCCCAGTCCATGGGGAGGCACTCGCTACTGCTTGACTTTCCAGGAGAACCCCCTCCTTTCCCTCTAACCCTCCTTCTTAAACACTAAGCGAAGACACAGTAAAGGATTCTAGGGTATTCAATGTGCTGCAGATAGAAGACAACTTCCGCATCATCGAAATTTATAAACATGTCTGTGTGTGGGGTGCAGGTTTTGAGTTACTTTCCACTCAGCTAAATATAGTCACAATTTTTCCCTGGATGGGGGAAGTCCGCCAATTTCCATCCCCTGTCCATGGGGAAGAACTCGCTGCTTCTTCACTTTCTAGCATATCCCGTGCCTTTCCCTGGAAGCCCGCCCTAGGTAACACTGTGGGATGGCACACAAAGGGCTTCTAGGAGATCCCAGGATTTTTTGACAGAAGACGGAACCTCCCCACACTCAGAATTCTGGAACAATGCTGAGTGTGTGGGGGAGATGGATTGCCGCCCTCCACGCAGCCTACTGGTGTCAAAGGTATTCCCTAGTTTGAGGAAGTCCACTAATTTTCTCCCATGTCCATGGGGAGGTTGCCACTGCTATTGGCTTCCCAGCACAACCACCAAATTCTGTGGCAGCCCACCAAAGGGAACACTCAGTGAAGTCACAGAAAAGGCGTCTAGGAGATCCCAGGTGCTGCAGAAGGAAGAGGGAACCACCCCACATTCCGCATTCCGGATGTAGGCCCTGTGTGAAATGGAGGCGGTGAGGAGCCCTCCTCGTAGTTTCTTGGGGACAGAGGTTTTTACATGGTAGGGGGAAGTCCGCTAATTACCTCCCCTGTCCATGGGGAGGCCCTCACTCCTACCTGGTTTTCCAGCCACACCCCCACCTTTGCCTGGCAGCCCACCCTAGGAAGCACTCAGGGACTGCACGACAATGTCTTCTAGGAGATCCCAGGTGCTGCTGACTGAAGACATAACCTCCCGACACTCAGGAAACTGGATCATGTCTGAGTGTGTGGGGAGTTCTTGAGCCATGTTCCATGCAGGTTCATAGGGTCACAGGTGTTCCCTTCTATGTGGAATTCTGCTAAATAGCTCTCCTGTCCATAGGGAGGCACTCGCTCCTACTTCATGTTCCAGCACACCCCCAGCCTTTCCCTGGCAGCCCGAAATAGGAAATCTCACAGTAGGCATGAGAAGAGCTTCTAGGGAATCCCAGGCACTGCTGACAGATGACGGAACCTCCAAACTCTCAGCATTCTGGTATACAGCTGAGAGTGTGTGGGAGGAGGTGAGCAGAGATACATGCAGCTCCCTGGGGTCACAGGTGTAGCCTGGTAGGGTGAAGCCTGCTAAATACCTCGCCTGCATTGTGGAGGCACTCGCTGCTACACAGCTTTCCATCAAAAGCCCCACATTTGCCTTTCAGCCTTCCCTCGGGGATACTCAGGGAATGCACGCAAAGGGCTTATTGGAGAACCCAGGCGCTGCTGAAAAAAGATGGAACCTCCCAACTCTCAGCTTTCATGAACATGGCTGAGTGTTTTGGGGAGGTGATGAGCCTCCCTCCACGCAGTTACCTGGGACACAGGTGTTCCAAGATAAGGGGAATTCAGCTAATTACCTCAGAGTCCATGGGGAAGCACTTGATACTAATTGGCTTTCCAGTACAACCCCCAAAATTCCGTGGTAGCCCGCCCTAGGAAACACTCAGAGAAGGCACGCAAAGGGCTTCTAGGTGATCAAAGGTGCTGCTGATAAAAGATAATCTCCACACGCTGTGCATTTAAGAACATGGCTGATTGTGTAAGGGAGGTGGGATGCCAAATTCCACTCAGTTAACTTTGGTCAAAAGTGTTCCCTGGTTGAGGTAATTTTGCTAATTACCTCCCTGACAATAGGGAGGCCCTCGCTTCTACTGAGATTTCCAGCATAACCCCCAAATTTCCCTGGCAGCCCGCCCTAAAGAACACTCAGCGAACACACAGGAAAGGCTCCTAGGAGAACCCAGGCGCTACTCACATAAGATGGATACTCCCCACACTCAGAAATTTAGAAGACGTTTGAGTGTGATTGTGAGGTGTGGTGCCACACTCCACGCAGCTACCTGGGGTCAAAGGTGTTCCCTTGTATGAGGAAGACTGCTAATTTCCTCCCCTGTCCATGGGGGGCCCTCCCTGCTATTGGATTTGCAGCTCAACCCCCACCTTTCCCTGACATCCCCCTTTAGTTAACAGTCAGGGAAGGCAAGTGAAGTGCTTCTAGTAGATCTCAGGCGCTGCTGACAGAAGATTGAATCTCCACACAATCAGCATTCAGTAACACGGCTGTGAGTGTGGAGAATGGGATGACGCACCCTCCACGAAGGTACCTGGGGTAACATTTATTCCCTGGTAGGGGAATTCTGCTAATTTCCTCCCATATACTTGGGGGGCCCTCACTGCTACTTGGCTTTCCAGTACAACCCCTGCATTTCCCTGGCAGCACGCCATACGGAACATTCTGTGAAGGCATGTGAATAGCTTTTGGAGATCCCAGGCTTTGTTGACAGAAGACTTAACCTCCTCAAACTCTGCTTTCTGGAACAAGTCTGAGAGTGTGGACGTGTGGAGCAGCATTGCACGCAGCAAACTGGGATCACAGGTGTAACCTTGTATGGTGAAATCCACAAAAACCTCTCTGGTCCATAGAGAGGCACTCTCACCTACTTCGTGATCCAGCCCACCTCAGCCTTTCCCTGGCATCCCGCCATAGGAAATCTCATGGAAGGCACGAGAAGAGCTTGTAGTAAATCCCAGGGGCTGCTGACAGATGATGGTATCTCCCCAATTTCAGCATTCCTGAAAGTGGCTGAGAGTGTTTGGGAGGATGTGAGCCGAGATACATGCAGCTACCTGGGGTCATAGGTGTAGCCTGGTAGGGGGAATTCCGCTAATTACCTCTCTAGTCCATAGGGATGCACTGGCTGCTACTTGGTTTTGCAGCACAATCCCAGGATTTCCTTGACAGCCCACCCTAGTAATCACTCAGGGAAGGCAAGAGAATGCCTCCTAGGTGATACCAGGCACTGCTGATTGTAGACAGAACCTCCACACTCTCAGCATTCTGAAACACTATTGAGGGTTTGGGGGAGGTTGCAAGCCATCCTCCCCACAACTACCTGGGATCAAAGGTGTTCTGTGGTAGGGGAAATTCCGCTAAATTCCTCCGCAGTTCATGGGGAGTCACTCGCTGCTACTTGGGTTTCCAGCACAACCCCCAAATTTCCGTGGCAATCCACTGTAGGAAAAACACAGTAAAGACAAGTGAAGGGCTTCTAGGAGATCCCAGTCTCTCCTGATGGAAGACGGAACTTCCCCAAACTCAGAATTCTGGAACAAGTCAGAGAGTTTGGGAGAGTTGTGGAGCTGCACTCCACGCAGTTCCCTGGGTTCAAAGTGTTCCCCGGTAGATGGAATTCCATTAATACACTCCCCAATCCATGGAGTGGCACTCGCTGCTACTTGGCTTTCCAGGAGAACACCCGCCTTTCCCTTTAACCCACCTTCTGAAACACTAAGTGAAGACACCATAAGGGACTCTAGGAGATTGAAGTTACTGCTGAGAGAAGACAACCTCCACACACTCGACATTTAAGAACAAGCCTGAGTGTGTGGGGCAGGTGTGGAACCGAATTCCACGCAGCTACATGGGGTCACAGTTGTTCCCTGGATGGAGGAAGTCCACTAATATCCTCCCCTGTCCATGAGGAGGCACTCGCTGCTTCTTTGCTTTCCAGCACAATCCATGCCTTTCCCTGGAAACCCCCCAAGGAAACACTGAGGGAATGCACGCAAAGGGCTTCTAGGAGATCCCAGGCTTTGCTGACAGAAGACAGAACCTCCCATACTCAGAATTCCGGGAAAAGCCTGAGTGTGAGTGGGAGGTAGATTGCTGCCCTCCATGCAGATAACTGGGGTCAAAGGTATTCCCTGATATGAGGAATTCTGCTAATTTCCTCCCTGTCCATTTGGAGGCACTCACTGTTATTAACTTTCCAGCCTGACCCCCTATTTTTTCTAGCAGCCCGCCCTAGGAAACACTCAGTGAAGTCATGCAAAAGGCTTCTAGGGTATCCCAGGAACTACAGAAAGATGACGGAATCTCCACACTCTCAGCATTCCAGAAATCGGCCGTGTGTGAAAGGGAGTGGGCGAGGCACACACCTTGATGCCCCCTGGGGAAAGAGGTGTTCCATATTAGGGTGAAGTCCACTAATTACCTCCCCCGTCCATGGGGAGGCCTTCACTGCTACCTAGCTTTCTAGACCATCATTAGCTTTTCCCTGTCAGCCTGCCCTAAGAAGAATTAAGGGACAGCACGACAATGTCTTCTAGGAGATCCCAGGTGCTGCTGACTGAAGACATAACCTCCCGGCACACAGCAAACTGGATTATGTCTGAGTGTGTGGGGGAGTTTTTAAGCCACGTTCCATGCAGGTACATTTGGTCACAGTTGTTCCCTGGTATGTGGGATTCGGCTAAATAACTCTCCTTTCCATAGGGAGACACTCGCTCCTACATCGTGTTCCAGCCCACCCCCAGGCTTTCCCTGGCAGCCCGCCATAGGAAATCACAAGGAAGGCGCGAGAATAGCTTCTAGGGGTTCCCAGGCGCTGCTGGCATATGATGCAACCTCCCAACTCTCAGCATTCCAGAATTTGGCTGAGAGTTTCTGGGAGGAGATTAGCCGAGATTCACGCAGCTACCTCGGGTCAAATGTGTAGCCTGGTAAGGGGAATTCTGCTGATTTACTCACCTGCCATGTGGAGGCACTCTCTGCTACACGGATTGCCAACAAAATCTCTGACTCTGACTTTCAGCCCTCCCTATGGGTAACTCAGGGAATGCACACGAAGGGTTTATTGGAGATCCCAGATGCTGCTGAAAAAAGACGGAACCTCCCAACACTCAGCTTTCTTGAACATGGCTGAGTGTTTGGGGGAGGTGATGAGCCACCCTCCACGCAGTTACCTGGGACAAAGGTGTTCCCTGGTAAGGGACATTCTGCTAATTACCTCAGTGTCCATGGGGAGGCACTCAATACTAATTGGCTTTCCAGCGTAACCCACAAATTTCCATGAGAGCCTGCCATAGGAAACACTCAGAAAAGGCACGTGAAAGGATTTTAGGAGATCCCAGGTGCTGCTGAAAAAAGATAATCTCCACATGCTCTGCATTTAAGAACACGGCTGAGTGTGTGCGGGAGGTGGGATGCCAACATCCACACAGCTAACTGTGGTCAAAGGTGTTCCCTGGTAGAGGAAATTTCGCTAATTACCTCCCTGTCAATAGGGAGGCCCTTGCTGCTACTTAGCTTTCCAACTCAACCCCCAAATTTCCCTGGCAGCCCCCCCTAGAAAACACTCAATGAACACACGCAAAGTCTCCTAGGAGATCCCAGGAGCTGCTGACATAAGATGGATACTCCCCACACTCAGAAACCTGGAAGATGTTTGAGTGAGCTTGTGAGGTGGGGTGCCACCCTCCACACAGCTTACTGGGGTCACAGGTGTTCCCTTGTATGAGGAGACCGTTAATATCCTTCCCTGTGCATCGGGAGGCACTCGCTGCTATTTGTATTGCAGTTCAACCCCCGCTTATCCCTGACATCCCGCCTTAGTTAACAGTCAGGGAAGGCATGCAAAGTGCTTCTTATAGATCCCAGGCACTGCTGACAGAAGATTGAACCTCCCCACAATCAGCTTTCGGGAACATGGCTGTGAGCATGGAGGAGGGGATGATGCTCCCTCCACGAAGATAACTGGGATAATAGTTATTCCCTGGTATGGGAAGTCCGCTAATTTCCTCCTGTAAACATGGGGAATCCCTCGCTGCTACTTGGCTTTCCAGCACAACCCGTGCATTTGCCTGGCAGCATGCCATAGGGAACAATCTGGGAATGCACGTGAATGGCTTTTGGAGATCCCAGGCTCTGCTGACAGAAGACTTAACCTCCCCAAACTCTGCATTCTGGAACAAATCTGAGAGTGTGGTGGATGTGCCAAGTCACATTCCACGCAGCAACCTGGGGTCACAGGTGTAGCCTGGTTGGGGGAATTCCGCTAAATACTTCCCCAGTCCATGGGGATGCACTCTCTGCTACTTGGTTTTCCAGCACAATCCGAGTATTTCCCTGGCAGCTCGCCCTAGTAAACACTCAGGGAAGGAAAGGGAATGCCTTGTAGGAGATCCCAGGCGCTGCGGAGAGAAGACGGAACCTCCCCACACTCAGAATTCCAGAACAAGTCCTAGTGTTTGGGGTGTTGCAGAGCTGCCCTCCACGCAGCTACCTGAGGTCACACGTGTTCCAATATAGCGGGAAATTCGCTAATTATTTCCATTCTCCATGGGGAGGCTTCACTTCTACTTGGCTTTCTAGGCAACACCCATATTTCCCTTACAAGCCGCCATAGTTTAGACTTAAGGAAGGCACGTGAAGGGCTTCTAGGAGATTCCAGGTTGGTGCTGACCAAAGACTTAACCTCTCCACACTCATCAATCTGGAACATGGCTTAGTGTGTGGTGGATTTGGCGAGCCGCCCTCCAACGCAGTTACCTGTGGTTACAGGTGTTCCCTGGTAGGGGGAAGTCTGCTAAATTCCTCCCTGTCCATAGGGAGGCACTCAGTGCTACTTGGCTTTCCATCACATCCCCCACCTTTCCCTGCAGCCAGCCCTAGGAAACACAAAGTGAAGGCACACAAATGGCTTCTAGGAAATCCCAGGATTTGCTGACATAAGACAGAACCTCCCAAACTCAGAATTCCGGATAACAGCTGAGTGTGTTTGGGAGATGTTGAGGCACCCTTCACGCAGCTACATGAGGTCACAGGTGTTCCCTATTATGGGGAAGTCCGCTAAATACCTCCCCTGTCCATGGGAAGGCACTCACTACTACTTGGATTTCCAGCACAATCCCTGCCTTTCCCTGGCATCCCGCCCTAGGAAACATTCACAGAAGGCACAAGAAGGGCTTCCAGGAGATCCCGGGATCTACTGATAGAAGACAGAACCTCCCCACACTCAGCATTCTGGAACACGACTGAGTGATTTGGGGAGGTGGTGAGCCATCCTCCATGCATCTACCTGGGTTCACATGTGTTCTGTGGTAACTGGAATTCCGCTAATTACATCCTCAATCCATGGCGAGGCACGCGCTGTTAGTTGGCTTTCCAGGAAAACTCCCGCCTTTCCCTTTTAGTCCCCCTTCTGAAACACTAAGTGAATACACAGTAAGGGATTCTACGAGATTCAAGGCACTGCTGATAGAAGACAACCTCCGCACACTAGACATTTAAGAACACGGCTGAGTGTGTCGGGTAGGTGGGTAGCCACTTTCCACGTGGTTACCTGCGGTCACAGGTGTTCCCTGGACGGGGGAATTCCGCTAATTTCCTCCCCTGTCCATGGGGAGGCACTCGCTGCTACTTCACTTTCCAGCACAACCCTCGCCTTTCCCTGGAAGCCCGCTATAGGAAACACTGAGGGAAGGCACTCGAAGGGCTTTTAGGAGATCCAAGGTTTTGTTGACAGAAGACAGAATCTCTCCAAACTCAGCATTCCGTATCATGACTGAGTGTGTTGGGGAGGTGTTGAGACGCCCTCCACGCAGCTACATGGGGTCACGTGTTCCCTGGTAGGAGGAAGTCCGCTAATTACCTCTCCTGTAGATGGGGAGCCACTCGTTCCTACTTGGATTTCCAGCCACACCCCCACCTTTCCCTGGCAACTTGTCCTAGGAACCACTAAGGGAAGTCATGCGAATGGCTTCTAGGAATTCCCAGGCTGACAGAAGACAGAAAATCCCCACACCCATAATTTCAAAACATGATTGAATGTGAGGGGTAGGTGGATTGCAGTCCTTCACGCAGTTACCTTGGGTCACAGGTATTCCCTTATATGATGAATTCTGCTAATTTCCTCCCCAGTCCATGGGGATGCCCTCGCTGCTACCTGGTTTTCTAGCCCAATCCTAGATTTTCCCTGGCCTCCTGCCCTAGGAAGCACTCAGGTACAGCACGCCAATGTCTTCTAGGAGTTCCCAGGCACTGCTGACTGAAGACGTAATCTCCCGACACTTAGCATTCTGGAACATGTCTGAGTGTGAGGGGGAGATGTTGAGTCGCCTTCCATGCAGCTACTTGGTGTCTCAGATGTTCCCTTTTAAGTGGAATTTCGCTAAATACCTACCCTGCCCATAGGGAAGCATTCACTGCTTCTTGGTGTTCCAGCCCACCCCCAGCCTTTCCCTGGCAGCCTGCCCTAGGAAACATTCACAGAAGTCATGAGAATTGCTTCTAGGAGATCCCAGGTGCTACTGACAGATGAGGGAACCTCCCAACTCTCAGCATTCTTGAATACGCCAAGAGTGTGGGGAAGGAATTGAGCCACGCTCCACTCAGTTACCTGGTGTCTCAAGTGTACCCTGGTAGCTGTAGGCCCACTAATTACCTCCCCAGACCATGGGTAGGCACTCGCTACTACTTGGTTTCCAGCCCAACCTCCACCTTTCCCTTTCAGCCCCCACAGAGAAACATTCAGTTAAGTCACGCAAAGGGCTTCTAGGAGATACCAGGCACTGCTTACATAAGACGGAATCTCCCCTCACTCAGCACTCTGTAACAGGACTGAGTGTGTTGGGGATGGGAGGAGCCCCCCTCCACGCAGCTACTTCAAATCACAAGTTTTCACACATATAAGGAAGGCCGCTAATTTCCTCCCCTGTCCATTGGGATGCACTGGCTGCTACTTGGTTTCCAGCACAACCCCCACATTTCCCTGGCAGCCCACCCTTGTTAACAGTCAGGGAAGTCATGCGAAGGGCTTCTAGGAGATCCCAGGTGCTGCTGACAGAATACGGAACCTACTCACACTCAGCATTCGGTTACATGGCTGAGAGTGTGGGGGAGGGGGTGAGGTACCCTCCACGAAGATACCTGGGTTCAAAACTGTTCCCTGGCATAGGAAGTCCACTAATATCCTCCCCTCTCCAAGGGGAGGCACTCGCTGATAATTGGATTTCCATCACAAACCCCGCCTTTTCCTGTTCAGCGTGCATAGAAATCACTCAGGGAAAGCACGTGTATGGCTTCTAGGAGAACCATGTGCTGCTGACAGAAGACGTAACCTCCCGACACTCAGCAAAGCAGAACACGTCTGAGTGTGTGGGGTTGTTGAGCCGCATTCCACGCAGGTACATGGGGTCACAGGTGTTCCGTGGAAGGTGGAATTCTGCTAAATACCTCCCTGTCCATAGGGAGGAACTAGCTGCTATTTCATGTTCCAGCCCACCCCCAGGCTTTCCCTGGCAGCCCACCATAGGAAACACTCACAGAAGGCATGAGAAGAGCTTCTAGGAGATCCCAGGTGCTGCTGACAGATGACGGAACCTCCTAACACTCAGCATTGTGAAATACAGCTGAGAGTGTGTGGGAGGAAGTGAGCTGCGATACACACAGCTACCTGGGGTCACAGGTGTAGCCTGGTATGAGGAAGTCCGCTAAATTACTCCCCTGTCCATGGGGATGAACACTCTGCTACTTGGATTTCCAGCGCAACCCTCACCTTTCCCTGGCAGCCCACCCTAGGAAACAGTCAGGGAACACACGTGAAGGGTTTCTAGGTGATCCCAGGCACTGCAGAAAGAAGACGGAACCTCCCCACACTCATCATTCCAGAACCAATATAAGTGTGTGGTGGTGGGGATCCACAATCCACGCAGCTAGCTGGGGTCACAGGTGTTCCCTGGAAGGGCCAATCTGCAAATTACCTCCCTTGTACATTGGTAGGCCCTCGCTGCTACTTCGATTTTCAGCCCAACCACTGATTTACCTGGCAGCCAGCCCTGGGAAAACTCACTGAAGTCACAGGAAGAGCTTCCAGGTGATCCCAGACTATGCTAACAGAAGAATTAACATCCCTACACTCAGTATTCTGGAACAATCTGTGTGTGGGGGGGAGGTGGCAAGCTGCCCTCCACACAGCTACATGGGGTCACAGGTAGTGACCTTCCCTGAGTGTTTCCTAGGGCGAATTGCCAGGGAAATGCTGGGGTTAGGCTGGAAGTCCAATTAGCAGTGAGTGTCTCCCCAATCACTAGGGAGGTAATTAGCACAATTTCCCCTGCCAGGGAACACCTGTGATCCCAGGTATCTACATGGTGGGCAGCTTCCCACCTCCACCATTACTCAGCCTTCTTCCGGAATGCTGAGAGTGGGGAGGTTCCGTCTTCTCGCAGTTGCACCTGGGATCACCTATAAGAACTTCACGTGTGTTCCCTCAGTGTTTCCTAGGGTGGGCTACCAGAGAAAGGTTGGGTTTGGCCTGGAAATCCAAGTAGTAGCGAGGGCTTCTCCATGGAGAGTGGAGGTAATAAGCGGATTTCTCTGTAAGAGGGAATACCTGTGACCCCAGTTAGCTGCATGGAGGGCTGCTAGCCACTTCCCCCACACACTGAAACTAGTGCCAGAATACTGAGTGTAGGGGGATTCCTTCTTCTGTCACCAGCACCTGGGATCACCTAGAAGCCTTCGCGTGCCTTCTCTGAGTGTAGGGAAAGTCGAGGGTTGGGCTGGAAACCCAAGTAGCAGCAACTGCTTCCCCATGGAGCGGGGAGGTAATTAGCTGAAATCCCCCTACCAAGGAACGCCTGTGCCCTAGGTATCTGCGTGGAGCTCGTCTCCCAAATTCTCCCACACATTCAGCCCTGTTCCAGAATATGGAGAGTTGGGAGGTTCTATCTTCTGTCAACAGCGCTTGGGATCTCCTTGAAGCCTTTCGCGTGTCTTCTCTGAGTGTTTCCTAGTGCGGGTTACCAGGGAAATGCGGGGGTTGGACTGGAAGCCACGTAGTAGCGAGTGCCTCCCCAAGGTCCGGGGAGGCAATTAGCAGAATTACCCCTACCAGGGAACACCTGTGACACAATGTAGCTGCATGGCAGGTGGCTACCAACTCCCTCACACACTCAGCCATATTCCTGAATGCTCAGTGTGGGGAGGTTACGTCATCTGTCATCAGGGACTGAGATCTTCGAGAAGCCCTTCACGTGTGTTCCCTAAGTGTTTCCTAGGGCAGGCTTCCAGGGAAATGTGGGGATTTTGCTGGAAAAGTAAGTAGCACTGAGTGCCTCCCGAAGGACAGGGGAGGGAATTAGTGGAATTCCCCCTATCAGGGTTCACCTGTGACCCTAGGCAGCAGCTTGGTGGGTGGTTCCTCACCTCCAGCATACACTCAGTCATGTTCAGGAATGCTGAGATTGGGGAACTTCTGTCATCTGTCAGCAGCACCTGGAATCTCCGAGAAGCCTTTTGCATGCTATAATTTAGTGTTTATTAAGGGGTGCTGCCAGGGAAAGAAGGGGGTTGGGCTGGAAATAAAAGTAGCCGCGAGTGCCTCTCCATGGAAAGGGGAGGTAATTAATGGAGTTCCCCAAAACAGGGACCAGTGACCCCAGGTATCTGAGAGGAGGGCTGATCCCCAATACCACACACACTCAGACATTTTCCAGAATGCTGACTGTAGGGAGGTTCTGTCTTCTGTAAGCAGCACCTGGGATCTCTTAGAAGCCATTTGCTTACCGTCCCTAAGTGTTTTTCATCGGGCAGTCTGCCAGGGAAAAGTGGGGTTTTGGATGTAATGCCAAGTAGCAGCGAATGCCTCCCCCATCGACATGGGAGATAATTAGCGAACTTCCCCCTACCAGGAAACACCTGTGACCCCAGGTAGCTGCGTGGAGGGCAGCAAACCACCTCCCACAACACTCAGCCTTGTGCTGGAATGTTCAGTGTGGGGAGGTTCCGTCTTCTATCAGCAGAGCCTGGGACTTCCGAGAAGCCCTTCACGTGCCTTCCGCAATGGTTTCCTATGGCGAGCTGCCAGGGAAAGGCAAGGGTTGGGCTGGAAGTCCAGGTAGTAGCAAGCGCCTACCCATGGACAGGTAAGGTAATTAGAGGATATCCCCCTACCAGGGAACACCTGTAGACCCCTTGTAGCTGTGTGGAGTGTGGCTCCCCAAATCCCCACACACACTCAAACATTTTCTGGAATGCTGAGTGTGGGGAGGTTCCGTCTTTTGTCAGCAGTGATGGGGATCTCCAAGTAGCCCTTCACGTGAGTTCACAGAGTGATTCCTAGGGCAGGATGCCAGGGAAAGGTTGTGGATAGGCTGTAAAAACAAGTAGCAGCTAGTATATCCCCATGTACAGGGGAGGTATTTACCGGCATTCCGCCTACGAGGGAACACCTATGACCCCAGGTAGCTGCGTGTTGGAGTGTTCCCTTCCTCCCCAACACAATCAGTCTTGTTCAGGAATAGTGAGTGGGGATGTTCCATCTTACCTCAGCAGCATCTGGGATCTCCTCAAGCCATTCGCGTGCATTCCCTTAGTGTTTCCTAGGGTGGAGTGTCAGGGAAATATGGGGTTTGCACTGGAAACCGAGTAGAAACGAGTGTCTCCCTATGGACAAGGGAGGTAATTAAAGGATTACCTCTACCAGGGAACATCTGTGACCCTACATAGCTGCGTGGATGGCGGCACCCCACCTCCCCCACACACTCAGACTTGTTCAGGAATGCTGAGTGCGGGGAGGTTCGTCTTTTATCAGCAGAGCTTGGTATCTCCTAGAAACCATTTGTGTGCTTTCCCTGAGTGTTTCCTAGGGTGTGCTGCCAGGGGAAGCTGGGGTTTGGCTGGAATTCCAAATAGAAACGTTTGCCTCCCCATGCAAACGGGAGGAAATTAATGGATTTCCCCTTACATGAGAACAGCTTTTACCCAAGTTAACAGCATGGAGGGTGACTCCCCACTCTTCCAAACACACCCAGAATTGTTCCTGAATGCTTAGTTTAGGAAGATTCCATATTCTATCAGCAACGCCTGGGATCACCTAGAAGCCCTTTGCGTGCCTTCCATGAGGTTTCCTAGAGCGGGCTGCCAGGGAAATGAGGGCGCTGGGCCTGAAGTCCAGTAGCAGCAAGTTCTTCCCCATGGACAAGGGAGGTAATTAGTGGAATTCCCCCTACTAGGGAACACTTGTAACCACATGTATCTGCATGGAGGGCAGCTCCAAACTTCCCCCACACACTCACACGTATTCTGGAATACTGAGTGTGTGGAGGTTCCGTATTCTGTCAGGAGAGCATGGGATCTCATAGAAGCCCTTAGCTTGCCTTCACTGAGTTTTTCCTAGGGCGGTCTCCGACTGAAATTCTGGGATGTTTTGGAAAGCCAAGTAGCCCGAGATCACCACATGGACATGGGAGGTAATTAGTGGGTCACCACCTACAGGGAACACATATGACCCCAGGTATCTGTTTGGAGGATGGCTCACCATTCTTCCCTCACACACTTAGCTTTATTCTGGAATTCAGAAGTGGGTAGCTTCCTTCTTCTATCAGCAGCCCTTGGGATCTCTTGAAGCACTTCACATGACTTATCTGAGAGTTTCCTAGGTTGGGCTGCCAGGGAAATGTAGGGGGAGGGCTGAAATTCAAGTAGACACAAGTGCCTCCCTCAAGACAGGGAGGTAATTAGCAGAATACCCTCTACGAGGAAACAACATTCTCCCTAGGTAGCTTCATGGAGGGCGGCTCAGCACCTAACCAACACACTCAGCCGTTTTCCAGAATGCTGAGTGTGGGGTGGTTCCGTCTTTTTTCAGCAGGACCTGGGATCTCAGATAAGCCCTTCAGGTGCATTCCCTGAGTGTTCCCAAGGGCGGGCTGCAAAGTGAATGCTGGGGTTGGGCTGAAAACCAGGTAGCAGCGAAGGCCACTCTATGGATAGGGGAGGTAATTAGTGGAATTCTCCCTACCAGGGAACACCTCTGTCCCCAGTGAGCTAAGTGAAAGGCACCTTGTACACTCCTCCACACACTCAGCCTTGTTCCGGAATGCTGACTGTGGGGAGGTTCCATCTTCTGTCAGCAGCAACTGGGATCTCCTTGAAGCCCTTTGCATACTTTCACTGAGTGTCTCTTAGTTACGACTGCCAGGGAAAGGCCGGCGGTTGTGCTGGAAAACCAAGTTGCAGTGAGTGCCTCCCCATGGAAATGGGAGGTATTTAGCTGACTTCCCCCTTCCAGGGAACACCTGTGACAGCAGGTAGCTGCATGGAGGGTGGCTCACCAGCTCTCCCACACACTCAGTCATGTTCCGGAATGCTGAGTGTGGGGAGCTTCCTTCTTATGTCAGCAGCATCTGGGATCTCCTAGAAGCCATTCGAGTACCTTCCATTAGTGTTCCCTAGGGAGGGGTGTCAGGGAATTGCGGGGTTTTGTCTGGAAACCAAGTAAAAGTGAGTGCCTCCCCATGGACAGGGGAGGTAATGAGTGGTCTTCCCCCTACCAGGGAACACCTGTGACCCCACATATGTCACACAACCTCCACCACACACTCAGTCTTTTTCCAGAATGCTGTGTGTGGGGAGGTTCTGTCTTCTCTCAGTAGCGCCTGGGATCTCCTAGAATCCCTTCAGATTGTTCTCTGAGTGTTTCCTACAGCATGCTGCCAGGGAAAGGCAGGTTATTTGCTGGAAAGCCAAGGAGCTGCATATGACTCCCCAATGACAGGGGAGTTATTTAGCTGAATTCCCCCCAACATGGAACAAGTTTTACCCCATATAGTTCTGAGGAGGGTGACTTTCCACAGCCCACACACATGCAGTCATATTCCCGAATTCTGAGGGTGTGGAGTTTCTGTCTTTTGTCAGCAGCACCTGGGATATCCGAGGAGGCATTCACGTGCTTTCCCTGAGTGTTACCTAGGGCAGTCTTCCAGGGAATGACGGTTTGTGCTGTAAATCCAAGTAGCAATGAGTCCCTCTCCATGGACAGGGAGGTATTTAGGGGAATTACACCAACAAGTGAAAAACTGTGACCGCATAAAGCTGCGCGTTGGGCAGCTCCCCACCTCCCCCAAACACTCAAACGTTTTCTCTAATGCTGAGTTTGGGGAGGTTCTGTCTTCCTTCAGCAGTGCTTGGGATATCCTCATAGCCATTTGCATGTCTTCCCTGAGTGTTTCCTAGGGCGGGCTGCCAGGGAAATGATGGGATTGTGCAGGAAAACCAGGTAGCAGTGATTGCCTCCCCATGGACAGGGGAGGTAATTAGCGGACTTCTTCCTATAAGGGAACACGTCTGTCCCCAGTGAGCTATGAGGAGTGAGCCTCACACACTCCCCCCCACACTCAGCCTTGTTCTGGAATGCTGAGTGTGGGGCATTTCCCTCTTCTGTCAGCAGCACCTGGGATCGACTTGAAGCATTTTGCATATTTTCAATGAGTGTTTCTTAGTTCTGGCTGCCAGGGAAAGGTGGGGGTTGTGCTGGAAAACCAAGTAGCAGCGAGTGCCTCCCCATGGAAACCGGAGGTATTCAGCGGACTTCCCCCTACCAGGGAATGCCTGTGACACCAGGTAGCTGTGTGGAGGGCTGCTCCTCAACTCCCCAACACACTAAGACTTGTTCTTGAATGCTGAGTGTAGGGAAGTTCTGTCTACTGTCAGCATTGCCGGGATCTCCTAGAAGCCCTTCGCGTGACTTCCCTGAGTGCTTCCTAGGGAGGGATGCCAGGTAAAGTTGGGGGTTGGGCTGGAAAGCCAAGTAGCCGCGTGTGCCTCCTCATGTACAGGGTAGTATATTAGCTGAATTCCCCCTTAAAGGGAACAATTGTTACCCAAGGTAGCTGCGAGGATGGTGGCTCTCTACCGCCCATACACACACAGACGTGTTCCCAAATGCTGAGGGTGGGGAGATTCTGTCTTTGGTCCACAGCAACTGAGATCTCCGAGAAGCACTTCTCCTGTCTTACCTGAGTGTTTCCTAGGTCTTGCTACAGGTAAAGGCGAGGGATGGGCCTGAAACCAAGTAGCAACGATTGTCTCCTCATGGATAGGGAGGTTTTTAGCAGACTTCCCCTTACCAGAGAACGTTTGTGTCCTGAGGTAGCTGCGTGGATGGCGGCTCCCTACTTCCTCCACACACTCAGGAGTGTTCCAGAATGTTGAGTTTGGGGAGGTTCTGTCTTCTTTCAGAAGCACCTGGGATCTCCTAGAAGCACTTTGTGTGAATTCTGTGGCTGTTCCCTAAGGCAGGCAGCCAGGGAAAGGCAGGGGGTTGGTATGGAAACTCAAGTAGCAGCGAGTTCCTCCCATAGACAGGAAGGCAATTAGCGGACTTCACTCTATCAGATAACACCTGTATTCCCAGTTATCTTCATGGATGGTGATTCAGCATCTTCCCAACACACTGAAATGCGTTCTGGAATGCTGAGTGTGGGGTGGTTCTGTCTTCTATCAGCAGAGCCTGGGATCTCTGATAATCCCTTCGTGTGCATTCCCTGAGTGTTTACTTGGGCGGGCTTCCAGGGAAATGCTGGGGTTGGGCTGGAAATCCAGGTAGCAAAGAGGGCCTCCCTATGGACAGGGGAGATAATTAACGGACTTCTCCCTACCAGGGAACACATATGTCCCCAGGGAACTACGTGGAATGCGTCTCGCCCAATCGCCCACAAATTTAGACTTGTTCTGGATTGCTGAGTGTGGGGATGTTCCGCCTTTTTCCAGCAGCACCTGGGATCATCTAGAAGCCATTAGTGTACATTTCCTGAGTGTTTCCTAGGTCGGGCTTCCAGGAATAGGCGGGGGTTGGGCTGGAAAACCAAGTAGCAGTGAGTGACTCCCCATGCATATGGGAGGTAATTAGAAGACTTCCCCCTAAGGGGAACTCCTGTGACCACATTTAGCTGTGTGGATGGTGGCAGCACTCCTCCCCCACACACTCAGACTTGTTCCAGAATGCTGAGTTTTGGGAGGTTCTGTCTTCTGACAGCAGTGCCTGGGTTCTCCTAGAAGTTCTACGCATGACTTCTGTGATTGTTTCTCATTGTGGGATGCCAGGGAATGGCAGAGGTTGGGTAGAAAGCAAGTAGCAGCAAGTGCCACCCTATGGGCTGTGGAGGTACTTTGCAGACTTCCCCCTACCAGGCAATACCTATGTCCCCTGTGAGCTACGTGGAGTGTGCCTTGCCAAGTCAAACACACACTCACGCTTCTTCCGGAGTGCTGAGTGTACGGAGGTTCCGTCTTCTCTCAGCAGCGCCTGGGATCTCCTAGAAGCCATTCCCGTACTTTCCCCGAGTGTTTCTAGGGTAGTCTGCCAGGGAAATGCTGTGGTTGGGCTGGAAAACCAAGTAGCAGCAAGTGGCTCACCATGGAAAGGGAGGTAATTAGCGGTATTCCCCTTACCAGAAAACACCTGTTTCTCCACGGAGCTATGTGTAGTATGCCTCGAAAAATTCCCCACACACTCGGCAGCGTTCCAGAATGTTGAGTGTGGGGAGATTCTGTCTTCTGTCAGCAGCGCCTGGGTTCCCCTAGAAGGCATTCACGGTCCTTCCCAGAGTGTTTTATAGGGTGGTCTGCCAGGGAAACTTAGGGAACGGCTAGAAAGCTACATAGCAGCGAGATCCTCCCCATGGACGCTGGAGTTAATTAGCGGACTTCCCCCAAACAGGGAACATCTGTAACCAGATAACTGCTTGGAGGGCGGCTCCCAAACACCCCACACACTCAGCCTTGTTCGGGAATGCTGAGTGTGGGGAGGTTCCGTCTTCTATCAGCAGAGCTTGGGATCACCTAGAAACAATTCATGGGCCTTCCCTGATTATTTCATAGGGCAGGCTGCCAGGGAAAACTGGGGGCTGGTCTGGAATACCAAGTAGAAAAGTCTGCATCCCCATGGACATGGGAGGTAATGAGCAGAATTCCTGTTAGGTGGGAACACCTGTGGAACAAGGTATCTGCCTGAAGGTTGACTCCCCCACTCCCACACACACTCAGATGTGTTTCTGAATGCTGAGTGTGAAGAGGTTCCGTCTTCTATCAGCAGAGCCTGGGACCTCCGAGAAGCCCTTTGCGTGCCTTCCATGAAGGTTTCCTAGGAGGAGTTTCCAGGGAAAGGTGGGGGTTGCGCTAGAAGTCCATGTAGCAGCAAGTACCTCACAATGGACAGGTAAGGTAATTAGAGGACATCCCCCTACCAAGGAACACCTGAAAACCCCATATAGCTGAATAGAGGGCGGCTCCCCACATCCCCCACACACTCAAACGTTTTCCAGAAAGCTAAATGTGGAGAGGTTCCATCTTGTGTCAGCAGCATCTGGGATCTCTTAGAAGCCATTCCCGTACATTCCCTGAGTGTTTGCTAGGGCGAGATGCCAGGGAAATGCTGTGGCTTGGATGGAAAACCAAGTAGCAGCAAGTGCCTCCCCACGGACAGGGGAGGTAATTACCAGACTTCCCCCTACAAGGAAACACCTTTGTACCTAGGGAGCTTTGTGGATTTTGCATCGCCCCCTCCCCTACACACTCGGCTGTGTTCCGGAATGCTGAGTGTGGTGAGGTTCCGTCTTCTGTCAGCAGCGCCTGGGATCCCCGAAAAGCCCTTCACTTCCCTTCTGTGATTGTTTCCTAGGACAGTCTTACAGGGAAAACTGGGGGTTGAGCTGGAAACCTATTAAGAGCAAGTTCCTCCACATGGACAGGAGAGGTAATTAGTGAAATTAACCAACAAGGGAACACCTGTGACATCAGAAAGCTGCGTGGAGGGCGTCTCCCCACCTCCCCAACACACTCAGCAATGTTGCAGTTTGCTTAGATTGGGGAGGATCCTTCTCCTGTCAGTAGCGCCTGGGATGTCCAAGATGCCCTTACTGTGTCTTCGCAGAGTGTTTCACAGAGCTGGCTGCCAGGGAAAAGCTGGGATTCGGCTGCAAACCCAAGTAGCAGCGAGTGCATCCCCATGGACATGGGAGGTAATTAGCGTACTTCTCCCTACCAGGGAACACCTGTGACCCCAGGTAACTAAGTGTTGTGTGGCACCCCACCTCTCCCACACACTCAGCCATATTCAGGAATGCTGAGTGTGGGGTAGGTCAGTCTTCTGTCAGCAGTGCCTGAGATCTCCTAGAAGCCCTTTGCATGTATTGCCTGAATGATTCCTATGGCGGGTTTCCAGGGAAATGTCGGGGTTAGGCTTGAAGACCAATTAGCAGTGAGTGTCTCCCCATTATCTAGGGAAGAAATTAGCATAATTGCCCCTACCAGGGAACACCTGTGATCCCAGGTATCTACATGGTGGGCGGCTTCCCACCTCAACCACCACTCAGGAATTCTTCAGCAATGCTGAGAGTGTGGAGGTTCCGTCTTCTCTCAGTTGAGCCTTGGATCACCTACAAGAATTTCGCGTGTGTTCCCTCAGTGTTTCCTAGGGCGGGCTACCAGAGAAAGGCTGGGTTTGGCCTGGAAAGCCAAGTAGTAGCAAGTGCCTCCCCAAGTTTAGTGGAGGTAATTAGTGGAATTCTCCATATCAGGGAAAACCTGTGACCCCAGTTAGCTGCGTGGAGGGCTGCTTGCCACTTCCCCCACACACTGAACCTTGTGAGGGAATACTGAGTGTGGGGAGGTTCCATCTTCTGTCAGCAGCACCTGGGAACACCTAGAAGACTTCACGTCCTTCCATGAGTGTTTCCTAGGGCTGGCTGACAGGGAAAGATGGGGGTTGGGCTGGAAACCCAAGTAGCAGTGTGTGTTTCCCATGGAATCGGGAGGAAATTAGCAGAAATCCGCCTACCATGGAACACCTGTGCCCTAGGTATCTGCATGGAGAACGTCTCCCAAATTCCCCCACACACTCAGGCCTGTTCCAGAATGTGGAGATTTAGGAGGTTCCATCATCTGTCAGCAGCATGTGGGATCTCCTAGAACCGTTTTGTGTGTCTTCTCTGAGTGATTCCTAGGGCGGGTTGTCAGGGAAAGGCGGGGGTTGGGCTGGAAACCACGTAGTAACGAGTGCCTCCCCAAGGTCCAGGGAGGTAATTAGCGGACTTCCCCCTACCAAGGAACACCTGTAACCCAACGTAGCTGCGTGGAGGGCGGATACCATCTCCCACACTCACTCAGGCGTGTTCCAGAATGCTGAGTGTGGGGAATTTCTGTCTTCTGTCTGCAGTGCCTGGGATCTCCTAGAAGCCTTTCGAGTGCCTTCCCTGAGTGTTTCCTTGGTCGGGAAGCCAGGGAAAGTTGGGGGTTTGTCTGGAAAGCCAAGTAGCAGCGAGTGCATCCAGGGACATGGGTGGTAATTTGCAATTTTCCCTTATCAGGGAACACCAATGAACTAGTTTCGCTGCGTGGAGTGTGGCTGCACATGTCCCCCACACACTCTGTCTTGTACCGGATTGCTGATTGTGGGGAGGTTCCGCCTTGTGTCAGCTGCATCTGAAATCTCCTTGAACCCTTTGTGTTCTTCCCCTGTGTGATTACCAGGGTGGCCTTCCAAGGAAATGCAGGGTTTGTGCTGGAAATCCAAGTATCAGCGTGTGCCTCTCCATAGACTGGGGTGGTAACTAGAGAAATTCCCCCTAGCAGGGAACACAAGTGTCCCCACGATTCTGCGTGGATCGTGGCTCTTAACCTAGCCCACACACTCAATCGTGTTCTGGAATGTTGAGAATTGGGAGGTTATGTCTTCTGACAGCAGTGCCTGCTATGTCTTAGAAGCCCTTTCTGTGTCTTCTTTGAGTGTATCCTAGGGTGATTTGCCAGGGAAATGCTGGGGTTGGGCTGGAAAACAAGGTAGCAAAGAGGGCCCCCCATGGACTGGGGAGGTAATTAGCAGATTCACCCTACCAGGAAACACCTGTGATTGCAGGTATCTGAGTGGAGTTCGGTTCCCATATCCCCCACACACTCACATGTGTTCTGGCATGCTGAGAGTGGGGATTTTCCATCTTCTGTCAGCATGCCCTTGGATCTTCTAGATTCACTTTGCATATATTCCCTCATTGATAACTAGGAAACGATGGCAGGGAAAGCTGGGGGTTGGGCTGGAAAGCCAAGTAGCAGCCTGTGCCTCCCATTTAACAGGGGAGATAGTGGAATTACCCGTAAAAGGGAACACCTGAGACCAAATGTAGCCTCGTGGAAAGCGGCTTCCCACCCGCCCCACACACCCAGCCATGTTCTTAAGTGTTGAGTTTGAGGGGGATGTCTTCTCTCAGCAGCTCCTGGGATCTCCTAGAATCCCTTACTGTATCTTCACTGAGTGTTTTACAGTGCGGGATGCCAGGGAAAGGCGGGGGTTCACCTAGAAACCCAAGTAGCAGCAAATGACTCCCCATTGATAGGGGAGTTATTTAACTGAATTCCCCCTACAAGTTAAAGCCGGTGAACCCGGGTATCTGCATAGAGGGCGGGTCGTCCCCTCACCAACACACTCAGTTGTGTTCAGGAATGCTGAGTGTGGGGAGGTCCCGTCTTCAGTCAGTAGCTCCTGGGATCTCCTAGAAGCCATTCACGTGCATTCCATGAGTGTTCCCTAGGTCGGGCTTCCAGTGATAGGCAGGGGAAACCAAGTAGCAGTGAGTGCCTCTCCATGGACACGGGAGGTTATTAGAAGTCCTCTCACAAAGGGGAACTCCTGTGACCACATGAAGCTGTGTGGATGGCAGTTCAACTCCTCCCCCACAAACTAAGACTTGTTCCTGAATGCTAATTTTGGAAGCTTCTGTCTTCTGAACCCAGTGCCTGGGTTCTCATAGAAGCTCTACACATGCCTTTTGTGATTGTTTCCCAGTGTGGGGTCCCAGGGAGTGGCGGAGGTTGGGCAGAAAGCAAGTAGCAGCAAGTGCCTCCCCATGGACTGTGGAGGTACTTTGCGGACTTCTCCCTACCAGGGAACACCTATGTCCCCTGTGAGCTACGTGGAGGGCGCCTCGCCCAGTCATCCACACACTCAGGCTTCTTCCAGAATGCTGAGTGTGCGGAGGATCCGTCTTCTGTCAGCAGCCCCTGAGATCTCCTAGAAGCCATTCACGTAATTTACCTGAGTGTTCCCTATGGTAGGCTGCCAGGGAAATGCTGTGGCTTGGATGGAAAACCAAGTAGCAGCGAGTGCCTCCCCACGGACAGGGGAGGTAATTACCAGACTTCCCCCTACAAGGAAACATCTTTGTACCTAGGGAGCTTTGTGGATTTTGCATCGCCCCATCCCCTACACACTCGGCTGTGTTCCGGAATGCTGAGTGTGGTGAGGTTCCGTCTTCTGTCAGCAGTGCCTGGGATCCCCGAAAAGCCCTTCACTTCCCTTCTGTGATTGTTTCCTAGGACAGTCTTACAGGGAAAACTGGGGGTTGAGCTGGAAACCTATTAAGAGCAAGTTCCTCCACATGGACAGGAGAGGTAATTAGTGAAATTAACCAACAAGGGAACACCTGTGACATCAGATAGCTGCGTGGAGGGCGTCTCCCCACCTCCCCAACACACTCAGCAATGTTGCAGTTTGCTTAGATTGGGGAGGTTCCTTCTCCTGTCAGTAGCACCTGGGATGACCAAGATGCCCTTACTGTGTCTTCGCAGTGTTTCACAGAGCTGGCTGCCAGGGAAAGGCTGGGATTCGGCTGCAAACCCAAGTAGCAGCGAGTGCATCCCCATGGACATGGGAGGTAATTAGCGTACTTCTCCCTACCAGGGAACACCTGTGACCCCAGGTAACTAAGTGTTGTGTGGCACCCCACCTCTCCCACACACTCAGCCATATTCAGGAATGCTGAGTGTGGGGTAGTTCAGTCTTCTGTCAGCAGTGCCTGAGATCTCCTAGAAGCCCTTTGCATGTATTGCCTGAATGATTCCTATGGCGGGTTTCCAGGGAAATGTCGGGGTTAGGCTTGAAGACCAATTAGCAGTGAGTGTCTCCCCATTATCTAGGGAAGAAATTAGCATAATTGCCCCTACCAGGGAACACCTGTGATCCCAGGTATCTACATGGTGGGCGGCTTCCCACCTCAACCACCACTCAGGAATTCTTCAGCAATGCTGAGAGTGTGGAGGTTCCGTCTTCTCTCAGTTGAGCCTTGGATCACCTATAAGAAATTCGCGTGTGTTCCCTCAGTGTTTCCTAGGGCGAGCTACCAGAGAAAGGCTGGGTTTGGACTGGAAAGCCAAGTAGTAGCAAGTGCCTCCCCACGGATAGTGGAGGTAATTAGTGGAATTCTCCATATCAGGGAACACCTGTGACCCCAGTTAGCTGCGTGGAGGGCTGCTTGCCACTTCCCCCACACACTGAACCTTGTGAGGGAATACTGTGTGTGGGGAGGTTCCATCTTCTGTCAGCAGCACCTGGGAACACCTAGAAGACTTCACGTCCTTCCATGAGTGTTTCCTAGGGCTGGCTGACAGGAAAAAATGGGGGTTGGGCTGGAAACTCAAGTAGCAGTGTGTGTTTCCCATGGAATCGGGAGGAAATTAGCAGAAATCCGCCTACCATGGAACACCTGTGCCCTAGGTATCTGCATGGAGGACGTCTCCCAAATTCCCCCACACACTCAGGCCTGTTCCAGAATGTGGAGATTTAGGAGGTTCCATCATCTGTCAGCAGCACGTGGGATCTCCTAGAACCCTTTTGTGTGTCTTCTCTGAGTGTTTCCTAGGGCGGGTTGTCAGGGAAAGGCGGGGGTTGGGCTGGAAACCACGTAGTAACGAGTGCCTCCCCAAGGTCCAGGGAGGTAATTAGCGGACTTCCCCCTACCAAGGAACACCTGTAACCCAATGTAGCAGCGTGGAGGGCGGATACCATCTCCCACACCCACTCAGGCGTGTTCCAGAATGCTGAGTTTGGGGAGGTTCCGTCTTCTTTCAGAAGGGCCTGGGATCTCCTAGAAGCACTTTGCATGAATTCTGTGGCTGTTTCCTAAGGCAGGCAGCCAGGGAAAGGCGGGGGATGGTTGGAAATTCAAGTAGCAGCGAGTACCACCCCATAGACACGGAGGTAATTAGCGGACTTCACTCTGTCAGGTAACACCTGTGTCCCAAGATATCTTCGTGGAGGGTGGTTCAGCATCTTCCCCAAACACTCAGTCGTGTTCTGGAATGCTGAGTGTGGGGTGGTTCTGTCTTCTGTCAGCAGAGCCTGGGATCTCTTATATCCCCTTCACGTGCATTCCCTCAGTGTTTACTAGGGTGGGCTGCCAGGGAAATGCTGGGGTGGGCTGGAAAACAAGTTAGCAAAGAGGGCCTACCTATGGACGGGGGAGGTAATTAGTGGAATTCTCCCAACCAGGGAACGCATATGTCCCCAGGGAACTATGTGGTATGCACTTCACCCAATCCCCCACACACTTAGACTTCTTCTGGATTGCTGAGTGTGGGGATGTTCCGCTTTTTTTCAGCAGCACTTGGTATCACATAGAAGCCATTAGAGTATATTCTCTGGGTGTTTCCTATGTCGGGCTTCCAGGGATAGGCGGGGGTTGGGCTGGAAAACCAAGTAGCAGTGAGTGCCTCCCCATGGAAACGGGAGGTAATTAGCAGACTTCCCCCTAAGGGGAACTCCTGTGACCACATGTAGCTGTGTGGATGGCAGTTCAACTCCTCCCCCACACACTCAGACTTGTTCCAGAATGCTGAGTTATGGGAGGTTCTGTCTTCTGAACCCAGTGCCCGGGTTCTCCTAGAAGCTCTACGCATGCGTTCTGTGATTGTTTCTCAGTGCGGGATGTCAGACAATGGCGGAGGTTGGACAGAAGCAAGTAACAGCAAGTGCCTCCCCATGGACTGTGGAGGTATTTTGTGGACTTCCCCCTACCAGGGAACACCTATGTCCCCTGTGAGCTACGTGGAGGGCGCCTCGCCCAGTCATCCACACGCTCAGGCTTCTTCCAGAATGCTGAGTGTGCGGAAGTTCCGTCTTCTGTCAGCAGCACCTGAGATCTCCTAGAAGCCATTCCCGTGCTTTCCCTGAGTGTCTCTAGGGCGGGCTACCAGGGAAATGCTTGGGGTGGGATGGAAAACCAAGTAGCAGCAAGTGGTTCCCTATGGAAAGTGAGGTAATTAGCAGTATTTCCCCTACCAGGAAACACCTGTGTCCCCATGGAGCTACGTGGAGTGCGCCTCGGCAAATGCCCCACTCACTTGGCCGTGTTCCAGAATGTTGAGTGTGAGGAGGTTCTGTCTTCTGTCAGCAGTGCGTGGGTTCCCCTAGAACGCATTCCTGATCCTTCTCAGAATGTTTCCTTGGGCGGTCCCCCAGGGGAAGACAGGGAGCGACTGGAAAGCCACGTAGCAGCGAGATCCTCCCCATGGACAGGGGAGGTAATTAGCATATTCTCCCTATCAGGGAACACCTGTGACCCCAGGTAACTAAGTGCTGTGTGGCACCCCACCTACCCCACACACTCAGCCATATTCAGGAATGCTGAGTGTGGGGAAATTCCGTCTTCTGTCAGCAGTGACTGAGATCTCCTAGGAGCCCTTTGTGTGCATTACCTGAGTGTTTCCTATGGCAGGCTTCCAGGGAAATGCGGTGGATTGGCTGGAAATCCAATTAGCATGAGTGCATCCCCATCGACATGGGAGGTAATTAGCGGGCTTCTCCCTATCAGGGAACACCTGTGACACAAGTTAACTGCGTGGAGTGCAAATCCTCACCTACCCACCCACTCATCCATGATCTGGAATGCTGAGTTTGGGAGGTTCTGTCTTCTGTCAACAGTGCCTGGGATCTCCTAGAAGCCCTTTGTGTGCCTTACCTGAGTGTTGCCTAGGGCGGGCTGCCAGTTAAATGTGGGGGATGCCTGGAAAGCCAAGTAGCAGCGAGTTTCTCTTCACAGACTGGGGAGGTAATTAGCGGATTTCCCCCTACTAGGGAAAAATGAGATACCTATTGGCGGCATGTAGTGCAGATCGCCACTTCCACAACACTAAGCCCTGTGCCAGATTGCTGAGTGTGGGGACGATTCATATTCTATTAGCAGTGTCTGAGATCTCCTAAAAGCCCTTTGTGTGCCTTCCCTGAGTGTTACCTATAGCGAGTTTCCAGGGAAATGTGGGGGTTAGGCTTGCAGTCCAGTTAGCAGTGAGTGTCTCCACATTCACTAGGAAAGTAATTAGCAGAATTGCCCCTACCAGGTAACACCTGTGATCCCAGGTATCTACACGGTGGGTGGCTTCCCTCCTCCACCGCCACTCAGCATTCTTTGGGAATGCTGAGAGTGTGGAGGTTCCGTCTTCTCTCAGTTGAGCCTGGGATCACCTATGAGAATTTCACGTGTGTTCACTCAGTGTTTCCTAGGGCGGGCTACCAGAGAAATGCTGGGTGTGGCCTGGAAAGCCATGTAGTAGTGAGTGCCTCTCCATGGAGTGGAGAGGTAACTAGTGGAAATCTGCCTACCACGGAACTCCTGTGCCCTATGTATCTGCATGGAGCATGTCTCCCTATATTCACCACACACTCAGTGGTTTTCTGGATTGCCGAGATTTGGGAGGTTCCATCTTCTGTCAACAGCACCTGGGATTTCCTTGAAGCCTTTCACGTGTCTTCTCTGACTGTTTCCTAGGGCGTGTTGCCAGGGAAATATGGGGAATGGGCTGGAAACCATGTAATAGTGACTGCCTCCCCAAGGTACGGGGAGGTAATTAGCGGAATTCCCCTTACCAGGGAACACCTGTGACCCAATGTAGCTGCGTGGAGGGCGGATACCACCTCCTACACACACTCGGCCATGTTACAGAATGCTTAGTGTGGCGAGGATACATCATCTGTCATCAGGGTCTGAGATCTTCCAGAAGCCATTTGCGTGTGTTCTATGAGTGTTTCCTAGGGCTGGTTCCCAGGGAAATGTGGGGATTTTGCTGGAAAATGAAGTAGCAGCAAGTGACTCCCATTGGATGGGGGAGGGAATTAGCGGCATTCCCCCTATGAGGGTTCACCTGTGACCCCAGGCAGAGCGTGGTTGGCAGTCCCTCAACTCCAGCCTACACTCAGTCATGTTTGGGAATGCTGAGAGTGGGGAAGATCTGTCATTTGTCTGCAGCAGCTGGGATCCATGAGAAGCATTTTCATGCCATCATTTAGTGTTTATTAAGGGGGGCTGCCAGGGAAATGCGGGGTTTGTGCTGGAAACTAAGTAGAAGCGAGTGCCTCCCCATGGACAGGGGAGGTAATTAAAGGATTACCCCTACCAGGGAACACCTGTGACCCCACGTAGCTGCATGGATGGCGGCAACCAATCTCCCCCACACACTCAGACTTGTTCCTGAATGCTGAGTGTGGAGAGGGTTCGTCTTTTATCAGCAGAGCTCGAAACAATTTGCGTGCTTTCCCTGAGTGTTTCCTAGGGTGTGTTGCCAGGGAAAGCTGGGGGTTGGGCTGGAATTCCAAGTAGAAATGTTTGCCTCCCCATGCACAGGGGAGGAAATTAACGGATTCCCCCTTACATGGGAACACCTTTGACCCAAGCTAACTGCATAGAGGGTGACTCCCCCACTTCCAAACACACTCAGAATTGTTCCTGAATGCTTAGTTTGGGAAGGTTCCGTATTCTATCAGCAGCGCATGGGATCGCCTAGGAGCCCTTTGCGTACCTTATGTGAGGTGTCCTAGAGCGGGCTGCCAGGGAGAGGCAGGGGTTGGGCCTGAAGTCCAGCAGCAGCAAGTTCTTCCCCATGGACAGGGGAGGTAATTAGCAGAATTACCCGACCAGTGAACACCTGTTACTCCGTGTTGCTGCGTGGATAACGTGTCCAAAACACCTGCACACATTCAGTCGTGTTCCGGAATGATGAGTTTTGGGAGGTTCCGTCTTCTGTCAGAAGCGCCTGGGATCTCCTATAAGCCCTTCTCGTGCCTTCTCTTCAATGTTTACTTGGGTGGGCTACCAGGGAATGGCGGGGTTTGGGCTGGAAAGCCAAATAGCTGCGAGTGCCTCCCCATGGACAGTGGAGGTAAATATCGGAATTCCCCTTAACAGGGAACACCTGTGACCCCAATTAACTGTGTGGAGGGCAGCTTGCCACCTCCCCAACACACTCAGCCATGTGCCGGAATGCCGAGTGTGGGGAGGTTCCGTCTTCTTTCAGCACCACCCGGGATCTTGCAGAAGCCATATGCGGACCTTCCCTAAGTGTTTCATAGGGCGGGCTGCCAGGGAAAAGAGGGGGTTGGGCTGTAAATCCAAGAAGCAGCGAGTGCTTCCCCAAGGACTGGGGAGGTAATTAGCGAAAATCCCTCTATCAGGGAATACCTCTGCTATCAAGTAGCCGCATGGACGTCTGCTGACCACCTCCCCCAGTACTCATCCTTGTTCCGGAATGATGAGAATGGGGACGTTCTGTCTTCTCTCTGGTGCACCTGTGATATCCTAGAAGCCCTTTGCATGTCTTACATAAAGGTTTCAAAGTGCGGGCTGTCAGGGGAAGGCAGGGGTTTTGCTGGAAATCCATTTACACCCGAGTGTCTCCCCATGGACTAGGGAGGTAATTAACAGAATTACCTGTACCAGGGAACACCTGTGACCCCAGGTAGATGCGTGGATTGGGGCTCCTCGCCTCCGCCACCACTCAGCCGAGTTCTGGAATGCTGAATGTTGGGAGGTTCCGACTTCAGTCATTTGTGTCTGGGATCTCCTAGAAGCACTTTGCATGCTTTCCCTGAGTGTTTCCTAGGGCTGGTTGACAGGGAAATATGTGGAAATTTGTGGAAAGCCAAGTAGTAATGAGTGCCTCCCCATGGTCAGTAGAGGGAATTAACAGACGATCCCCAACAAGGGAAGACCTATGACCCCAGGTAGCTGCGTGGACTGTGGCTCCCCAAATTCCCCACACACTCATTCGTGCTCCATAATGCTGAGTGTGGGGAGGTTCCGTCTTTGGTCAGCTGCACCTGGGATCTCCTAGAAGACCTTTGGTGGTTTCCCTGAGAGATTTCCAGGGAATGCTGCCAAAGAAAGGCTTGTGTTGGGCTGGAAATCCATGTATCTGCAAGTTCCTTCACATGAACAGGAGAGGTATTTAGCGGAATTCCCCCTACCTGGGAACACTTTTGACCCCATGTATTTGTGTGGAGGGTGCCTTGCCACCTCCCCCACACTCTCAGTCATGTTCTCAAATGCTGAGTTTCGGGAGCTTTCTTTTTCAGTAACCAATGCAAGGGATCTCATAGAAGCCGTTTGCGTGCCTTCCCTGAGTGTTTCCTAGGGTGGTCTGCCAGGGAAATTCGGGGGTTCTCCGTAAAACCAATTAGCAACGAGTGCCTCCCCATGGATAGGGAAGGTAATTAGCATACTTCCCCCTACAAGGGAAACCTGTGACCCCAGGTAGCTGCATGGAAGGCAGCTTGCCACCTCCCCCACCCACTCAGACGTGTGCCAGAATGCTGTGCTTCAGGAGGTTCTGACTTCTGTCAGCAGTGCCTGGTGTCTCCTAGGAACCATTCTAGTGCATTACCTGAGTGTTCCTTAGGGCGGACTGCCAGGTAAATGTGGGGGATGGCTGGAAAGCCAAGTAGCATCGAGTGTCTCTTCTTGGACAAGGGAGGTAATTAGCGGACTTCCCCCTACTAGGGAAAACCTGAGATACCAATTAGCTGCGTGGAGTGTGGATCGCTACTTCCCCAACTCTAAGCCCTGTGCCGGCATGCTGAGTGTGGTGACGACTCATATTCTATTAGCTGTGCCTTGGATCTCCTAGAAGCCATTCGTGTGCCTTCCCTGAATGTTACCTATGGCGAGGTTCCAGGAAAATGTGTGGGTTTGTCTTGAAATCCAATTAGCACTGAGTGTCTCCCCATTCACTAGGGAGGTAATTAGCAGAATTGCCCCTACCTGGGAACACCTGTGTTCCCAGGTATCTACATGGTGGGCAGCTTCCCACCTCCACCACCACTCAGCCTTGTTCTGGAAAGCTGAGAGTGTGGAGGTTCCGTCTTCTCTCAATTGAGACTGGGATCACCTATAAGAACTTCACGTGTGTTCTCTCAGTGTTTCCTAGGGCGGGCTACCAGAGAAAGAATGGGATTGGCCTAGAAAGCCACGTAGTAGCAAGTGCCTCCCCATGGACAGTGGAGGTAATTAGCGGATTTCTCCATAACAGGGAACACCTGTGACCCCAGTTAGCTGCTTGGAGGGCTGCTCGCTCTTCCCCAACACACTGATCCTTGTGCCGGAATACTGAGTGTCGGGAGGTTCCCATCTTCTCTCAGCAGCGTCTGGGATCACCTAGAAGGCTTCGCATCCTTCCCTGAGTGTTTCCTAGGGCTGGCTGATAGGGAAAGGAGGGGGTTGGTCTGGAAACCCAAGTAGCAGTGAGTGGTTCCCCATAGAGCGGGGAGATAATTACCAGAAATCTGCCTACCAGGGAACACCTGTGCCCTAGGTAACAGTGTGGAGTGCATCTCCCAAATTCCCCCACACACTCAGCCCTGTTCCAGAATGCTGAGAGTTGGGAGGTTCCATCTTCTGTCAGCCTTGCCTGGGATCTCCTAGAAGCCTTTCTCGTGTCTTCTCTGAGTGTTTCCTAGCGCGGGTTGCCAGGGAAAGGTGGGGGTTGGGCTGGAAACTACGTAGTAGTGAGGGCCTCCCCATGAAAACAGGAGGTATTTTGCAGACTTCCCCCTACCAGGGAACACCTTTAGACCCCATTAACTGCGTGGAGGGTGGCTCCCCACCTCCCCACACACTCACGTGTTTTCCGCAATGCTAAATGTGGAGAGGTTCCATCTTCCATCAGCAGAGCCTGGGATCTCCTTGAAGACCTTCGCTTGCATTCCCTGAATTTTTTTAGGGCAGCCTGCCAGGGAAACGCTGTGGCTTGGCTGGAAAACCAAGTAGCAGTGAGAGCCTCCCCAGAAACAGGAGAGGTAATTACCGGACGTCCCTCTTCCAGGAAACACCTGTGTACCTAGGGAGCTTCGTGGAAGTCGCCTCGCCCCTACACTACACACTAGGTCGTGTTCTGGAATGCTGAGTGTGGTGAGGTTCCGTTTTCTGTCATCAGCACCTGGTATCTCCGAGAAGCCCTTCGCTTGCCTTCCGTGATTGTCTCCTAGGATGGGCTTATAGGGAAAGGCGGGAGTTGAGCTGAAAAGCCTATTAAGAGTGAGTGCCTCCCCATGGACAGGGGAGGTAATTAGCGGAACTCCAGAATAGGGAACACCTGTTACACCAGGTAGCTGCATTGAGGGGGTCTCCCCATCTCCCCAACACACACAGCAATGTTCCGGTATGCTTAGATTGGGGAGGTTCCTTCTGTCAGTAGCACCTGGGATCTCCCCGATGCCCTTACTGTGTCTTTGCAGAGTGTTTCACAGAGCTGGCTGCCAGGGAACAACTGGGATTCGGCCTCAAACCCAAGTAGCAGCGAGTGCCTCCCCATGTACAGGGGATGTAATTAACTTACTTCTCCCTACCAAGGATTACCTGTGACCTCAGGTAGATTCCTGGAGGGCGGCTCGCCACTCCCCCACACAATGAGCTGTATTCCGGAATGCTGAGTGCAGCGAGGTTCCGACATCTCTCATCAGCGCCTGGGATCTCCTAGAAGGCTTTCGCGTGCTTTCCCTGAGTGTTTCCATGGGCAGGGAGACAAGGAATGGTAGCAGTTGGGCTGTAAATCCAAGTAGCAGAGAGTGCCATCTCATGGAAAGGGGAGGTAATTAGCGGAATTCCCCCTACAATGGAACACCTGTGAGCTCATTTATCTGTGTGGAGTGCTGCTCCCCAACTCCCCCACACACCCAAACGTGTTCCAGAATGCTCAGTGTGGGGAAGTTCTGTCTTCTGTCAGCAGGGCCTGGGATCTAATAGAAGCCCTAAGCTTGACTCCCCTCAGTGATTCGCAGTGCTGGCTGCCAAGGAAAAGCTGATGTTGGGCAGAAACCAAGTAGCAGTGAGTGCCTCCCAATGGAATGGGGAGGTAATTAGCAGAATGCCATCTACCAGGGAACACCTGTGACTCCCTGTTTCAACGTGTAGCTTGGCTCTCCACATTCACCACACACTCAGTATTGTTCCGGAATGCTGAGTGTGGGGAGGTTTCCTCTTCTGTCAGCAGCTCCTGGGTTCTCCTAGAAGCCCTTCAAGTGTGTTCCCTGAGTGTTTCTTAGTGTGGGCTCCCAGGGAAACGAGAGGGTTGGGCTGTAAAGCCACATAGCAAAGTGCGTCCCCATGGAGATATGAGGTATTTAGAGCAATTCCGCCTAACAGGGAACACCTGTGACCCCAGGTAGCTGCGTGGAGGTGTGTTCACTTCCTTCACATTACAGTTAGACTTGTTTTGGGATGCTGAGTGTGGGGAGGTTCCGTCTTCTGTCAGCAGCATCTGGGATCTCCTAGAAGCAATTTGCATGCCTTCCCTGAGTGTTTCCTTGTGTGGGTTGCCACTGAAATGGGCTGGATAAGCTGGAAAACCAAGTAATATTGAGTGCCTCCCCTTGGACTGGGGAGTTATTTAGCGTAATTCCCGCCACCAGGGAACACCTGTGAACCTAATTAACTATGTCAAGGGTTCATACCCACCACGAACACACTCAGACGTTTTCCAGAATGCTGAGTGTGAGGAGGTTCTGTCTTTTGTCAGCAGAATCTGGGATGTCCTATAAGCCCATTGCGTGCCTTCTCTGTGAATTTCCTACAGCGGGTTGCCAGGGAAATGCTGTGTTTTGGCTGGAAATCCAAGTAGCAGCGAGTGCCTCCCCATAGACTCTGGTTGTAATTAGTGGACTTCCACTTACCAGGTAAAACCTGTGACCACATGTAGCTGCGTGGAGGGCGGCTCGGCACCTCTACCACACACCAGTTGTGTTCTGGAATGCTGATTGCTGGTGAGTTCAGTCTTGTATAAGCAGCTCCTGGGATCTCTCAGAAGCCATACGCCTGACTTCCCAGAGTTTTTCATAAGGCGGGCAGCCACAGAAATGCGGGGGTTGGGCTGGAAATACAAGTAGCAACAAGTGACTCCCCATAGACTGGGGCAGTGATCAGCGGAATTCCCCCTACCAAGGAACACCTGTGACCCAAGGTAGCTGGGTGGAGGGGGGCTTGCCAACTTCCCTCACACACTCAGCAAGTTTCCTGGAATGCTGATTGTGGGGAGGTTCTGTCTTCTGTCAGCAGAGCATGGGATCTTCTAGAAGCTGTTCACTTGCCTTCACTTTGTGTTCCCTAGGGCTGGCTACCAGGCAAAAGCTGTGGTTGGGCAGGAAATTGATTAGCAGCGAGTGTCACCCCATGGATGGGGGAGGGAATTAGCTGAATTCCCCCTTCCAGGAAACCTGTGATCCCAGGTTGCTGTGTGGAGTGCGGCTCACTATATCCACCACACACTCAGCCTTGTTCCGGATAGCTGAGTGTGGGGAGGTTCCATCTTTTGTCAGCAGTGATGGGGATCTCCAAGTAGCCTTTGCGTGTATTCACTGAGTGATTCCTATGACGGGCTGCCAGGGAAAGGTGCTGGATGTGCTGTAAAGACAAGTAGCAGCAAGTGCATCCCCATGAACAGGGGAGGTACTTAGCGGAGTTCTCTCTACGAGGGAACACCTGTGACCCCAAGTAGCTGCTTGGGGGCAGCACCACAACTACACCAAACACTTAGTCTTTTTCTGGAATGCTGAGTGTGGGGAGATTTCGTTTTCTGTCAGCACCACCTGGGATCTCCTAGAAGCCCTATGCATGCCTTCCTTGACTGTTTCTCAGTACGGCATGCCAGGGAAAGTGGGGGTGGGCAGAAACCATGTAGCAGTGAGTGATTCCCCAAGGACTTGGGTGGTAATTTCTGGAATTCCCCGTACCAGTTAACACCTGTGACACCAGGTAGCTGCGTGGAGGGCGGCTCGACAACTCCCTCACACACTCACTCGTGTTCCAGAATACTGAGTGTGGGGAGGTTCCGTCATCTACAAGCAGCACCTGTGATCTCCTAGAAGCCATTCACTTGACTTCCTTGACTGTTTCCTAGGGCAGGCTCCCAGGGAAATGCTGAGATTGGGCTGGAAAACAAAGTAGCAGCGAGTGCCTCCCCATGGACAAGGGAGGTAATTAGCGGACTTCCCCCTATCAGGGAAAACCTGTGAGCTCATTAACTGCATGGAGTGCAACTCCCCACCTCAACAACACACCCAACCATGTTCCAGAATTCTCAGTGAGGGGAATTTCTGTCTTCTGTCAGAAGGGCCTGGGATCATGTAGAAGCCCTTGGCATGACTACCCTCACTGTTACTTAGTGCTGGCTGCCAGGGAAAGGCTGACGTTGGGCAGAAAGCAAGTAGCAGTGAATGCCTCCTAATGGATTGGGGAGGTAATTAACAGAATGCCACCTACCAGAGAACACCTTTGACTCCCTGTTTCAACATGTAGTGTGGCTCCCCATATTCACCACACACTGAGTCTTGTTCTGGAATGCTGAGTGTGGGGAGGTTCCCTCTTCTGTCAGCAGCTCCTGGGTTCTGTTAGAAGTCCTTTGCGTGTGCTCCCTGAGTGTTTCTTAGTGTGGGCTGCCAGGGAAAGGAGGGTGTTTTGCTGTAAAGCCAAGTAGCAGTGAGTGCATACCCATGGACGGTGAGGTATTTAGTGCAATTCTGCCTAACAGGGAACACCTGTGACCCCAGGTAGCTTCATGGAGGGGTGTTCACTTCCTCCCTAACACAGTGAGACGTGTTCCGGGATGCTGAGTGTGGGTTGGGTCCTTCTTCTGTGCGCAGCATCTGGGATCTCCTAGAAGCCATTTGCGTTCCTTCCCTGAGTGTTTCCTAGTGCGGGTTGCCAGGGAAATGGGCTGGATAAGCTGGAAAACCAAGTAGTAGCGATTGCCTCCCATTGGGCAGGGGAGATAAATAGAGGAATTCCCCCTAACAGGGAACACCTTTGATGCTAGGTAGCTGCGTGCAGGGCTGATCCCAACTTCCCAAACACACTCAGAGATTTTCTAGATTTCTGAATGTGAGGACGTTCCATCTTCTGTCAGCAGCGCCTGGGATCTCCTAGAACCCGTACGTGTGCCTTCCTTGAGTGTTTCTTGGTGTGGGATGCCCGGGAAAGGCGGGAATTGGGCAGAAACTAAGTAGCAGTGAGTGCCTCCCAATGGACTGGGGTGGTAATTTGAGGAATTCCTCCTACCAGGGAACACCTGTGACGACAGGTAGCTGAGTGGAGGGCTGCACAACACCTCCCCCACACACTCAGACGTGTTCTGGAATACTAAGTGTGGGGAGGTTCCGTCTTCTATAAGCAGCTCCTGGGATCTCCTAGAAGCCATTCACGTCCCTTCCCTGAGTGTTTCCTAGGGTGGGCTGCCAGGAAAATGCTGGGATTGGGCTGGAAAACAAAGAGCAGCAAGTGCCTCCCCATGGACAGGGGAGGTATCTAGAGAAATTCCCCCTCAGGGAACAAATGTGACCCCATGTATCTGCATGGATCACGGCTCCTAATCTCGCCCACCCACTCAGTAATGATCCGGAATGTTGAGCTTGTGGAGGTTCCATCTTTTGACAGCAGTGCCTGCAATGTCTTAAAAGCCCTTTGTGTGCCTTTTTTGTGTTTCCTAGGGTGAGTTGCCAGGGAAATGTGGGGGTTAAGCTCAAATCCAAGTAGCAGCGAGTGTCTCCCCATGGACTAGGGAGGTAATTAGTGGAATTCCACCTACCAGGGAGCATCTGTGACCCCAGGTAGCTGCCTGGATGGCTGCTCACTTCCTCCCTCACCACTCAGACATATTCTGGAATTCTGCGAGTGGGGAGGTTACGTTGTCTCTCAGTAGCACCTGGGATCTCCTATAAACCCTTCATGAGTGTTCCCTCAGTGTTTCCTTGGGTGTGCTGCCAGAGAAAGGCGTGGTTTGAGCTTGAAAGCCAATTAGCAGCCAGTACCTTCCCAAGGACAGTGGAGGTAATTAGCGGACATTCCTTAAAAGGGAACACTTGTGACCTCAGGTAGCTGCTTGGAGGGTGGATGGTCGTCTCCCTCACACACACAACCGTATTATGGAACTCTGAGTGTGGGGAAGTTCCATCTTCTCTTAGTAAGACCTGGGATCTCCGAGAAGACCTTCTCTTGCTTTCCCTGAGTGTTTCCTAGCCCTGCTCCCAGGGAAAGCATGTGATTTGTCTTGAAACCAAGGAGCACCAAGTGCCACCACTTGGACAGTGGAGGTGATTAACGAATTTCCCCTACCAGGGAACACCTGTGACCCCAGGTATCTGCATGGAGTGTGGCTCCCAATCTCCCACACACACTCAGACTTGTTCTGGAATGCTGAGTGTGGGGAGGTTCCGTCTTCTGACAGCAGTGCCTTTGATGTCTTAGAAGCCCTTTGTGTGTCTTACCTGAGTGTTTCCAGGGCGGGTTGCTAGGAAAACGTGGGGGTTGGGCTGGAAAGCCACATAGCTTCGAGTGCCTACCCATGGTCCTGGGAGGTAATTAGTGGATTTCCCCTAGCTGGGAACAACTGTGACCCAATGTAGCTGTGTGGATGGTGGCTCTCCACCTCCCCGACACACTCAGACATGTTCCAGAATGCTGAGTGTAGGGAGGTTCCGTCTTCTGTCATCAGCGCCTGGGATTTCCATGAAGCCCTTTGCATGCATCCCCTGAGTGATTCCTATGGCGGGTTGACAGGGAATGTCAGGTGTTGGGATGGAACTCCAAGTAGCAGCGAGTGCCTCCCAATGGACAGGGGAGATATTTAGTGAATTCCTCCTACAAGGGAACACCTGTGACCCCAGGTAACTAAGTGCTGTGTGGCACCACACCTCCCCCATACACTCAGCCATATTCAGGAATGCTGAGTTTTGGGTAGTTCCATCTTTTGTCAGCAGTGCCTGAGATCTCCTAGGAGCCCTTTGCATATATTACCTGAATATTTCCTATGGCATGCTTCCAGGGAAAAGCGGGGGTTTGCGTGGAAATCCAATTAGCGCAAGTGCATCCCTATGGACATGGGAGGAAATTAGTGGGCTTCTCCCTATCAGGGAACACCTGTGACACAAGTTAACTGAGTGGAGTGCGAATCTTCACCTCCCCCATCCACTCAGCCATGTTTCAGAATGCTGACTTTAGGGAGGTTCTGTCTTCTGTCAGCAGTGCCTGGGATCTCCTAGAAGCCCTTCGTGTGCCTTACCTGAGTGTTTCCTAGGGCGGGCTTCCAGGTAAATGTGGGGGATACCTGGAAAGCCAAGTAGCAGCGAGTGTCTCTTCATGGGCAGGGGAGGTATTTAGCGGACTTCCCCCTACTAGGGAACACCTGAGATATCAATTAGCTGCATGGAGTGTGGATCGCCACTTCCCCAACACTAAGCCCTGTGCCAGAATGCTGAGTGTCGGGACCATTAATCTTCTATCAGCAGTGCCTGGGATCTCCTAGAAGCCCTTTGTGTGGTGTTCCCTGGTAGGGGGAAATCCACTTAATACCTCCCCTGTCCATGGGGAGGCAGTTGTTGCTACTTGGTTTCTGCCTAGTCTCCACATTTCCCTGGAAGCCCACACTGCACAACCCTCATGGAAGTCATGCGTAGGGCTTCTAGGAGATCCCAGTTTCTGCTGACAGAAGCCGGAACCTCCCCACACTCAGAATTCTGGATCACTGCTTAGATTTTGGGGGATGTGGCATGCCGCACTCCACACAGCTACCTGGGGTCACAGTTGTTCCCTGGTAGGGGGAATTCCGCTAATTACCTCCCCTATCCAAGGGGAGGCACTTGATGCTAATTGGATTTACAGCCAAATACCCACATTTCCCTGGCATCCTGCCAAAGTAATCACTCAGGGAAGGCACATGAAGCATTTAAATGGGTTCCCAGGAGCTGCTTACAGAAGAAGGAACCTCCCCACAATCAGCATTCCAGAACACAACTGAGTGTGTTGGAGAGGTGTGGAGCCACCTTCCACGCAGTTACCTGGGGTCACTGGTCTTCCCAATAAGGGCTATGTCAGCTAATTTCCTCCCCAGTCCATGGGGAGGCACTCGCTCCTACTACGATTTCCAGCCCTGCCCCCGACTTTCCCTGGCAGCCTGCCCTAGGAAAACTCAGTGAAAGCACATGAAGGGCTTCTAGGTGATCCCAGGCGCTGCTGGCCAAAGACGGAATATCCCCACACTCAGCATTTCAGAACATGACTGTGTGTGGGGGAGTCGTGGAGCCGCCATCCTCGCAGCTACCTCATGTCACAGAAATTCCCTGGTAGGGGTAATTCTGCTAATTACCTCCCCACTCCTTGGGGAAGCACTCGCTGCTACTTGGGCTCCAGGTCAAACCCCACTTTTCCCTGGCAGCCCACCCTAGGACACTGAGGGAAGGCACACAAAGGATTCAATTAGATCCCAGGTACTGCTGATGAAGTCATAATCTCCCCACCCTCAGCATTCTGGAACACGACTGTGAGTTTTGGGGATGTGGGGAGCCCACATCCCCGCAGCTACATGAGCTCACATGTGTTCCCTGTTAGGGGGAATTCTGATAATTACCTCCCCTGTCAATGGGGATTCACTCGATGCTACTTGGATTCCCCGCCCAACCCCCACCTTTCCCTGTCAGCCTGCCATATGAAACACTGAGTGAATGCACGAGAAAGGCTTATCGGAGATCTCAGCCACTGCTAACACAAGAAGGAACCTCCCCACAATCAGCATACCGGAACAAGGCTGAGTGTGTGTGCGTGATGGGATGATCTGCCCTCCACGCAGATACCTGGGGTCACAGGTGTTCCCTGATAGGGGGAAGTCCGCTAATTACCTCCCCTGTCCATTGGGAGGCACTCACTGCTACTTGGTTTTCCAGATTAACCCCCGCTGTTTGCTTGCTGCCGGCCATGTGAACCCTCAGCGAAGAAACAGTAAGGGATATTAGGACATCCAAGGCACTGCTGAGAGAAGACAACCTCCAAACAATCAACATTTAAGAACATGGATGTGTGTGGGGGGCAGGTGGGGAGCAACTTTTCACGCAGCTACCTTGTGTGAAAGGTGTTCCCTGGTAGGGGGAATTCCGCTAATTACCTCTGCTGTCCATGCTGAGGCACTCGCTGCTACTTGGCTTTCCAAGCAACCCCCATCTTTCCCTCTCTGGCCCGCCCTAGGAAACACTCACGGAAGGCACTCAAAGGGCTTTTAGGAGATTCCAGGCTTTGCTGAAAGAAGACTTAACCTACCCACACTCAACAATCCAGAACAAGGCTGAGAGTGTGGGGCAGTTGGTGAGCCGCCCTCCATGCAGCTATCTGTGGTCACATGTGTACCCTGCTAGGGGAAACTCCGCTAATTACCTCCCTGTCTATAAGGAGGCACTCGGTGCTACTTGGCTTTCCAGCCCACCCCTGCGTTTCCCTTGCAGCCTGCCCTAGTAAACACTCAGGGAAGGCACGCAAAGATCTTCTAGGAGATCCCAGGCATTGCTGACTGAAGACAGAACATTCCCACACTCAGCCTTCTGAATCATGGCAGTGTGTGTTGGGGAAGTGGCAAGCTGCACTCCACTCAGCTACATTGTGTCAGGTGTTCCCTAGTAGTAGGAAGTCCACTAATTACCTCCCCTGTTCTTGGGGAGGCACTCATTGCTGCTTGGATTTCAAGCCTAACCCCTGTCATTCCTTGGCAACCCGCCCTAGGAAAAACTCAGGGAAGGCACACAAAGGGCATCTAGGAGATCCCAGGCACTGCTCATAGAATATGGAACCTCGCCACATTCAGAATTCTGGAACATGGCTGAGTGTGATGGGGAAATGCGTTGCTGCCCTCCACACAGATAACTGGGGTCAGAGGTGTTCCCTGGTTTGAGGAAGTGTGCTAATCTCCTCCCCTGTCCATGGGTAGGCACTCGCTGCTATTGGATTCCCAGCCCAACCCCCGTTTTCCCCTGGCAGACCGTCTTAGTTAACACTCAGGGAACACATACGAATGGCTTCTATGTGATCCCAGGCTCTGCTGACAGAAGACGGATTTTCCCCACACTCAGCATTTGGGTAAACGGGTGAGAGCATGAGGGATGGGGTGGGGCACCCTCCAAGATTATACCTGGTGTCACAGGTGTTACCTGTTAGGGGAATTTCATTAATTTTCTCCTGTCCATGGGGATGGACACGCTGCAACTTGGCTATCTAGGCAAACCCCGCTTTCCCCTGGCAGCACACACTACAAAACTTTCACAGAAGACATGTGAAGGGCTTCTAGGAGATTCCAGGTGCTGAAGACAGAAGACTTCACTTCCCCACATTCAGAAATCTGGAACAATGCTTAGTGTGTATGGGAGGTGGTAAGCCAAACTCCACGCAGCTACCTGGGGTCACAGGTGTTCCCTGTTAGGCGGAATTGCTCTAAATACCTCCCATCTCCATGGGGACGCACTTTGCTATGTGGCTTTACAGCCCAACCCTCTCGTTTCCCTGGGAGCCCACACTAAGAAACACTCAGGGAACACACGTGAAGGGCTTCTAGGAGAACCCAGGAGCTGCTGACAGAAGAGGAAACCTCCCCACACTCAGCATTCCGGAACAATACTGAGTGTGTGGTGAATGTGGAGAGCCAAGCTACACGTTGAAACAGGGAGTCACAGGTGTTCCTGGTAGATGGCATTCTGCTAATTACCTCCCCATTCCATTGGGAGGCACTCACTGCTACTTGGTTTCTGCCCAACATCAGCTTTTCCTTGGCAGCCAGCACTGCGAATCACTGAGGGGAGTCAAGCTTAGGGCTTCTATTAGATCCCAGGCCCTGCTGACAGAAGACAGAACTTCCCCACACTGAGCATTCTGGAACACGTTTGGGTGTGTGGGGGAGTTGGGGAGCAGCACTCCACGCAGACAAATGAGCTCACAGGTGTTCCATTGTAGGGGGAATTCCGCTAATTACCTCCCCTTTCCATGAGATGGCACTCTCTGCTACTTGGATTTACAGCCCAACTGCTACCATTCCTTGTCTCCCTGCCCATGGAAACACTCAGGGAAAGCACGCGAAAGCCTTCTAGGAGATCCCAGGCGCTGATGAGAGATGTCGGAACCTCGCTGCACTCAGCATTCCGGAATACAGCTCATTGTGTGGGGGAGTGGCGAGCCGCCCTCCAGGAATCTACCTGAGGTCACAGGTAATCCTTGGTAGGGAGAAGTAAGTTAATTACATCCCCTGTACATGGGGAGGCACTCGCTGCTACTTGGGTTTGAGGCCGAATCCCAGTTGTTCCCTGGCAGCCAGCTCTGTGAAACACTCTGCAAAGACACAGTAAGGGCATCGGGGAGATCCCAGGTGCTACTGACAGAAGGAACCTCCCCAATCTAAGCATACCGGAACATTGCTGTGTGTGTTGGGGAGATGGGGAGACCCCCTCAATGCAGCTACCTGGTGTAACAGGTGTTCCCTATTCTGGAGTTCCGCTAATTACCTCCCCTGTCCATGGGGAGGCACTCACTCTTAATAGGCTTTTCAGCTCAACTCCCGCCTTTCCCTATAAGCCCATCCTAGGAGACAATCACGGAAGGCAAGCGAAGGGCTTCTCGGAGATACCAGGTGCTGATGACAGAAAACGGAACCTCACCACACTCAGCATTCCAGAACACGACCTAGTGTGTAGTGTAGGGGCGAGGCGACTTCCACGAAGCTCCCTAGGTACACAGGTGTTTCCTGGAAGAGGGACGTCCGGTAATTACCTCTCCTGTTTCTGGGGAGGCTCTCACTGCTACTTGGTTTTCCAGCCAAGCCACAGCGTTTCCCTGGCAGGCTGCCCTAAAAAAATTCAGGGAATGCAAGCGAAGGTCTTCAAGGAGATCCCAGGCTCTGCTGATGGAAGATGGAACCTCTCCACATTTAGCATTGCGGAAAACACGTGAGTGTGTGGGGAGGTGGGGAGCCACCCTCCACGCAGTTAATGGGGTCTAAAGGTGTTCCCTGGTAGGGGGAAGTCTGCAAAATACCTCCTGTTTTCATGGGGAGGCCCTCACTACTACGTAGTTTCCAGCCCAACCCCCACCTTTCCCTGGCAACCCGCGCTAGGAAACACTCAGAGAAGACACGAGAAAGGCTTCTAGGAGATCCCAGGCAAGGCTGACAGAAGATGGAACCTCCCAACTCTCAGCATTCTGGAACAGGGCTGAGTGTGTGGGGGAATTTGGGAGATGCACTCCACACTGTTACCTAGGGCACAGGTGTTCCCTGGTAGGCAGATTTCTGGTAATTATCTCCCCGCTCTATGGGGAACCACTCACTGCTACTTGGGTTTCCAGACCAACCCCCTCCTTTCCCTATCAGCCAGCCCTAGGAAACACTCAGGGAAAGATGCGAAGCCTTCTAGGTGATCCCAGACACTGCTGAGAGAAGATGGGAACTCCCGACACTCAGTATTCCGGCACAAGGATCAGTGTGTTGGGGAAGAGCGAGCAGCCCTCCAAGCAGCTAACTGGGGTCACAGGTGTTCCCTGTTATGGAGAAATCCGCTAATTACCTCCACTGTCCATGGGGAGGCACTTGCTACTACGTGGCTTTCTAGGCCAATCCCATTCTTTCTCTGGTAGCCCGCCCTAGGAAACACTGAGAGAACACACGTGAAGTTCTTATAGGTGATCCCAGTCTCAATTGAGAGAAGACGGAACCTCCACACTCTCAGCTTTCCAGAACAAGGCTGAGTGGTGGTGGAGGTGGGAAGCTGCCCACCATGTAGATACCTGGGAACACAGGTGTTCCCAGGTAGGGGCAATTCTGCTAATTACCTCCCTAGTGAATGGGGAGACACTCAGTGCTAATTGGATTTCAAGACAAACCCACACATTTTCCTGGAACCTCGCCATAGGTAACATTCAGGGAAGGCACACGAATGGCTTCTAGGAGATCCAAGGCACAGCTAATAGAATATGAGTCGTCACCACACTCAGCATGCCGGCACAGGGCTTAGAGTTGGGGAAGTAGCGATCCACACTCCACGCAGCTAATTGGTATCTCAGGTTTTCCCTAGTAGGGGGAAGTCCGCTAATTACCTCCCTTGTCCAAGAAGAGACACTCGATGCTACTTGGCTTTCCAGCCATCCCCCACATTTACCTGGCAGTCCGCCCTAAGGAACACTCAGGTAATGCACTAGAATGGTTCCTAGGAGACACCAGGCACTGCTGACAGAAGTCAGAACCTCCTGAAGCACAGCATTCTGGCACACGTCTGAGTGGGTGGGGGAGGTGGCAAGCTGCCTTCCATGCAGCTACCTGGGGTCACAGGTTTCCCTTGTAGGGGGAAGTATGCTAATTACCTTCCCTATCCATGGGGAGGCACTCGTTGCTAATTGGTTTTACGGAGAACCCCCGAATTTCCCTGGCAGACCACCCTAGGAAACACTCAGGGAAGGCACGCAAACGGCTTCTATGAGATCCCTTGCATTGGTTACTGAAAAAGAAAGCTCCCGAAACTCAGCATTTGAGAACATGACTGAGAGTGTGGGGGAGGTGGCAAGGCACCCTCCACACAAATACATGGGGTCAAAAGTGTTCCCAGGTAGGGGGAATTCCGCTAAATACCTCTCCTGTTCATGTGAAGGAACTTGCAGATACATGGATTTCCAGCCCAACACAAGCCTTTCTTTGGCAACATTCCCTGGAAATCTCTCAGGGAAACCACCAAAGGTCTTCTAGGAGATCCCAGGTGCAGCTGACCAAAGACGGAACCTCCCCACACTCAGCATTATGGAGCACGAATGAGTGTGTGGGGAATTTGGGGAGCCACAGTCCACGCAGCTACCTGGGGTCATAGGTCTTCCCTTGTTGGGGATCGTCTGTTAATTCCCTCTACTGACCATGGGGAGGCACTCATTACTACTTGGCTTTCCACAAATTTCCACATATTTCCCTGTCAACCAGCCCTAGGAAACACTCAGGGAAAGCATGCAAAGTGCTTCTAGGAGATCCCAGACACAAATGACTGAAGTCGGAACCTCCCAACATTCAGCATTCCAGAACTCGGCTGAGTGGTGGCGGAGGCGAGGAGCCCCAATCCACGCATCTACCTGGGGTCACAGGTGTTCCCTGGTACAGGTAATTCTGTTAATTACCTCCCTAGTCCATGGGGAGACACTCGGGTGTAAATGGATTTCCAGCAAAACCCCTGCCTTCCCCTGACAGCCCGCACTTTGAAACCTTTATGTAAGACATGCAAAGGGCTTCTAGGATATCACAGGTGCACCAGAGAGAAGACAGAACGTCCCCATTCTCATCATTCCGGAACAAGGATGAGTACTGGGGGAGGTGGTCAGCAGACGTCCATGCGGCTACTTGATAGCAGAGGTATTCCCTGATAGAGGGATTTTCGCTAATTACCTCCCCAGTCCTTGGGGAAGCACTCGCTGCTTCTTGGATTTACAGCCCAACCCCCTCTTTTCCCTGGCAGCCCGCCCTATGAAACACTTAGGGAAGGTCCGCATATGGCTTCTGCAAGATCCCGGGTGGTGCTGAAAGAAGACGGAACCTCCCCACACTCGGCATTCCGGCACATGGCTGAGTGTGTTGGGGAGGTGGCAAGCTGCCCTCCACACAGTTAATTGGGGTCACAGGTGTTCCCTGTTAAGGGGAATTCCGATATTTACCTCCACTGTCCATGGGGAGGCACTCGCAGCTATTTGGCTTTCCAGCCCAAACCCCGCCATTCCCTGGTAGCCCACCCAAGTAAACATTGAAGAGAAGGCACGAGAAGGGCTTATAGGAGATCCCAGGCGCTTCTGACAGAAGACGGAACCTCCCAAAACTCATCATTCCGGAACACGACTGAATGTGTGCAGGTGTTTTGGACACGTTATCCACGCAGCAACACGGAGTAACAGGTGTTCACTGGTCGGGTAATTCTGCTAATTACCTCCCCTGTCCATGGGGAAGAACTTGCTGCTGCTGGACTTCAGGCCCAACCCCTGCCTCTCCCTGGCAGCCCGCTCTAGGACACCTCACATAAGGTACGCAAAGGGCTCCTAGGCGATCCCATGCGCTGCTGATAGAATACGGAACCTTCCCAAACTAAGCATTCAGGAACAATTCTGAGTGTGTTTGGAAGTGGGGGAGTCACCCTCTATGCAGTTAGCTTGGGTCAAAGGTGTTCCCATGTAAGGGGGAATCCGTTAATTTCCTCCCCTGTGCATGGGGAGGCAAACATTTCTACTTGGAATTCCAGCCCAACCCCCAGCTTTCCCTGGCAACACACCCTAGGAAACACTCAGGGAAAGCACGCAAATTGTTTCGAGCTCTGCTGATAAAAGACGAACCCTCTCCACACTCAGCATTCAGGAACAAGTCTGAGTGTGTGGGGGAGATTGGTTGCCGCCATCCATGCAGCTACGTGGGGTCACAGGTGTTCCCTGGTAGGGGTAATCCTTTAATTACCTCCCCTGTCCATGGGGAGGCACTCGCTTCTACTTAGTTTCCAGCACAAACCCCGCATTTCCCTGGCAGCCCCCCTTAATAAACACTAAATGATGGCATGAAAATGCTTCTCATGGATCCCAGCTGCTGCAGACAAATGACAGATCTTCCCCACTCTCAGCATTCCCAAACATGACTGAGTGTAGGCTGGAGTTGAGGGACTGCCAACCACGCTCTGCCTGGGGTCACAGGTGAACCCTCATAGGGGGAATGCCGCTAATTCCCTCCCCCATCCAATGGGAGTCACTTGCTGCTACTACTTCATTTTCCAGCAAAATCCCCACATTTCCCTGGGAACCAGCCCTAGGAAACACTCATAGAACACACGCAAATGGCTTCTGGAAGATCTCAGACCCTGATGACAGATGATGTATCCTCGCCACACTAAGCATTCTGTAACATGGCCGAGTGTGTGTAGGAGGTGGTATCCGCCCTCCACGCAGCTACATTGGGTCACAGGTGTTCCCTGGTAAGGGGAATTCCGCTAATTACCTCCCCGTACCTTGGGGAGGCAGTCACTATTACATGGTTTCCAGCCCATTCCCCATATTTCCCTGGCAACACGCCCTAGGAAACAGTCAGAGAAGACACGTGAAAGGCTTCAAGGAATCCCAGGTGCTGTTGACAGAAGATGGAACCTCCCAAATCTCGGCAATCCAGAAAACCACTGAGTGTGTGGTGAATATAGGGAGACATGCTCCATGCAGATACATAGGGCACAGGAGTTCCGTGGTAGGCAGATTTCCACTAGTTACCTCTCCACTCCATGGAGAGGCACTCACTACTACATGGCTTTCCAGGCCACACCCAGCATTTCTCTGGTAGCCCGCCCTAGGAAACACTGAGTGAACACACGTGAAATTCTCATAGGTGATCCCAGGCTCAACTGAGAGAAGACGGAACCTCCACACTCTCAGCATTCCCAAAGAATGCTGAGTGGCGGTGGAGGAGGGAAGCCACCCACCGTGTAGATACCTGGGATCACAGGTGTTACCTGGTAGGGGCAATTCTGCTAATTACTTTCCTAGTGAATGTGGAGACACTCACTGCTAACTGGACTGCAAGCCTAACCCCCACATTTCCCTGGAAACTCGCTATAGGTAACACTCAGGGAAGGCACACAAAGGGCTTTTAGGAGATCTCAGACACTGCTAATAGAATATGAATCGTCCCCACACTCAGCAATCTGGCACAGGGCTTAGTGTTGTGGAAGTGGCGATCTGCACTACATGCCGCCAATAGGTATCTCATTTTTCCCTAGTAGGGGGAAATCCGCTAATTACTTCCCCAGTCTGTGAAGAGAAACTCGCTGCTACTTGGCTTTCCAGGCATCCCCCACATTTAACTGGCAGCCCGCCCTAGGCAACACTCAGGTAAGGCACACAAAGGGCTTCTAGGAGATCCCAGGCACTGTTGACAGAAGACAGAACCTCCCAAACTCAGCATTCCAGATCATGGATGAGTGGGTGGGTAGGTGAGGATTTGCACTCCACGCAGTTAACTTGTGTCACAGGTGTTCCCTGATAGGGAGAAGCCCGCTAATTACCTCCCATGTCGATGGGGATGCACTCATGCTAATTGGATTTCCAGCCAATCCACCGCATTTCCCTGGAAGCCTGCCATAGGAAACACTCAGGTAATGCACACAAAGGGCTCCTAGGAGATCTCAGTCACTGCTGACAGAAGACAGAACCTCCCCACAATCAGCATTCCAGGAAATTGCTGAGTGTGTGAGGGAATTGGCAAGCCACCCTCCACCCAGCTACCTTGGGTCACAGGTGTTCCTTGGTAGGGGGAATTCCGCTGATCACTGCCCCAGTCTATGGGGAGTCACTTGTTGCTACTTGTATTTCCAGCCCAACCCCCGCATTTCTGTGGCTGCCCGCCTTATGAAAAACTCTGGGAAGTCAGGCGTATGGCTTCTGAGAGATCCCAGGAGCTGCTTATACAAGACTGAACTTACCAGCAATCAGCATTCCAGAACATAACTGGTGTGTGGTAGAGGTACCGAGCCGCCCTCCACGCAGCTACATGGGGTCACAGGTTTTCCCTGGTTAGTGGAAGTCCACTAATTACAACCAGAGTCTATGGGGAGGCACTCGCTGCTACTTGGATTTCCAGCCAAAACACAGCATTTCCCTGGCAACCCGCTGTAGGAAATTCACAGAGAAGGCATGCAATGGGCTTAAAGGACATCCCAGGTTCTGCTGACAAAAGACAGAACCTCCTCACACTCAGCATTCTGGAAAACGTCTGAGTGTGTTGGTGGTGGGTATGAACCCTTGACATAGTTAATTAGGTTCACAGGTGTTCCCTGGTGGCGGGAATTACGCTAATTAACTCCCCAGTCCAAGGGGAGGCACTAAATATTACTTGGTTTTCCAGTTTATCCAGCCCATTTCCCTGGCAACCCACACAAGGAAACACTCAGGGAAGGCATGCAAATTGCTTCTAGGAGATCCCAGATGCTGCTGAAAGAAGACGGAACCTCGCCACACTCAGCATCCCAAAACAAGTCTCACTGTAATGTGGAGGAAGTGAACACAACTCCACGCAGCTACCTGGGGTCACAGGTGTTCCCTGTTAGGCGGAATTGCTCTAAATACCTCCCATCTCCATGGGGACGCACTTTGCTATGTGGCTTTACAGCCCAACCCTCTCGTTTCCCTGGGAGCCCACACTAAGAAACACTCAGGGAACACACGTGAAGGGCTTCTAGGAGAACCCAGGAGCTGCTGACAGAAGAGGAAACCTCCCCACACTCAGCATTCCGGAACAATACTGAGTGTGTGGTGAATGTGGAGAGCCAAGCTACACGTTGAAACAGGGAGTCACAGGTGTTCCTGGTAGATGGCATTCTGCTAATTACCTCCCCATTCCATTGGGAGGCACTCACTGCTACTTGGTTTCTGCCCAACATCAGCTTTTCCTTGGCAGCCAGCACTGCGAATCACTGAGGGGAGTCAAGCTTAGGGCTTCTATTAGATCCCAGGCCCTGCTGACAGAAGACAGAACTTCCCCACACTGAGCATTCTGGAACACGTTTGGGTGTGTGGGGGAGTTGGGGAGCAGCACTCCACGCAGATAAATGAGCTCACAGGTGTTCCATTGTAGGGGGAATTCCGCTAATTACCTCCCCTTTCCATGAGATGGCACTCTCTGCTACTTGGATTTACAGCCCAACTGCTACCATTCCTTGTCTCCCTGCCCATGGAAACACTCAGGGAAAGCACGCGAAAGCCTTCTAGGAGATCCCAGGCGCTGATGAGAGATGTCGGAACCTCGCTGCACTCAGCATTCCGGAATACAGCTCATTGTGTGGGGGAGTGGCGAGCCGCCCTCCAGGAATCTACCTGAGGTCACAGGTAATCCTTGGTAGGGAGAAGTAAGTTAATTACATCCCCTGTACATGGGGAGGCACTCGCTGCTACTTGGGTTTGAGGCCGAATCCCAGTTGTTCCCTGGCAGCCAGCTCTGTGAAACACTCTGCAAAGACACAGTAAGGGCATCGGGGAGATCCCAGGTGCTACTGACAGAAGGAACCTCCCCAATCTAAGCATACCGGAACATTGCTGTGTGTGTTGGGGAGATGGGGAGACCCCCTCAATGCAGCTACCTGGTGTAACAGGTGTTCCCTATTCTGGAGTTCCGCTAATTACCTCCCCTGTCCATGGGGAGGCACTCACTCTTAATAGGCTTTTCAGCTCAACTCCCGCCTTTCCCTATAAGCCCATCCTAGGAGACAATCACGGAAGGCAAGCGAAGGGCTTCTCGGAGATACCAGGTGCTGATGACAGAAAACGGAACCTCACCACACTCAGCATTCCAGAACACGACCTAGTGTGTAGTGTAGGGGCGAGGCGACTTCCACGAAGCTCCCTAGGTACACAGGTGTTTCCTGGAAGAGGGACGTCCGGTAATTACCTCTCCTGTTTCTGGGGAGGCTCTCACTGCTACTTGGTTTTCCAGCCAAGCCACAGCGTTTCCCTGGCAGGCTGCCCTAAAAAAATTCAGGGAATGCAAGCGAAGGTCTTCAAGGAGATCCCAGGCTCTGCTGATGGAAGATGGAACCTCTCCACATTTAGCATTGCGGAAAACACGTGAGTGTGTGGGGAGGTGGGGAGCCACCCTCCACGCAGTTAATGGGGTCTAAAGGTGTTCCCTGGTAGGGGGAAGTCTGCAAAATACCTCCTGTTTTCATGGGGAGGCCCTCACTACTACGTAGTTTCCAGCCCAACCCCCACCTTTCCCTGGCAACCCGCGCTAGGAAACACTCAGAGAAGACACGAGAAAGGCTTCTAGGAGATCCCAGGCAAGGCTGACAGAAGATGGAACCTCCCAACTCTCAGCATTCTGGAACAGGGCTGAGTGTGTGGGGGAATTTGGGAGATGCACTCCACACTGCTACCTTGGGCACAGGTGTTCCCTGGTAGGCAGATTTCTGGTAATTATCTCCCCGCTCTATGGGGAACCACTCACTGCTACTTGGGTTTCCAGAACAACCCCCTTCTTTCCCTAACAGCCAGCCCTAGGAAACACTCAGGGAAGGATGCAAAGGCTTCTAGGTGATCCCAGACGCTGCTGAGAGAAGATGGAACCTCCCGACACTCAGTATTCCGGCACAAGGATCAGTGTGTTGGGGAAGAGCGAGCAGCCCTCCAAGCAGCTAACTGGGGTCACAGGTGTTCCCTGATATGGAGAAATCCGCTAATTACCTCCACTGTCCATGGGGAGGCACTTGCTACTACGTGGCTTTCTAGGCCAATCCCATTCTTTCTCTGGTAGCCCGCCCTAGGAAACACTGAGAGAACACACGTGAAGTTCTTATAGGTGATCCCAGTCTCAATTGAGAGAAGACGGAACCTCCCCACTCTCAACTTTCCAGAACAAGGCTGAGTGGTGGTGGTGGTGGGAAGCTGCCCACCATGTAGATACCTGGGAACACAGGTGCTCCCAGGTAGGGGCAATTCTGCTAATTACCTCCCTAGTGAATGGGGAGACACTCAGTGCTAATTGGACTTCAAGACAAACCCACACATTTTCCTGGAACCTCGCCATAGGTAACATTCAGGGAAGGCACACGAATGGCTTCTAGGAGATCCAAGGCACAGCTAATAGAATATGAGTCGTCACCACACTCAGCATGCTGGCACAGGGCTTAGAGTTGGGGAAGTGGCGATCCACACTCCACGCAGCTAATTGGTATCTCAGGTTTTCCCTAGTAGGGGGAAATCCGCTAATTACCTCCCTTGTCCAAGAAGTGACACTCGATGCTACTTGGCTTTCCAGCCATCCCCCACATTTACCTGGCAGTCCGCCCTAAGGAACACTCAGGTAATGCACTAGAATGGTTCCTAGGAGACACCAGGCACTGCTGACAGAAGTCAGAACCTCCTGAAGCACAGCATTCTGGCACACGTCTGAGTGGGTGGGGGAGGTGGCAAGCTGCCTTCCATGCAGCTACCTGGGGTCACAGGTTTCCCTTGTAGGGGGAAGTATGCTAATTACCTTCCCTATCCATGGGGAGGCACTCGTTGCTAATTGGTTTTACGGAGAACCCCCAAATTTCCCTGGCAGACCACCCTAGGAAACACTCAGGGAAGGCACGCAAACGGCATCTATGAGATCCCTTGCATTGGTTACTGAAAAAGAAAGCTCCCGAAACTCAGCATTTGACAACATGACTGAGAGTGTGGGGGAGGTGGCAAGGCACCCTCCACGCAAATACATGGGGTCAAAAGTGTTCCCAGGTAGGGGGAATTCCGCTAAATACCTCTCCTGTTCATGTGAAGGAACTTGCAAATACATGGATTTCCAGCCCAACACAAGCCTTTCTTTGGCAGCATTCCCTGGAAATCTCTCAGGGAAACCACCAAAGTTCTTCTAGGAGATCCCAGGTGCAGCTGACCAAAGATGGAACCTCCCCACACTCAGCATTATGGAGCACGAATGAGTGTGTGGGGAATTTGGGGAGCCGCAGTCCACGCAGCTACCTGGGGTCATAGGTCTTCCCTTGTTGGGGATCGTCTATTAATTCCCTCTACTGACCTTGGGGAGGCACTCATTACTACTTGGCTTTCCACCAATTTCCACATATTTCCCTGTCAACCAGCCCTAGGAAACACTCAGGGAAAGCATGCAAAGTGCTTCTAGGAGATCCCAGACACAAATGACTGAAGTCGGAACCTCCCAACATTCAGCATTCCAGAACTCGGCTGAGTGGTGGCGGAGGCGAGGAGCCCCAATCCACGCATCTACCTGGGGTCACAGGTGTTCCCTGGTACAGGTAAGTCTGTTAATTACCTCCGTAGTCCATGGGGAGACACTCGGGTGTAAATGGATTTCCAGCAAAACCCCTGCCTTCCCCTGACAGCCCGCACTTTGAAACCTTTATGTAAGACATGCAAAGGGCTTCTAGGATATCACAGGTGCACCAGAGAGAAGACAGAACGTCCCCATTCTCATCATTCCGGAACAAGGATGAGTACTGGGGGAGGTGGTCAGCAGACGTCCATGCGGCTACTTGATAGCAGAGGTATTCCCTGATAGAGGGATTTTCGCTAATTACCTCCCCAGTCCTTGGGGAAGCACTCGCTGCTTCTTGGATTTACAGCCCAACCCCCTCTTTTCCCTGGCAGCCCGCCCTATGAAACACTTAGGGAAGGTCCGCATATGGCTTCTGCAAGATCCCGGGTGGTGCTGAAAGAAGAGGGAACCTCCCCACACTCGGCATTCCGGCACATGGCTGAGTGTGTTGGGGAGGTGGCAAGCTGCCCTCCACACAGTAAATTGGGGTCACAGGTGTTCCCTGTTAAGGGGAATTCCGATATTTACCTCCACTGTCCATGGGGAGGCACTCGCAGCTATTTGGCTTTCCAGCCCAAACCCCGCCGTTCCCTGGTAGCCCACCCAAGTAAACATTGAAGAGAAGGCACGAGAAGGGCTTATAGGAGATCCCAGGCGCTTCTGACAGAAGACGGAACCTCCCAAAACTCATCATTCCGGAACACGACTGAATGTGTGCAGGTATTTTGGGCACGTTTTCCATGCAGCAACACGGAGTAACAGGTGTTCACTGGTCGGGTAATTCTGCTAATTACCTCCCCTGTCCATGGCGAAGAACTTGCTGCTGCTGGACTTCAGGCCCAACCCCTGCCTCTCCCTGGCAGCCCGCTCTAGGACACTTCACATAAGGCACGCAAAGGGCTCCTAGGCGATCCGAGGTGCTGCTGATAGAATACGGAACCTTCCCAAACTAAGCATTCAGGAACAATTCTGAGTGTGTTTGGAAGTGGGGGAGTCACCCTCTATGCAGTTAGCTTGTGTCAAAGGTGTTCCCATGTAAGGGGGAATCCGTTAATTTCCTCCCCTGTGCATGGGGAGGCAAACATTCCTACTTGGAATTCCAGCCCAACCCCCAGCTTTCCCTGGCAACACACCCTAGGAAACACTCAGGGAAAGCACGCAAATTGTTTCTAGCTCTGCTGATAAAAGACGAACCCTCTCCACACTCAGCATTCAGGAACAAGTCTGAGTTTGTGGGGGAGATTGGTTGCCGCCATCCATGCAGCTACGTGGGGTCACAGGTGTTCCCTGGTAGGGGTAATCCTTTAATTACCTCCCCTGTCCATGGGAGGCACTCACTTCTACTTAGTTTCCAGCACAAACCCCGCATTTCCCTGGCAGCACCCCTTAATAAACACTAAATGATGGCATGAAAATGCTTCTCATGGATCCCAGCTGCTGCAGACAAATGACAGATCTTCCCCACTCTCAGCATTCCCAAACATGACTGAGTGTAGGCTGGAGTTGAGGGACTGCCAACCACGCTCTGCCTGGGGTCACAGGTGAACCCTCATAGGGGGAATGCCGCTAATTCCCTCCCCCATCCAATGGGAGTCACTTGCTGCTACTTCATTTTCCAGCAAAATCCCCACATTTCCCTGGGAGCCAGCCCTAGGAAACACTCATAGAACACACGCAAATGGCTTCTGGAAGATCTCAGTCCCTGATGACAGATGATGTAACCTCCCCACACTAAGCATTCTGTAACATGGCTGAGTGTGTGTAGGAGGTGGTATCCGCCCTCCACGCAGCTACATTGGGTCACAGGTGTTCCCTGGTAAGGGGAATTCCGCTAATTACCTCCCCGTACCTTGGGGAGGCGGTCACTATTACATGGTTTCCAGCCCATTCCCCATATTTCCCTGGCAACCCGCCCTAGGAAACAGTCAGAGAAGACACGTGAAAGGCTTCAAGGAAATCCCAGGTGCTGTTGACAGAAGATGGAACCTCCCAAATCTCGGCACTCCAGAACAACACTGAGTGTGTGGTGAATATAGGGAGACACGCTCCATGCAGATACCTAGGGCACAGGTGTTCTGTGGTAGGCAGATTTCCACTAGTTACCTCTCCACTCCATGGGGAGGCACTCACTACTACATGGATTTCCAGGCCACACCAAGCCTTTCTCTGGTAGCCCGCCCTAGGAAACACTGAGTGAACACACGTGAAATTCTCAGAGGTGATCCCAGGCTCAACTGAGAGAAGACGGAACCTCCACACTCTCAGCATTCCCAAAGAACGCTGAGTGGTGGTGGAGGTGGGAAGCCACCCACCGTGTAGATACCTGGGATCACAGGTGTTCCCTGGTAGGGGCAATTCTGCTAATTACTTTCCTAGTGAATGTGGAGACACTCACTGCTAACTGGACTGCAAGCCTAACCCCCACATTTCCCTGGAAACTCGCCATAGATAACACTCAGGGAAGGCACACAAAGGGCTTTTAGGAGATCTCAGACACTGCTAATAGAATATGAATCGTCCCCACACTCAGCAATCTGGCACAGGGCTTAGTGTTGTGGAAGTGGCGATCTGCACTACATGTCGCCAATATGTATCTCAGGTTTCCCTAGTAGGGGGAAGTCCGCTAATTACCTCCCATTTCTGTGAATAGAAACTCGCTGTTACTTGGCTTTCCAGGCATCCCCCACATTTACCTGGCAGCCCGCCCTAGGCAACACTCAGGTAAGGCACACAAAGTGCTTCTAGGAGATCCCAGGCACTGTTGACAGAAGACAGAACCTCCCAAACTCAGCAATCCAGAACATGGGTGAGTGGGTGGGTAGGTGAGGATTTGCACTCCACGCAGTTAACTTGTGTCACAGGTGTTCCCTGATAGGGAGAAGCCCGCTAATTACCTCCCATGTCGATGGGGATGCACTCATGCTAATTGGATTTCCAGCCAAACCACCGCATTTCCCTGGAAGCCTGACATAGGAAACACTCAGGTAATGCACACAAAGGGCTCCTAGGAGATCTCAGTCACTGCTGACAGAAGACGGAATTTCCCCACACTCAGCATTCCTGAATATGGCTGAGTGTGTGGGGTAGGTGGGGTGCCACACAGCACTTAGTTACCTGGGGTCACAGGTGTTCCCTGGTAGGGAGAATATGCTAATTACCTCCCCTGTCCATGTGGAGTATCTCGCTACTACGTGGATTTCCAGGCGCTCCCTGTCTTCCCCTGGGGGACCGCCCAAGTAAACACTCTGAGAAGGATCAGGAAAGCATTCTAGGGGAACCCACGTGCTGCTGACAGAAGACAGAACCTCCCCACACTCAACATTCTGGAACACGGCCAAGTGAGTGGGGCATTTGCCGAGGCGCACTCCACGTAGCTCCATGGGGACACAGGTGTTTCCTGGTAGGGGAAATACTGCTAATTACCTCACTTTCCATAGGGAACCACTTGCTGCTACTTGGTTTTCCATCCCACCCCCAGCATTTCCCTGGTAGCCCGCCCTAGAAACACTCAGGGAAAGCACGGGAATGGCTTCTAGGAGATCTCAGGCGCTGCTGACAGAAGACGGAACCTCCGCACACTCAGCATTCTGGAAGAAGCCTGAGTGTGTGGATGACTGGGCGAGGCGCCCTCCACGTAGCTCACAGGGGACATAGGTGTTCCCTGGTAAGGGGAAGTCCACAAAATACCTCCACAGTCCATGGGGAGGCACTTGCTGTTACTTGCTTCTGTCCAACCTCCGCCATTCCCTGACATCCCGCACTGAGAAACAATCACAGAACGCATGCATAGAGCTTCTAGGAGAACCCGGGCACTGGGTTCAGAAGACAGAACCTCCCATAACTCAGCATTCTGGAACAAGTCTGAGTGTGTGGGGGAGGAGTTGAACTGCCATCCACACAGCTACATGTGGTCACAGGAGTTCCCCTTAGGGGGAAGTCTGCTAATTACCTCCCGTGTCCATGGGGAGGCACTCACTGCTACTTGGTTTTCCAGCCCAACCCCCGCCTATCCCTGGAAGCCCGACATAGGAAACACTCAGAGAATATACTCTAATGGCTTCTATGTGATCTCAAGTGCTGCTGAAAAAAAGAGGAACATCCCCACACTCAGCAATCCAGAAGAAGTTTAAGTGTGTGGGGGATTGGGTGAAGTGCATACCACGTAGTTCCCTGGGGACATATGCGTTCCCTGGTTGGGAGAATTCCACTAATTACCTCCCCCGTCCATAGGTAGGCCCTCTTTGCTACCTTGTTTTCCAGCCCACCCCAGCATTTCCCTGGCAGCCCACCCTAGTAAACACTGAGGGAATGCACGTGAAGGGGATATAAGAGATCCCAGGCTCTGCTGACAGAAGACAGAACCACCCCACACTCAGCATTCCAGAACACGACTGAGTGTTTGGGGAAGATGCTGAACCACCCTCCACGAAGATACCTGGGGACACAAGTGTTACCTGACAGAGTGAAGTCCGCTAATTACCTCCACGTTTATGGGGTGGTACTCGCTGCTACTTGAATTTCCAACCATCCCCCGCCTTTCCCTGGGTGCCTGCCTTAGGAAACAGCCACAGAATTCATGCAAAGTGCTTCTAGGAGATCCCAGGCCCTTCTGAAAGAAGACGGAACCTCCCCAAACTCAGCATTCTGGAACACGCCTGAGTGGGTGTGGGAGATGGTATCCGCCCTCCACGCAGCTACTTTGGGTTACAGGTGTTCCTTGGTAGGGGGAAGTCCGCTAATTACCTCCCTGGACCTTGGGGAGGCACTCGTTACTACGTGGTTTCCAGCCCAACCCCCGCCTTTCCCTGACAACCCGCCCTAGGAAACACTCAGAGAAGACACACAAAAGGGTTCTAGGAGATCCCACGTGCTGCTGACAGATGATGGAACCTCCTAAATCTCCACATTCTGGAACAGGGCTGAGTGTGTGGGGGAATTTGGGAGACGTTCTCCATGCAGATACCTAGGGCACAGGTGTTCCATGGTAGGCGGATTTCTGCTAATTTCCTCCCGATTCCATGGGAAACACACACTGCTACTTGGGTTTCCAGCCCAACCCCCATCTTTCCCTGTCAGCCAGCCCTAGGAAACACTCATGGAAGGACGTGAAGGCTTCTAGGTGTTCCCAGGTGCTGCTGACAGAAGATGGAACCTCCCCACACTCAGTATTCCCTCACAAGGTTCAGTGTGTGGGGGAAGTGGCAAGCAGCCCTCCACGCAGCTAAATGGGGTCACAGGTTTTCCCTGATATGGAGAATACCACTAATTACCTCCAATATCCTTGGGGAGGCACTTGCTACTACTTGGCTTTCCAAGCCACACCCAGCCTTTCTCTGGTAGCCCGCCCTAGGAAACACTGAGTGAACACACGTGAAATTCTCATAGGTGATCCCAGGCTCAACTGAGAGAAGACGGAACCTCCACACTCTCAGAAATCCCAAAGAACGCTGAGTGGTTGTGGAGGTGGGAAGCCACCCACTGTGTAGATACCTGGGATCACAGGTGTTCCCTGGTAGGGGCAATTATGCTAATTTCTTCCCTAGATAATGGGGAGACACTCACTGCTAATTGGTCTTCAAGCCTAACCCCGACATTTCCCTGGAAACCCGCCATAGGAAACACTCAGGCAATACACGCAAAGGGGTTCTAGGAGATCTCAGGCACTGCTGACAGAAGACTGAACTACCCCACACTCAGCATTCCTGAATATGGCTGAGTGTGTGGGGGAGGTGGGGTGCCACAGAACACTTAGTTACCTGGGGTCACAGGTGTTCCCTTGTAGGGAGAAGTACGCTAATTACCTCCCATGTCCATGGGGATGCACTCGCTGCTACTTGGGCTTGCAGCCGAATCCCAGCTTTTCCCTGGCAGCCAGCTCTGTGAAACACTCTGCGAAGACACAGTAAGGGCATCTTGGACATCCCAGGCGCTACTGACAGGAGAAGGAACCTCCCCAATCTAAGCAAACTGCAACATTGCTGAGTGTGTTAGGGAGGTGGGGAGACGCCCTCCACGCAGCTACCTGGTGTCACAGGTGTTCCCTTGTTGGTTAATTCCACTAATTACCTCTCCTGTCCATGTGGAGGAACTTGCTCTTAATAGGTTTCCAGCTCAACCCCCAGTTTTCCCTGTAAACCTGTCCTAGGGAACAATCACAGAAGGGAAGTGAAGGGCTTTTCGGGAATCCCAGGCGCTGCTGACAGAAGACGGATCCTCACCACACTCAGCATTCCGGAACACAACCGAGTGTGTAGGGGAGGGGGCGATGCAAAATCCACAAAGCTCCCTAGGTACAAAGGTGTTTCCTTGTAGGGGGAAGTCTGGTAATTACCTCCCCTGTCCGTGGGGAGGCACTCGCTGCTACTTGGTTTTCCATCCAAGCCACAGCATTTCCCTGGCAGCCCGCCCTAGCAAACACTCAGGGAAAGTACGGGAATGGCTTCTAAGAGATCCCAGGTGCTGCTGACACAAGATGGAACCTCTCCACATTTAGCTTTCTGGAAAACGTTTGAGTTTGTGGGGGAGGTGGGGAGCCACCCTCTATGCAGCTATATGGGGTTTACAGGTGTTCCCTGGTAGGGGGATGTCCTCTAATTACCTTACCTGTCCATTATGAGTTACTTGCTTCTACATGGAATTCCAGTGCAACCCCCACCTTTCCCTGGAAACTCCTCCTAGGAAACCTTCACGGAAGGCACACGAAGGGCTTCTCAGTGGTCCCAGGCTCTGCCGATAGAAGACGGAACCTCCTCACACTCAGCATTCAGAAACACATCTGAGTGTCTGTGGGAGTGGGGGAGTCAACCTTCAGGCAGATACCTTGTGCCACAGGTTTTCCCACCTAACAGGAATTCTGCTAATTACCTCCCATGTCCATGGGGATGCAGACTTTTCTACTTGGTATTCCAGACCAGCCCCCAGTTTTCCCTGGCAGCCTGCCCTATGAAATAATCAGGGAAGGCCCATGAATTGTTTCTAGGTGATCCCAAGCTCTGCTGATAGAAGATGGAACCTCCCCACACTCAGCATTCCCGAACAAGGCTGAGTGTGTGGGGTGTTTGGGAGCCGCCCTCCAAGCAGTTATCTGGTTACAGATGTTCCCTGTTTCGGGGAAGTCCGCTAATTAACTCCAGCGTCCATGGGGAGGATCTCGCTGCTATGTAGCTTTCCAGCTGTTCCCGAAGTTTCCCTGGCAGACCGCCCTAGAAAACACTCTGGGAAGGACCGCGAATGCCTTCTTGGGGAAGCCAGGCGCTGCTGACAGAAGACAGAATCTCCCCACACTCAACATTCTGGAACTCTGCCGAGTGTGTGGGGAATTTGGCGAGGCATACTACACATAGCTCCGAGGAGAAACAGGTGTTTTCTGGTAAGGGGAATACCGCTAATTACCTCCCTTTCCATGGTGAGCCACTTGCTGCTACTTGGTTTTCCAGCCCAACCACAGCATTTCCCTGGCAGACTACCCTAGAAACACTCGGGGAAAGTACGGGAATGGCTTCTAGGAGATCCCAGGCACTGCTGAGAGAAGACGGAACCTCCGTACACTCAGCACTCCGGAAGAAGCGTGAGTGTGTGGTTGACTTGGCAAGGCACACTCCACGTAGCTCACAGGGGACATAGGTATTGCCTGGTAGGGGGAAGTCTGCAAAGTACCTCCACAGCCCATAGGGTGGCACTTGCTTCTACTTGCTTTCTACCCAACCTCTGCCATTCCCTGGCATCCCACAATGAGAAATAATCATAGAAGTCATGCGTAGAACTTCTAGGAGAACCCAGGCACTGCTGTCAGAAGACAGAACCTCCCAAAACTCAGCATTCTGGAACAAGTCTGAGTGTGTGGGGGAGGAGTGCTGCCGCCATCCACACAGCTAAATGTGGTCACAGGAGTTCCCCTTAGGGGGAAGTCTTCTAATTACTTCCCATATGCATGGGGAGTCACTCACTTCTACTTGGTTATCCAGCCCAACCCCCGCCTATTCCTGGAAGCCCGACCTAGGAAACACTCAGGAAATGTACGCTAATGGCTTCTAGGTGATCCCAGGTGCTGCTGGAAAAAGGCGGAACATCCCCACACTCAGCAATCCAGAACAAGTCTAAATTTGTGGGGGATTGGGCGAGACGCATTCCACGTATTTCCCTGGGGACATATGTGTTCCCTGGTAGGGAGAAGTCCGTTAATTATCTCCCCTGTCCATAGTGAGGCCCTCTTTGCTACCTGGATTTCCAGCCCAACCCCAGCATTTCCCTGGAAGCCCGCCCAAGTAAACACTCAGGGAATGCATGCAAAGGGATTATCAGAGATCCCAGGCTCTGCTGATAGAAGACAGAACCACCCCACACTCAGCATTCCAGAACACATTTCAGTGTGTTGGGAAGATGCTGAATCACCATCCATGAAGATAACTGGGGATACAGGTGTTATCTGATAGAGTGAAGTCCGCTAATTGCCTTCCTGCCTATGGGGAGGAACTCGCTGCTATTTGAGTTTCCAGACCACCCCCCTGCCTTTCCCTGGCTGCCTGCCTTAGGGAACAGCCACAGAATTCACACAAAGTGCTTCTAGGAGATCCCAGGTGCTTCTGAAAGAAGACAGAACCTCCCCAAACTCAACATTCTGGAACACTCCTGAGTGTGTGGAGGAAGTAGGGAGCCGCCATCCACGCAGCTACCTCAGGACACAAACGTTCTCTGGTAAGGGGAAGTCCGCTAAAAACCTCCCTATCCATGAGGAGACAATCGTTGCTACTTGGTTTCAGGCCCATCCCTCGCCTTTACCTGTAGCAAGACCTAGGAAACACTCAGGTAAGACAGGAGAAGTGCTTCTCGGAGATCTCAGTTGCTGTGGACCACAGACAGAATCTCCCCACCCTCAGCATTTGGGAACACGTCTGTGTGTGTATGGGCGGTAGAGAGCCACCATCCTCGCAGCTACCTTGGGTAACAATTGTTCCCTTTAAGGGGGAATTCAGCTAATATACTACCCTGTACATGAGGAGGCACACGCGGCTACTTGGCTTTCCAGCCCAACCCCCAACTTTACCTGGCATCCCTCCCTAGGAAGCACTCAGAGAAGTCACGCGAAGGGCTTCTAGGAGATCCCGGCAATGCTGACAGTAGACAGAACTTCCCTACACTCAGCATTCAAGAACAAGTCTGAGTGTGTTGGGGAGTTGAGGAGCCGCCCTCCACACAGCTACCTGGTGTCACAGGCATTCCCTGGTAGGGGGAAGTCCGCTGAATACCTCCGGTTTCCATGGGGAGGCACTCGCTGCTACTTGGTTTTCCAGCACAACCCCCACCTTTCCCTGGCAGCCAGAACTAAGAAACACTCATTGAAAATATGCAAAATAATTCAAGTCAATCCCAGGTGCTGCTGACAGAAGAGGGAAACACCCCACACTCAGCATTCCAGAACAAGGCTGAGTGTGTGGGGGAGTGTGTGAGGCTCACTCCTCATAGCTCACTGGGGACAGACGTGTTCCCTTATAGGAAGAAGTCCGCTAATTACCTCCCCTGTCCATGGGGAGGCAGTCACTGCTACCTGGTTTTCCAGCACAATCCCATCATTTCCCTGGCAGCCCGCCCTAGGAAACACTCAGGGAAGGCATGCAAATGGCTATGAGGATATCCCAAGCACTGCTGAAGGAAGACAGAACCTCCCCAAACTCAGCATTAGAGAAAACGTGTGAGTGTTTGGGGGAGGTGGGGAGCTGCCCAACGCGCAGCTATATGCGGTCACAGTTTTTCACTTGTTGGTGTAATTCCCCTAAATACCTCCCTGTCCATCGAGAGGGACTTGTTTATACTTGGATTTACAGCACAAACCCAGTCATTCCCTGGAAGACTGCCCTAGGTAACACTCAGGGAAAGCACGTGAATGCCTCCTCGGATATCCCAGGTGCTGCTGACAAAAGACAGAAACTCCACACCCTCAGCATTCGGGAACATGACTGCATGTGTGTGGGCTGTGGAAAGTCGCCCTCCTCAGAACTATATGGGGTAAAACTTGTTCCATGTTAGGGGGAATTCAGCTAAATAACTCCCCTGTCATTGGGGAGTCATATGCAGCTCCTTGGCTTTCCAGCAAATAACCTGCCTTTCCCTGGCAGCATGCTGTAGGAAACACTCAGAGAACAAACTGAAGGGATTCTAGGAGATCCCAGGCGCTGCTGAGAGAAGACAGAACCTCCCCACACTCAGCATTCTGGAAAAAGACTGAGTGTGTGGTGGAGGTTGTGTGACCTATGTGGGGTCACAGGTGTTCCCTGGTAGGGGGAAGACCACTCATTACCTCCCCTGTCCATGGGGAGGCACTCACTTTTACTTGGTTTCCAGACAAAACCCCGCAATTCCCTGGCACCCCTCCCTAGGGAACACTAATGGAAGGCACTCAAATGGCTTCTAGGAGATCCCAGGTGCTGCTGACATAAGAAGGAAGCTCCCCACACTCAGCATTCTGGAACATGACTGAGTGTGTGGGGGAGCTGGTGAGCCACCCTCCACGCAGCTACCTGGTGTCACAGGTGTTCCCTGGAAGGGGGAAGTCAGCTAAATACCTCCCATTTCCATGGGGAGGCACTCACTGCAACTTGGTTTTCTAGCACAACCGCCGGCCTTTCCCTGGCAGTCGTAACTAAGAGACACTCAGTGAAAGTATGCAAAGGGCTTCAAGGAGATCCCAGTTGCTGCTGACAGAAGATGGAACCTCCCCACAATCAGCATTCCGGAACAAGGAGTGTACAAGGTGCCTTTCACTTAGCTCACTGGGGACAGAGGTGTTCCCTGGTAGGGAGAATTCCACTAATTACCTCCCCTATCCATAGTGTGGCCTTCGCTGCTACCTGGTTTTCAGCCCAAACCCAGCATTCACTTTGCAGCCGGCCCTTGGGAACACTCAGGGAATGCACCTGAAGGGCTTATCTGAGATCCCAGGTCCTGCTGACAAAAGACGGAAAAACCCCACACTCAGCATTCCGGAAAACGGCTGAGTGTGTTGGTTAGGTGCTGAGCCGCCCTCCATGAAGCTACCTAGGGAGAATGTTGTTTCCTCGTAGAGGGTATTCTGCTAATTACCTCCCAGTCTTGAGGGAGGCACTCGTGTCTACTTGAATTTCAGCCCTCCTCCTACGTTTCCCTGGCAGCCCACCCTAGGAAACTCTCAGATAAGTCATCTGAAGTGCTTCAAGAGATCCCAAGGGCTGCTGATAGAAGAAGGAACCTACCCACTTCCGAATTCCAGAATAAAGCTAAGTGTGTGGGGGAAGAATGGTGAGCCATCCTCCAAACAGATACCTGGGGTCGTATGTGTTCCCTGTAGGTGGTGACCCACTAATTACCTCCCATGTCCATGCGGTGATCTCGGGCTATTTGGCTTTCCAAAACATCCCAGAATTTCAGTCGGAGACTGCCCTAGGAAAAACTCAGTGAAGGCAAGCTAAGGGCTTCTATGAGATCCCATGCTCTCCTGACAGAATACGGAACCTCCACACAGTCAGTATTCCAGAATACATGTGAGTGTGTGGGGGAAGTGTGGAGCTGCCCTCCACGCAGATACATGTGGTTACAAGTGTTCCCTAGTAGGGGGAATTCCACTAATTACCTCCCTTGTCCATGGGGAAGAATTTGCTGCTACTGGACTTCAGGCCCAGCGCCCTCATTTACCTGGCAGCCCGCTCTAGGAAACCTCATGGAAGGCACGCAAAGGGCTTCTAGGTGATCCCAGGCGTTGCTGATAGAATATGGAATCTTCCCAAACTAAGCATTCAGGAACAATTCTGGGTGTGTTTGGAAGAGTGGGGAGTCACCCTCCATGCTGTTAACTTGGGTAAAAGCTGTTCTCATGTAAGGGGAAATCCATTAATTTCCTCCCGTTTGCATGGGGAGGCAAACGTTTCTATTTGGAATTCCAGCCAAACCCCAGCTTTCCCTGGCAGCACGCCCTAGGAAACACTCAGGGAAAACACACAAATGGTTTCTAGGAGATACCAAGCTCTGCTGATAAAAGACGAACCTCCCCGCACTCAGCATTCCTGAACAAGTCTGAGTGTGTGGGGGAGGTGGGGTGCCGCCATCCACGCAGCTATGTAGGGTCACAGATGTTCCCTGGTAGAGGTAATCCTTTAATTACCTCCCTTGTCCATAGGGAGACACTCGTTTCTACTCGGTTTCCAGTGCAAACCCCACATTTCCCTGATACTCCACCCTAGGAAACACTAAGGGAATGCACGCGAATGGCTTGAGGAGATCCCAGATGCTGCTGAGGTAAGATGGAACATCCCCACTCACTATTCCTGAACACGACTGATTGTGTTGGGGAGGAAGGGAACACTCCAACACGCAGCTACCTAGGGTCATAGGTGTTCCCTCGTAGGCGGAATGCCGGTAAATACCTCCCCTGTACATGGGGATATACTAGCTGCTACATGTTTTTACAGCCTATCCACAACCTTTCCCTGGCATCCTGCCCTAGGAATCACTCTGTGAACTCACGTGAAGGGCTACTTGGAGATCCCCATCACTGCTGACAAAAGGCGGAACCTCCCCACACTCAGCATTCCAGAAAACGTTTGAGTGTGTGTGGGGATTTGGGGAGCCACTCTCCACACAGCTACAAGGGGTCTACAGGTGTTCCCTGGTAGGGGGATGTCCTCTAATTACCTTACCTGTCCATGGGTAGGCGCTTGCTACTACCTGGACTTCCAGCCCAACCCTTGCCTTTCCCTGGCAGCTCGCCATAGGAAACCATTGCGGAAGGCACGTGAAGGGCTTCTCGGAAGTCCCAGGCTCTGCTGATAGAAGACGGAACCTCCCCACACTGAACATTCCAGCACAAGGCTGAGTGTTGTGGGAGGTGGTTTGCTGCCCTCCACGCAGCTACCTGGGGTCACAGGTGTTTCCTGGTAGGGGGAATTTCGCTAATTATCTCCCATGTCGATGGGGAGGCATTCGCTGCTACTTGGCATTACATCCAAAACCCCACTTTTCCCTGGCAGACTGCCCGATGAAAAACACTTAGGGACGGTAAGCAAATGGCTTCTAAGAGATTCCAGGTGCTGCTGACAGAAGACAGAACCTCCCCACAGTCAGCATTCTGGAAAATGTCTGAGTGTGTGAGGTATTGGGGATCAGCTCTCCTCTCAGATACCTGGGGTCACTGGTCCCTGTTTTGGGGAACTCCATTAATTACCTCCCCTTTCCATGGAGAGGCACTCGCGGCTACTTTTATTTCCAGCCCAACCCCCTTCTTTCCCTGGCAGCACCCCTTAATAAACACTAAATGATAGCACGCAAAAGGCTTCTCGGAGATTCCAGGTGCTGCTGACAGATGACAGAAGTTCCCCAATCTCAGCATTCCTGAACATGACTGAGTGTATGCTGGAGGTGAGGAACCACTCACCAAGCTGCTGCCTGGGGTCACAGGTGAACCCTGATAGGGGGAATTCCACTAATTCCCTCCCCTGTCCTTCGGGAGGCACTCACTGCTACTTACTTTTCCAGCAAAATCCCCACATTTCCCTGGAAGCCTGCCCTAGGAAACACTTAGGGAACACACGTGAAGGGCTTCTCGAAGATCTCAGTCCCTGATGACAGATGACGTAACCTCCCCACACTGAGCATTCAGGAATATGGCTGAGTGTGTGAGGGAGGTGGTAGCCACCCGCCATGCAGCTACATTGTGTCACAGGTGTTCCCTGGTAGGGGTAATTCCGCTAATTGCCTCCCCGGACCTTGGGGAGGCACTCGCTACTACGTGGCTTCCAGTCCAACCCCCGCATTTCCCTGGTAACCCGCACTAGGAAACACTCAGAGAAGACACGCGAAAGGCTTCAAAGAGATCCCAAGCACTGTTGACAGAAGATAGAACCTCCCAACTCTCCATATTCTGGAACAGGGCTGAATGTGTGGGGGAATTTGGGAGACGAGCTCCACGCAGATACCTAGGGCACAGGTGTTCCTTGGTAGGGGGATTTCAGCTAATTACCTCCCCGCTCCATGGGGAAGCAGTTGCTGCTACTTGGGTTTCCAGCCCAACCCCCGACTTTCCCTACAATCAGAGAAGGCACGCGAAGGCTTCTAGGTGATCCCAGGTGCTGCTGACAGAAGAAGGAACCCCCCTACACTCAGTATTCTGGCACTAGTTTCAGTGTGTGGGGGAAGTGGCTAGCAGCCCTCCATGCAGCTAACTGGGGTCACAGGTGTTCCCTCTTACAGAGAAATCCGCTAATTACCTCCACTTTCCATGGAGAGGCCCTCGCTACTACTTGGATTTCCAGGCCAAACCCAACCTTTCTCTGGTAGCCCACCCTAGGAAACACTGAGGGAACACACGTGAATTTCTTATAGGTGATCCCAGGTGCAACTGCGAGAAGACAGAACCTCCCCACTCTCAGCATTCCAGAAGAAGGCTGAGTAATGGTGGAGGTGGGAAGCTGCCCACCATGTAGATACCTGGGATCACAGGTGTTCCCTGGCAGGGGAAATTGTGCTAATTACCTCCCTAGTGATTGGGGAGACACTCACTGCTAATTGGACTTCCAGCCTAACCCCAGCATTTCCCTGGCAATTCGCCCTAGGAAACACTCAGGGAAGGTCACTACCTGTGACCCCATGTAGCTGTGTGGAGGGCAGCTTGCCACCTCCCCCACACACTCAGATTGTTCCAGAATACTGAGTGTAGGGATGTTAATTCTTCTGTTAGCATTGTCTGGGATCACCTGGAAGCCCTTCCTGTGCCTTCAGTGAGTTTTCCCAGGGCTGGCTGCCAGGTAAATCAGTGGTTGGGCTGAAAATCGAAGTAGCAGCAAGGGCCTACCAATGTACAAGGGAGGTAATTTGCAGATTGGCCCTTCCAGGGAACACCTGTGACCCCAGCTAGCTGCGTGGATTGTGGATTCCCACCACCACACACTTATATTGGTTCTGGAATGATGAGTGTGGGGAGGTTCCGTCTTCTTTCTGCAGTGCCTGGGATCACCTAGAAACCCTTCGTGTGTGTTCTCTGACTGTTTCCTAGGGTGGGCTGCCAGGGAAAGGCGAGGGTTGCACTGGAAATCCAAGTAGCAGTGTGTTCATCCCCATGGACAGGGGAGCAATTTAGCGGACTTCCTCCTACCAGGCTACACCTGTGACCCCAGGTAGCTGCGTGTATCGCAGCTCACTTCCTCCCACACACTCTCAGCTGTATTTCACAATGCTGAGTGTTAGGAGGTTCCGTCATCTGTCAGCAGCGCCTGGGATCTCCTAGAAGCTCTTCTCATGCCTTCTGTGAGTGTTTCCTATGGTGGGCTGCCAGGGAAAGCCTGGGGGTGGGCTGGAACATGAAATAGCAGCTAGTTCCTCCCTATGGACAGGGAGGTATTTAGCAGAATTCCACCTTCCACGGAACACCTGTGACCCCATGTACCTGCGTGGAATGCGGCTCAACAACCCCACACACTCAGACGTGTTCTGCTTTGCTGAGTGTCGGGAGGTTATGTCTTCTGTCAGCAGCACCTGGTTCTCCTAGAAGCCATACACGTGCTTTCCCTGAGTGATTTCTATGCACGCTGAACAGGAAAAGGTGGGGTTTGGGATGGAAATCCAATTATCAGCTAGTGCCTCCCCTTGGAGAGGGGAGGATAATAGTGGACTTCCTATGCCAGGGAACAGTTTTGAACCCAGGTATCTTCGTGGAGGGTACCTCACCCCCTCCCCCACACTCTCAGCCGTGTAACCGAATGCTGAGTGTGAGTAGGTTCCGCATTCTGTCAGCAGCACCTGGGATCTCCTAGAAGCCCTTCGCATGACTTCCCTGACTGTTAACAAGGGTGGGCTGCCAGGGAAATGTGGGTGTTGTGCTGGAAACCAAGTAGCAGCCAGTGCATCCCAATGGACAGAGGAGGAAATTAGCGGCCTTCCTTATATGTGTGAAAACTTGTGATTTGAAGTAGCTGCGTGGAGGGGGGCTCCTCCCATCCCCAACACACTCAGTCCTGTTACAGAGTGCTGAGTGAGGGGAGATTCCGTCTTATGTAAGCAGTGCCTGTTATCTCCTAGAAGCCCTTTGCGTGAATTAACTGAATGTTTCTCTGTGGGGGCTGAAAGGGAAAGGTGGAGGTTGGGCTGGAAACCAAGTAGTAGCGAGTGCCTACCCATGGTCTGGGGAGGTAATTAGTGGGCCTACAGCTACCAGGGTACACTTGAGACACCAGGTAACTGAGTGGAGCGTGGCTCAATTCCTTCCCCACACTCTTGGCGTATTCGAGAATGCTGAGAGTTGGGAGGTTCCCTCATCTGTCAGTAGCACCTGGGATCTCCTAGAAGCAATTCTCATGACTTCTGTGAATGTTTCCTAGGGCAGGCTGCCAGGGAAAGGCTGGGGGTGGGCTGGAACACCAAGAAGCAGTGAATGCTTCCCTATGGGCAGGGTAGGTATTTAGCGAAATTCCACTTAAAAGGGAACAACTGAGACACCAAGTAGCTGCATGGAAGGTGACTCAACATCTCCCCCTCACACTCAGACATGTTCCAGAATGCTAAGTGTCGGGAGATTACGTCTTCAGTCAGCAGTGCCTGGGAACTCCTAGAAGACATTGGCGTGCTGTACCTGAGTGCTTCCTAGGGCGGGAGGCCAGGGAAAATCTAGGATTGGGCTAGAAAACCAGGTAGCAGCGAGGGCATCCCCATGGACAGGGGAGGAAATTAGCAGAATTAATCATATAAGGGAATACCTGTGACCCAAGGTAACTGCGTGGAGGACTGCAATCCACCTACCCCTCACACTCAGTCATGTTTTGAAATTATGGGTGTGGGGATTTTCTGTCTTCTGTCAGCCTGGGAATTCCTAGAAGCCATTCACATGACTTCCCTTAGTGGTTCCTAGGACAAGTTGCCAGGGAAAGGTGGGAGTGTGGCTGGAAATCCAAGTAGGAACGAGTGGCTCCCCATCTACGGGAGAGGTAATTAGCGGACTTCCTCCTACCAGGGAACACGTGACCCCATGTAGCTGCGTGGAGGGAGTTTGAACACCTCCCCAACACACTCAGTCGTGATCCAGAATGCTGAGTTTGGGGAGATTCTGTCTTCTGTCAACAAAGCCTGGGATCTCCTAAAAGCCCTTCATGTGCCTTCCCTCAGTGTTTCCTATAGCGGGCTTCCAGGGAAAGGCGCGGGTTATGCTGGAAAGTGAAGTAGCAGCGAGTGCCTCCCCATGGACAGGGGAGGAAATTAGCGGAATTCCCCTGTCCAGGGAACACCTGTGACCGCAGGTAACCACGTGGAAAGTGGCTACCCACCTACCCGACACACTCAGCAATGTTCTTAAATGTCTAGTGTGCGGAGGTTGTCTTCTATCAGCAGTGCCTTGAATCTCGTAGAATCCCTTACTGTGTATTCACTTAGTGTTTCAGAAGGGGGACTAAAAGGGAAAGGCGGGAGTTTTCCTGGAAAGCCAACTAACAGTGCGTGCCTCGCCATGGATTGAGGATGTAATTAGCAGAATTCCAGTTACCACAGAACACATGTGAACCCAGGTAGATGCATGGAGGATGGCTCACCACCTCCCCAAATCACTCAGTCATGTTCCAGAATGCTGAGTGTGGGAGGTTCTGTCTTCTATCAGTAGATCCCGGGATCTCCTGGAAGCCCTTCTTGTGCCTTCTGTGAATATTTCCTAGGGCGGGATGCCAGGGAAAGGCAGGGATTGTGCTGGAAATCCAAGTAGTAGCGAGTGCCTTCCCATGGACAGGGGAGGTATTTAGCGGACTTCCCCATAATAGGGAACACCTGTGACCTCATGTAGCTGCGTGAAGCGTGCCTCAACATCTCCCAAACACACTCAGCTGTTATCCAGAATTCTGAGTTTGTGAGGTTCTGTCTTATGTCAGCAAATCCTGGGATTTCCTAGAAGCCATTTTTGTGCCTTCCCTTTGTGTTTCCTAGGGCTGGCTGCAGGGAAAGGTGGAGGATGTGATGGAAAGCCAATTAGCAGTGAGTGCCTCCCTATGGACACGGAGGAATTTAGCAGACTTCCCCCTACCAGGGAACACCTGTAACCACAGGTAAATGCGTTGGAGGGCGGCTCGCCAAATCCACCACACATTAAGCCATGTTCCAGATTGATGAGTGTGGAGAGGTTAAGTCTTCGGTCAGCACCAACCTGGAATCTCCTAGAAGCCCTTCACGTGCCTTCCTTAAGTCTTAACTATGGAGGCTTGTAAGGGAACTATGGGTGTTGCCTAGAAAGCCAAGTAGCAGTGAAGCCTCCCCATGGAGAATGGAAGTAATTAGTGAATTTCCCGCTATATTGGAACACGTGTGACCTCAGGTAGCTGCGTGGAGGGCGGCTCTGCAACACCCCAAACACTAGGACTTGTTCTGTAATTCTGAGTGTGGGGAGGTTCCGTCTTCTCTCCGCAGCACCTGGGATCTCCTACAAGGCATTCCCTTTCCTTCCCTGAGTGTTTACTAGGGCGAGCTGCCAGGGAAATATTCGGATTGTGCTGGAAAACCAAGTAGCAGAGAGTGCATCCCCATGGACTGGGGAAGTAATTAGCGGAATTCCCCCAACCAGGCTACACCTGTGACCCCAGGTTGTTGCGTGGAATGTGACTTGGCACATCCACCACACTCTCAGATTTGTTCCAGAATGCAGAGTTTGGGGAGGTTAAGTCTTCTGTCAGCAGAGCCTGGGATCTCCAAAAGCCATTCACGTGCATTCCCAGATTGTTCCCTATGGCATGCTGCCAGGCAAATGCACGGGTTGTGCTGGAAAGCCAAGTAGCAGCGAGGGCTTCCCCATGTATACAGGAGGAAATTAGCGGACTTCCCATACCAGGGAATAACTATTATCCCAGTTATCTTCGTGGAGGGAGCATCATCCCCTCCTCCATGCTCACAGCCATGTTCCCGAAAGCTGATTGTGGGGAGGTTCAATCTTCTGTCAGCAGTGCCTGGGATCTATAAGAAGCACTTTGCATGCCTTCCCTGACTGTTAACTAAGGCGGGATGTCAGGGATAAGCGGGGGTTGAGCTGCAATAGAAATAGCAGCGAGTGCCTCCCGATGAACAGGGAAGGATATTAACGGTCTCCTCATACAAGGGAACACCTGTGACCCCAGTAAGCTGTGTGGAGGGCGGCACCCCACCTCACAAGCTCACTCAAACATCTTCCAGGTTTCTGAGTGTGGGGAGTATCCATCTTATGTCAGCAGCTCCTGGGATCTCCTAGGAGACTTTGCGTGTGTTCATTGAGTGTTTTCTAGGGGGGGCTGCCAGGGAAATTTGGGGGTTGAGTTGGAAAGCTAAGTAGAAGCAAGGGCCTCCCTATTGACAGGGAGGTAATTAGCGAAATTCCCTCTACCAGGGAACACCTTTGACCACAGTTAGCTGTGTGGATGTTGGCATCCCACCTCCCGCACACACTCAGCCGTGTTCTTAAATGCAGAGCATGTGGAGATTATCTTTTTTCAGCAGCACCTGGGATCTCCTAAAATCCTTTCACGTGCCTTCTCTGAGTGTTTCCTATGGCAGGCTCTCATGGAAATTTGTGGGTTATGCTGGAAAGCCAATTAGTATCGAGTGCCTCCCCATGGACACTGAGGTAATTAGCAGAATGTCCCTTACCAGGGAACACCTTTGTCCCAGGTAACTGCGTGGAGGGCGGCTCATCACCTCCCCCAAACACTCAACCATGTTCAAGAAAGCTGAGTGTTGGGAGGTTCCGTCTTTTTTCAGCAGCGTCTGGGATCTCCAATAAACCCTTCGTGTGCATTCCCTCAGTTATCCATAGGGAGGGCTGAAAGGCAGAGGCAGAGATTTTGTTGGCAATCCATGTAGCAGAGAGTGCCTCCACATGGCAGGTAAGGAAATCAGCAGATTTCCTCTTACCAGGCTACACCTTTGACCCGAGGTAGCTGCGTGAATCTCGGCTAATCTCCTCCCAGAAACTCTCAGCCAAATTCCGGAATGCTGAGAGTTGGGAGGTTGCATCATATGCCAGCAGCGCCTGGGAACCCCTAGAAGCTATTCTCGCGCCTTCCTTGAGATTTCCTATGGCGGGCTGCCAGGGAAAGCCTGGGGGTGGGCTGGAACACGATGTAGGAGCGAGTGTCTCCCTATGGAAAAGAAAGTTATTTAGCGGAATCCCACATACCAGGGAACAACTGTGACCAAATGTACCTGCATGGAACGTGGCTTAAAAACTCCCCCACACACTCAGACATAATCCAGTTTGCTGTGTGCCGGGAGGTTATGTCTTCAGTCAGCAGCACCTGGGATCTCCTAGAGGACATTGTCATGCTGTCCCTTAATTCTTCTTAGGGCAGGCTGACAGGTAAAACGAATGATGATCTAGAAAGCTAGGTAGCAGCGAAGGCCTCCCCATGGACGGGGGAGGTAATTAGTGGACTTCACCCTAATATGGAACACCTCTTTCCCCAGGGGGCATCAAGGTGTGTGCCTCGCCCACTCCCTTTCACACACGGCCGATTTCCGGAATGCTGAGAGTGTGGAGATTCCGTCATCTTTCTGTAGTTCCTGGGATATCCTAGAAGCCTTTTGCATGACTTCACTGAGTGTTTCCTAGGGCGGGCTGCTAGAAAAAATAGGGGGTCAGGCTGGAAAGCTAATAACAGTGAGTGCCTCCAAATGGACAGGGAGGAAATTAGCAGACTTCCTCATATCAGGGAATACTTTTGACCCCAGTTATCTGCATGGAGGGTGGCAATCTACCTCCCACTCACACTCAGGCTTTTCCGGAATTCTGAGTATGGGAGGTTCTGTCTTCTGTCAGCAAAGCCTGGGATCTCCTAGAAGCCCTTTGCGTGCATTCCCTCAGTGTTTCCTTGGGGCGTTTCCAGGAAAAGGCATGGATTCTGCTGGAAAGCGAAGAAGCAGCGAGTGCCTCCTCATGGACAGGGGAGGATATTAGTGGAATTCCTCCATCCAGGGAACAACTGTGACCCCATGTAGCTGCGTGGAATTCGGTTCCACACCTGCCCCACACACTCAGGCTTGTTCTTAAATGTCGAGTGTGTGGAGGTTGTCTTCTCTCAGCAGTAACTTGAATCTCCTAGAGTCCCTTATGGTGTCTTCGCTTGGTGTTTCAGAAGGTGGGTTAAAGGGAAAGGCGGATGTTCTCCTGGAAAGCAAAGTAGCAGCGAGTGCCACTCCATGGATTGGGGAGTGTATTAATGGAATTCCATCTACCGGGGAACACTTTGACCCAGGGAACTGCGTGGAGTGCAGCTCCCCAACTCTCCCAAACTCTCTGACTTGTTCCAGAATTCTGAGTGTGGGTAAGTTCCGTCTTCCATCAGGAGAGACTGGGATCGCCTAGAAGCCCTTCACTTGCCTTTACTGTGTTTTTCCTACAGTGGACTGCCACGGAAATTTGGGGGTTGTGCTGGAAACCCAAGTAGCAGCTAGTGACTCCCCATGAACTGCGGAGGAATTTAGCGGAATTTCCTCTACTACAGAACACCTTTGAACCTAGGAAGTTGTGGGGAGGATGGCTTGCAACCTCCCCCAAACCCTCAATAGTGTTTCAGAATGCTGAGAGTGTGGAGGTTCTGTCTACAATCAGCAGTGCCTGGTATCACCTAGGAGGCATTCTCTTGCCTTCCCTGAGTGATTACTAGGGTGGGCTGTCAAGGAAATGCTGGGATTGTGCTGCAAAACCAAGTAGCAGCCAGTGCATCCCTATGGACTAGAGAGGTAATTAGCGGAATTCCCCCTACCAGGCTACACCTATGACCCCAGGTAGCTGCATGTATCTCGGCTCACATCCTCCCAAACACTCTCAGCCATTTTCAGGAATGCTGAAATTGGGGAGATACCATCATCTGTCAGCAGTCCCTGGGATTTACTACAAGCTCTTCTCGTGCCTTCCATGAGATTTCCTATGGCGGGATGCCAGGGAAAGGCTGAGGTGGGCTGGATCACGAAGTAGGTGAGAGTGCCTCTCTATGGACCAGAGAGGTTTTTGTGGATTTCACCATACAAGGTTACACCTGTGATCCCAGTTTGCTGCGTGCAATGCCGCTCCACACGTCCACACTCTCAGACTTGTTCCAGAAAGCAGAGTTTGAGGAGGTTAAGTCTTCTGTCAACAAAGCCTGGGATCTCCAAAAGCTATTCACATGCCTTCACAGAATGTTCCGTATGGCGTGCTGCCAGGGAAATGCAGGGGTTGTACTGGAAAGCCAAGTAGCAGTGAGGGCCCCCCAAGTATATGGGAGGAAATTAGCAGAATTCCCCTACCAGGGAATAACTGTTACCTCAGGTATCTTCGTGGAGGGTGCATCATCCCATTCTCCACACTCACAGCCGTGTTACTGAATGCTGATTGTGTGGAGATTCAATCTTCTGTCAGCAGCACCTGAGATCTACTAGAAGCACTTCACTTGCCTTCCCTGACTGTTAACTAAAGGGGGATGTCAGGGAAAGGTGGGGGTTGAGCTGCAAATCCAATAGCAAGGAGGGCCCCCCATGGACAGGGGAGGAAATTAGCAGTCTTCCTCATACAAGGGAACACCTGTGACCCCAGGTAGCTGCGTGGAGTGTGGCACCACACCTCACAATCATACTCAAACGTCTTCTGGATTTCTGAGTGTGGGGAGTATCCATCTTATGTGAGTAGTGCCTGGGTTCTCCTAGGAGCCTTTCCTGTGTGTTCGCTGAGTGTTCTTTAGGGCGGGCTGCCAGGGAAATTTGGGGGTTATGCTGGAAATCTCAGTAGAAGCCAGGGCCTCCCTATTGTCAGGGAGGTAATTAGCAAAATTACCTCAACCAGGGAACACTTTTGACCAAAGTTAACTACGTGGAATTTGGCATTCCACCTCCCTTACACAATCAGCCGTGTTCTTAAATGCACAGCGTGTGGAGATTATCTTTTATCAGCAGCACCTTTGATCACCTAGAAGCCCTTTGCGTGCCTTCTCTGAGTGTTTCCTAGGGCGGGCTACCACGGAATTTTGGGGGTTGTACTGGAAAGCCAATTAGTATCAAGTGCTTCCCCATGGACTCTGAGGTAATTATCTGAATTCCCCTTATCATGGAACACCTGTGTCCCAGGTAACTGCGTGGAGGGAGGCTCATCACCTCCCCAAAACACAGCCATGTTCATGAAAGCTGAGAGTTGGGAGGTTCCATCATTTTTCAGCAGCGCCTTGGTTCTCCAATAAGCCCTTTGCGTGCATTCCCTGAGTATCCCCGAGGGAGGGCTGAAAGGCAAATGCGGGGCTTTTGATGGAAAGCTGTGTAGCCGCGAGTGCCTCCACAATGCAGGCGAGGTATTTAGCAGGCTTCACCCTACCAGGCTACACCTGTGACCCCAGGGAGCTGCATGTATCTCTGCTCACCTCTTCCCACACACTCTCAGCTGTATACCTGCATGCTGAGAGTTTGGAGGTTCTGTCATCTGTCAGCAGTGCCTGGGATTCCTTAGAAGCTCTTCTCATGCCTACAGTGAGATTTCCTATTTTGGGCTGCCAGGGAAAGGCTGGGGGTGTGCTGGAACATGAAGTAGGAGCGAGTGCTTCCCTATGGAAAGGAGAGCTATTTAGCGGAATTCCACATAGAAGGGAACACCTGTGACCCCATGAACCTGCATGGAACATGGCTCAAGAACTCCCCACACACTCAGACATGATCTAGTTTCCTGAGTGTCGGGAGGTTATGTCTTTAGTCAGCAGAACCTGGGATCTCCTAGAACACATTGTCGTGCAGATCCTGAGTGCTTCCTAGGGTGGGCTGCCAGGCAAAGGTGGGGGTGTGGCTGGAAAACCAGGTAGGAGCGAGGGCCTCCCCATGGAGAGGGGAGGTAATTAGTGGACTTCCCCCTACCATGTAAAAACCTCTGTCCCCAGGGAATTACGAGGAGGGCTCCTCACCCTCTCCATTTCACACAGGGCCTACATCCGGAATGCGGACTATGGGGTGGTTCCCTCTTCCTTCTGCAGCACCTGGGATCTCCTAGAAGCCTTTTGTGTGACTTCACTGAGTGTTTCCTTTGGTGGGCTGCCAGGGAATTTGGTGGCTGTGCTGGGAAGCCAATAGCAGTGGCAATCTCCCCATGGACATGGGAGAAAATTAGTGGACTTCATCAAACTAGGGAATACCTTTGACCCCAGTAGGCTGCGTGGAGGGCGACAATCCATCTCCCCCTCACACTCAGCATTGTTCCAGAATTCTGAGTGTGGGGAGGTTCCGTCTTCTGTCAAAAAACCCTGGGATCTCCTAGAAGCCCTTTGCATGCCTTCCCAAAGTGTTTCCTAGGGCGGGCTTCCAGGGAAAGGCACGGGATATGCTAGAAAGCGAAGTAGCAGCGAGTGCTTCCCCATCGACAGGGGATGGAAATTGGCGGACTTCCCCCATCCAGGGAAAAATTGTGACTATATTTAGCTGAGTGGAAAGTAACTCACCACCTGCCCCCCACAAACACACATGTTTATAAATTTCGATGATGCGGAAGTTGTCTTCTATCTGCAGCACATTGAATACCCTAGAATCCTTTACTGTGTCGTCACTTAGTGTTTCAGAAGGTGGGTTACAGGGAAAGGAGGGGGTTCTCCTGGAAAGCCAAGTAGGAGCGAGTGCCTCCCCATGGACTGGGGAGGTTATTAATGGAATTCCAGGTAACAGGGAACACTTGTGACACCAGGGAGCTGCGTGGAGTGCAGCTCACCATCTCCCCCAAGCACTCTGACTTGTTCCAGAATTCTGAATGTTGGGAGGTTCCGTCATTCGTCAGCAGAGACTGCGATCACCTAGAAGCACTTTCTGAGCCTTTCCTAAGTCTACACTAGGATGGGCTGCCAGAGAACGGTGGGGGTTGCCTGGAAAGCAAGTAGCAGTGAAGCCTCCCCAAGAAAAGTGGAAGTAATTAGTGAACTTCCACCTACATGGGAACACCTGTGACCACAGGTTGCTGAGTGGAGGGCGGCTCCTCAACACCCAACACACTCAGACTTGTTCTGGAATTCTGGGTATGGTGAGGTTCCGTCTTCTGTTAGCAGTGCCTGGGATCTCCTAGATGGCATTCCCTTGCCTTCCCTGAGTGTTTACTAGGGTGGGCTGCCAGAGAAAATCTGGGATTATGCTGGAAAACCAAGTAGATGCAAGTACATCCCCATGGAACGGGGAGGTAATTAGCGGACTTCCTCCTACCTGGCTTCACTTTTGATGCCATGTAGCAGAGTGTATATTGACTCAGCTCCTCCCACAATATCTCAGATATATACCAGAATGCTGATATTTGGGAGGTTCCATCATCTTTCAGCAGCACCAGGGATTTACTAGAAACTTCTCGTGATTTCCATGAGATTTCTTAAGGCGGGCTGCCAGGGAAAGTCTGGGGTTGGGCTGGAACACGAAGTAGCTGTGAATGCCTCCCTATGGAGAGGAGAGTTATTTTGCAGAATTCCACATACCAGGGAGTAACTGTGAACCAATATATCTGTGTGGAACACAGCTCTACAGCTCCCCCACACATTCAGACATGATCCGATTTGCTGAGATTCAGGAGGTTACAACTTCAGTCAGCAGTGCCTGGGATGTCCAAGAAGACATTATTGTGCTGTCCCTGAATGCTTCCTAGGGCGGTCTGCCTGAGGTAAACTAGAGTTGGTCAAGAAATCCAGGTAGCTGTGAGGGCCTCCCCATAGACAGAGGAGCTAATTAGTGGACTTCGCTCTACCATGGAACACCTCTGTTCCCAGGGAGCGACTAGTTGTCTCCTTGCCCCCTCCCTTTCACACACGGCTGACTTCCGTAATGCTGAGTGTGGGAAGGTTCCGTCTTCCTTTTGCAGCGCCAGAGATCACCTAGAAGCTTTTGCATGACTTCCCAGAGTGTTTCCTATATCAGGCTGACAGGGAAAGTAGGGGTTTTGCTGTGAAGCCAATAGTAGTGACGGCCTCCACATGGACAGGGGAGGAAATTAGCGAACTTCCTCATACCAAGGAATAACTGTGACCCAGGTATCTGCGTGGAGGGTGGCAATCCAATTCCCCCTCACAATCGGCCATGATTGGAAGTATGATTGTGGGGATATTCTGTCTTTTGTCAGCAGCGCCTGGGATTCCCTAGAAGCCATTCTCTTTCCTTCAGTTAGTGTTTCCAAGGGTGGGTTGCCAAGGAAATGTGGGGTTGGGCTGGAAATTCAAGTAGAAGCGAGTGCTTTCCCATGGACAGGTGAGGTGATTAGTGGAATTCCCCGTAAAAGGGAACATGTGTGACCTCATGTAGCTGCATGCAGGTTGGCTCGCCACCTCCAAAACACTGTCAGCCATTATCCGGAATTCCAAGTTTGGGGGGTTCTGTCTTATGTCAGCAAACCCTGGGATCTCTTAGAAGTCTTTTTTGTGCCTTCCCTTTGTGTACATAGTGCTGGCTGCAGGGAAAGAAGGGGGATTGGCTGGAAAGCCAAGTAGCAGTGAGTGTCTCCCTATGGACAGAGAGGTATTTAGATGAATTCTCCGTACCAGGGAACGCCTGTGACCCCAGGTAACTGCGTGGATGGCGGCTTGCAACCTCCAGCACACACTCAGCCATGTTCCAGTTTGCTGAGTGTGGAGAGGTTAAGTTTCCAGTCAGCAGTGCCTGGAATCTCCTAGAAGCCCTTGGCATGCCTTCCATAATTCTTTACTAGGTCAGCCTGCCAGGGAACTATGGGTGTTGCCTGGAAAGCCAAGTAGCAGTGAAGCCTCCCCATGGACTGTATAGGAATTTAGACAAGTTCGCCATACCTGGGAACACCTGTGACCCCAGGTTGCTGAGTGGAGTGCAGCTCCTCGACACCCAAAACACTCAGATTTATTCTGGAATTCTGAGTGTGGGGAGGTTTCATCTTCTTTCAGCAGTGCCAGGGATCTCCTAGAAGGCAATCACTTGCCTTCATTGAGAGTTTACTAGGGCAAGCTGCCAGGGAAATCCTGGGATTGTGCTAGAAAACCAAGTTGCATCAAGTGCATCCCCATGGACTGGGGAGATAATTAGCGGACTTCCCCCTGCCAGGCTACACCTAAGACCCCAGGGAACTGTGTGGTGGTCGTCTCTCAAACTCCTCCACACACTCAGCAATGTTCCGGGATACTGAGTGTGCAGAGGTTCCGTCTTCTGTCAGCAGCAAATGAGATCTCCTATAAGCCCTTACTCTTTCTACCTTGAGTGTTTCAGAGGGTGGGCTGCCAGGGAAAGCGTGTGTAAGGCTGGAAATCCAACTAGCAGCGTGTGCCTCCACATGGACAGGGGAAGAATTTAGAGAATCTACCCCTATTATGTAACACCTGTGACTCTATGCAGCGGAGAGAAGGGCGGCCACCACCTCCCCCATACACTCAGCTCTGTTCGGGAATGTTGAGTGTGGGAATTTCTCTCTTCTGTCAGCAGAGACTTGGATCTCCTAGAAGCACATTGCTTTACATCCATGATTGTTTACTAGGGCTGGATGCCAGGGTAATCTGGTCTTTTTTCTGGAAATCCAAGTAGCATCCTGTGCCTCCCTTTTGACAGGGGATGAGTTAGTGGAATTACCCGTATAAGGGAACACCTTTAACCCAATGTAGCTGCGTGGTTAGTGCCTCCCCACCTCAACAAACACACTAAGACGTGTTATGGTATACTGAGAGTGGAGAGGTTCCATCTCTGTCAACAAAAACATGGATCGTCTAGAAGCCCTTCCCGTATATTCCTTGATTATTTCCTAGGATGGGCTACCAGGAAAATGTGGGGGTTTCCTGGAAAGCGAATTAGCAGCGAATGCCTCCCCGTGTTCAGGGGAGTAAATTAGCGGACTTCTTCCATCCAGGGAACACCTGTGACTCCAGGGACTGCGTTGAAAGCAGCTCCCCACTGCCCCACACAATCAGCCATGTTCTTAAATGTCAAGTGTGCGGAGGTTGTCTTCCTTCAGCAGCGCCTTTAATCTCCTATAATCCCTTAATGTGTCTTTGCTTAGTGTTTTAAAAGGAGGGCTAAAAGACAAAGGCGGGCGTAATCCTGAAAAGCTAAGTAGCAGCGAGTGCCTCCCCATGGACTGAGGAGGGAATTAGTGGAATTCCAGCTACCAGGGAACACTTGTGACCCCAGGGATCTGTGTGGAATGCATCTCCCCATCTCCCCCAAACACTCTGAGTTGTTATGGAATTCTAAGTGTTGGGAGGTTCCATCTTCCATCAGCAGAGTCTGGAATCTCCTAGAATCCAGTCGTATTACTTTCCTGATTTTATACTGAGGGGGGCTTCAGGGGAAATCGGGGGTTTGCTGGAAATCCAAGTAGAAGCGTGTGACTCCCCATGAACTGTGGGGTTAATTAGCGGTATTCCCCCTACCACGGAACACCTGTGATCCCAGGTAAATGCGTGGAGGATGGCTCGCCACCTCCCCCAAACACTCAGATGTGTTCCAGAATGCTGAGTGTGGGGAGGTTCTGAATTCAATCAGTAGCTCCCAGGATCTCCTTGAAGCCCTTCTCGTGCATTCCATGAGTGTTTACTAGGGCGGGTGTCCAGGGAAATGTGGGGTTGGGCTGGAAATTCAAGTAGTAGCGAGTGCCTTCCCATGGAGAGGGGAGGTATTTAGCAGACTTCACCATAACAGGGAACACCTGTGACATCGTGTAGCTGCGTGGAGGGCGTCTCGCCAACTCCCAAACACTGTCAGCCATTATCCAGAATTCTGAGTTTGGGAGATTCTGTCATATGTCAGCAAATCCTGGGATCTCCTAGAAGCCCTTTGCGTGCTTTCCCTTTGTGTTTCCTAGGCTGGCTGCAGGGAAAGGCGGGGGATATGCTGAAAGCCAAGTAGCAGTGAGTGTCTCCCTATGGACAGGGAGGTATTTAGCTGACTTCCCACTACCAGGGAACACTTGTGACCCCAAGTAACTGCGTGGAGTGCGGCTCAGCACCTCCAACACAAACTCAGCCGTGTTCCAGATTTCTGAGTGTGGAGAGGTTAAGTCTTCTGTCAGCAGTGCCTGGAACCTTGTAGAAGCTCTTCATGAGCCTTCTGTAAGTCTTTACTAGTGCGGACTGCCAGTGAGCTGTGGTTGTTGCTTGGAAAGCCAAATAGCATTAGGGCCTCCCCTTGGACAGTGGAGGTAATTAGCGAACTTCCCCCTATCTGGGAACACCTGAGACCCCAGGTAACTGTGTGGAGGGCGGCTCCTCAAAACCCAACAAACTCAGACTTTTTCTGGAATTCTGAGTGTGGGGAGGTTCCAACTTCTGTCAGTAGTGTCTGGGATCTCCTACAAGACATTCCCTTGCCTTCCCTGTGTGTTTATTAGTGCGGGCTGCCAGGGAAATGCTGGGATTGTTCTGGAAAACCAAGTAGAAGTGAGTGCATCCCTTTGGTCTTGGTAGGTAAATAGCGGACTTCCCCCTACCAGGCTACACATTTGACCCCTGGTAGCTGCATGGAGTGTGGCTACTCAATACACTAAACACTCAGAATTGTGGAATTCTGAGTGTAGGGAGGTTCAATCTTCCGTCAGCAGAGACTGCGATCACCTAGTAGCCCTTTCTGAGCCTTTCCTAAGTCTTCACTAGGATGGGCTGTCAGACAACTGTGAGGGTTGCCTGGAAAACAAGTAGCAGTGAAGCCTCCCCATGAACAGTGGAAGTATTTAGTGAACATCCCCCTACATGGGAACACCTGTGACCACAGGTTGCTGAGTGGAGGGCGGCTCCTCAACACCCAACACACTCAGACTTGTTCTGGAATTCTGGGTATGGTGAGGTTCCGTCTTCTGTTAGCAGTGCCTGGGATCTCCTAGATGGCATTCCCTTGCCTTCCCTGAGTGTTTACTAGGGTGGGCTGCCAGAGAAAATCTGGGATTATGCTGGAAAACCAAGTAGATGCAAGTACCTCCCCATGGACCGGGGAGGTAATTAGCGGACTTCCTCCTACCTGGCTTCACTTTTGATGCCATGTAGCTGAGTGTATATTGACCCAGCTCCTCCCACAATATCTCAGATATATTCCAGAATGCTGATATTTGGGAGGTTCCATCATCTTTCAGCAGCACCAGGGATTTACTAGAAACTTCTCGTGATTTCCATGAGATTTCTTAAGGCGGGCTGCCAGGGAATGTCTGGGGTTGTGCTGGAACACGAAGTAGCTGTGAATGCCTCCCTATGGAGAGGAGAGTTATTTTGCAGAATTCCACATACCAGGGAGTAACTGTGAACCAATATATCTGTGTGGAACACAGCTCTACAGCTCCCCCACACATTCAGACATGATCCGATTTGCTGAGATTCAGGAGGTTACAACTTCAGTCAGCAGTGCCTGGGATCTCCAAGAAGACATTGTTGTGCTGTCCCTGAATGCTTCCTAGGGCGGTCTGCCTGAGGTAAACTAGAGTTGGTCAAGAAATCCAGGTAGCTGTGAGGGCCTCCCCATAGACAGAGGAGCTAATTAGTGGACTTCCCTCTATCATGGAAAACCTCTGTCCCCAGGGAGCGACTATTTGTCTCCTTGCCCCCTCCCTTTCACACACGGCTGACTTCCTTAATGCTGAGTGTGGGGAAGTTCCGTCTTCCTTTTGCAGCGCCAGAGATCACCTAGAATCCTTTTGCATGACTTCCCTGAGTGTTTCCTATATCAGGATGCCAGGGAAAGTAGGGGTTTTGCGATGAAGCCAATAGTAGTGACGGCCTCCACATGGACAGGGGAGGAAATTAGCGAAATTCCTCATACCAAACAATAACTGTGACCCAGTTATCTGCGTGGAGGGTGACAATACATTTCCTCCTCACACTCAGCCATGTTTGGAAGTATGATTGTGGGGATATTCTCTCTTTTCTCAGCAACGCCTGGGATTTCCTAGAAGCCATTCTCTTTCCTTCCATTAGTGTTTCCTAGGGTGAGTTGCCTGGGAATGTTGGGGGTGTGGCTGGAAACCCAGGTAGCAGCGAGTGCCTTAAAAAGAAAGTGGAGGTAACTAGTGGACTTCCCCTACTATGGAAAACTTCTGTCCCCAGGGATCTACAAGGAGAGCGCATCGCCCACTCCCTTTCACACAAGGCCAGGTTTTGGAATGCTGAGTGTGGTGAGACTCCATCTTCCTTCGCAGAATCTGGGATATCCTAGAAGTATTTTGCATGTCTTCCCTGAGTGTTGCCTAGGGTGGCCTACCAGGGAAATTAGGTTGTCAGGCTGGAAAGCAAATGGCAGTGAGAGCCACCCCATGAACAGTGGATCTAATTAGAGGTATCCCCCCTTCCATGAAACACCTCTGTCCCCAGGGAGCAATGAGGAGTTCTCCTTGTCCCCTCATTTCGCCCTTGGACGACTTCCGGAATGCTGAGTGTGGGGAGGTTCCGTCTTCCTTCTGCAGGGTCTGGGATCGCCTAGAAGCCTTTTGTGTGACTTTTTTGAGTGTTTCATCTGCTGGGATGTCAGGGAAATTCGGGGGTAGTGCTGGAAACCCAAGTAGCAGCGATTCACTCCCCAAGAACTGTGGTGGTAATTAGCAGAATTCCCCCTACCATGGAAAATTTGTGAACCCAGGTAGATGCGTGGAGGATGGCTCGACACCTCCCCCAAACACTCAGTCATGTTCCAAAATGCTAGTTGTGTGGAGGTTCTATCTTCTATCCGCAGCTCCTGGGATCTCCTTGGAGCCCTCCTCGTGCTTTCCCAGAGAGTTTCCTAGGGTGGTGTGCCAGGGAGATTTGGGGGTTGTGCTGGGAATTCAATAGCAGCGGTGGCCTCCCCATGAAATATGGAGAACATTAGTGGAATTCCTCATATCAGGGAAAAACTGTGACCACAAGTATCTGCGTGAAGTTTGGCAATCCACCTACCCCACACACTCAGCCATGTTTTGGAATTATGTGTGTGGGGATTTTCTGTCTTCTGTCAGCAGCACCTGGTATTTCCTAGAAGCCATTCACGTGAATTCCCTAAGTGTTTCCTAGGGCGAGTAGCCAGGGAAAGGCACTGGTGTGGCTGGAAACCCAAATAGTAGTGAGTGCATCCCCATGGACAGGTGAGGTAATTATTGGATTTCCCCTGAATATGGAAAAACTCTATCCCCAGTGAACTACAAGGAGATCGCCTAGCCTCCTCTATTTCACACACAGCCGACATCCAAAATACTGAGTTTTGGGAGACTCCGGCTGCCTTCTGCAGCACCTAGTTTAACCTAGAAGAATTTTGCATGAAATCTCTTGGATGCCAGGGAGCATAGGGGGTAAGGCTGGAAAGCCAATAACAATGAGTTCCTCCCCATGGACATGGGAGGAACTTAGTGGACTTCCACATACCAGGGAATACCTGTGACCCCAGTTAGCTGCGTGGAGGTCGGCAATCCACATCCGCCTCAAACTGAGCCGTGTTCAAGAATTCTGAGTGTGGGGAGGTTCCTTCTTCTATCAGCAGCAACTGGGATCACCTAGAAGGCATTCCCTTGCCTTCCCTAAGTGTTTACTAGGGCTGGCTGCCAGGGAAATGCTGAGATTGTGCTGGAAAACCAAGTAGCAGTGAGTGCATCCCCATGGAATGGGGAGGTAAATAGCGGAATTCCCCCTACCAGGGAACACCTGCAACACCAGGTTGCTGCGTGTAATGAGGCTCCCCACATCAACTACACTCTCAGACTTGTTCTGGAATGGAGAGTTTGGGGAGGATAAGTCTTCTGTCAGCAGAGCCTGGGATTTCAAGAGACATTCATGTGCCTTCCCGGAGTGTTCTCTATGGCATGCTGCCAGGGAAATGCAGGGGTTGTGATGGAAAGCCAAGTAGCAGTGAGAGCCTCCCCATTAATGTGGGAGGAAATTAGCAGACTTCCCCTACCAGGGAAAAACTTTAAAACCAGCTAACTTTGTGGAGGTTGTGTCATCCCCTGCTCCATACTCACAGCCGTCATCCCGAATGCTGATTGTGGGGAGGTTCCCTCTTCTGTCAGCAGTGCCTGGGATCTACTAGAAGCACTTTGCATGCCTTCCCTGACTGTTAACTAGGGCTTGATGTCAGGGATATGCGGGGGTTGAGCTGCAAATCCAATAGCAGGGAGTGCCTCCCCATGGACAGGGGAGGAAATTAGCGGTCTTCCTCATACAAGGGAACACCTGTGACCCCAGTTAGCTACGTGGAGGATGGTACCACTGCTCACAATCACTCTCAAACGTCTTCCGGATTTCTGATTGTGGGGAGTATCCGTCTTATGTCAGCAGCACCTGGGATATCCTAGGATCCTTTTGAGTGTGTTTGCTGAGTGTTTTCTTGGGCGGGCTGCCAGGGAAATTTGGGGGTTGGGCTGGAAAGCTAAGTAGAAGTGAGGGCCTCCCAATTTACAGGAAGGTAATTAGCAAAATTCCCTCTACCAGGGAACACCTTTGACCAAAGTTAGCTGTGTGGATGTTGGCATCACACCTCCCACACACACTCAGCCATGTTCTTAAATGCAGAGCGTGTGGAGATTACCTTTTGTCAGCAGGACCTGGGATCTTCTAAAAGTCGTTTGTGTGCCTACTCTGAGTGTATTCTAGGGCGGGCTCCCACGGAAAGTTGGGGGCTGTGTGGGAATACCAATTATTATCGAGTGCCTCCAATTGTTCACTGAGTTAATTAGCGGAATTCCACATACCAGGGAACACAGTGTCCCAGGTACCTGCCTGGAGGGTGGCTCATCACCTCCCCCAAACACCCAGCCATGCTCAAGAAAGCTGAGTGTTGGGAGGTTCCGTATTTTTCAGCAGCACCAGGGATCTCCAATAATCCCTTGAATTCCATTATTTAAGTTTTCCCAAGGGAAGGCTGAAAGACGAAGGCGAGCATTTTGCTGGAAAGCTGTGAAGCAGCAAGTGCCTGCACATGGCAGGTGAGGTAGTTAGCAGAATTCCCCTTACCAGGCTACACCTTTGACATGAGGAATCTGCGTGTATCTCAGCTCACCTCATTCCACACACTCTCAGTCAAAATCTGGAATGCTGAGTGTTGTGAGGTTGTGTCATCTGTCAGCAGCGTCTGGGATGTCCTAGAAGCTCTACTCTTGCCTACCGTGAGATTTCTTATGGCGGGATGCCAGGGAAATGCTGGGGGTGGGCTGGAACTCGAAGTAGGTGTGAGTGCCTCCCTATGGACAGGAGAGGTATTTAGAGGAATTCCACATAACTGGGAACACCTGTGACCCCATGTACTTGCATGGAACATGGCTTAAAAAGTCCCCACACACTCAGACATAATCCCATTTGCTGAATGTCTGCAGTTTACTTCTTCAGTCAGCAGCAACTGGGATCTCCTAGAAGACAGTGTCGTGGTATCACTGAGTGCTAAATATGGTGGGCTGCCAGGGATAAGCTAGGGTTGGTCTAGAAATCTAGGAAAAAGCGAGCGCCTCCCCTTGGACAGGGGAGGAAATTAGTGGACTTCCTCATAACAGGGAATACCTGTGACCCCACAGGAATCAACCTGCAAATCACAATCAAACTTGTTCCGGAATTCTGAGTGTGGGGAGTTTCTGTCTTCTATCAGGAAAGCCTGGGATCTCCTACAAGCCTTTCACGTGCTTTCTAACAGTGTTTCTTAGGTTGGGCTTCCAGGGAAAGGCACAGGATGTGCTGCAAAGTAAAGGAGCAGTGGGAGCCTCCCATTGGATTGGGGAGGAAGATACCGGACTTCCCCCATCCACGGAACACCTGTGACCATAGGTGCTGTGTGGAAAGCTTCTCCCCACCTGCTGCACACACACAGCCATATTCTTAAACGTCGAGTATGCGGAGGTTGTCTTCTCTCAGCAGCACCTTCAATCTAGAAATCCTTACAGTGTCTTTAGTGTTTCAGAAACGGGATAAAAGCAGAAGGCAGTGGTACTCCTGGAAAGCGAAGTAGCAGCGAGGGCCTCCTGATGGACTGAGGAGGTTATTAACGGAATTCCAGCTACCAGGGAACACTTGTGACACCAGGGAGCTGCATGGAGGGCAGCTCCCCATCTCTCCCAAACACTATGACTTGTTCCAGAATTCTGAGAGCGGGGAGGTTCCGTCATCGCTCAGCAGACTCTGGGATCTCCTAGAAGACATTCGCGTGCCTTCCCTGAGTTTTTTCTATGGCGGGATGCCAGGGAAATTTGGGTGTTGTTCTGGAAACTCAAGTAGCGATGAGTGACTCCCCATGAACTGGGACGTAAATAGTGGAATTCCCCCTACCACGGAACACCTGTGAACCTAGATAGATGCATGGAGGTTGTTTCGCTACCTCCCCAAACACTCAGTCTTGTTCCGTAATGCTGAGTGTCGGGAGGTTCTGTCTTCTTTCAGTAACTCCAGGATCTCCTTGAAGCCCTTCTCGTGACTTCCATGAGTGTATCCTAGGGTGGGTTGCCAGGGAAATGTGGGGTTGGGCTGGAAATTCAAGTATTAGCGAGTGCCCTCCCATGGACTGGGGAGGTGTTTAGTGGAATTCTCCGTAATAGGGAACACATGTGACTTCATGTAGCTACATGCAGGGTGGCTCGCCACCTCCTAAACACTGTAAGCCATTATCCGGAATTCCAAGTTTGGGAGGTTCTATCTTATGTCAGCAAACCCTGGGATCTCCTAGAAGCCTTTTTCTTGCCTTCCCTTTGTGTCCCCTAGTGCTGGCTGCAGGGAAAGAAGGGGGATTGGCTGGAAAGCCAAGTAGCAGTGAGTGTCTCCCTATGGACAGGGAGGTATTTAGATGAATACCCCATACCAGGGAACACCTGTGACACCAGGTAACTGCGTGGATGGCGGCTTGCAACCTCCAGCACACACTCAGCCATGTTCCAGATTGCTGAGTGTGGAGAGGTTAAGTCTCCAGTCAGCATTGCCTAGTATCCCCTAGTAGCCCTTTGCATGCCTTCCATAATTCTTTACTAGGTCAGCCTGCCAGGGAACTATGGGTGTTGCCTGGAAAGCCAAGTAGCAGTGAAGCCTCCCCATGGACTGTATAGGAATTTAGCCAAGTTCCCCCTAACTGGGAACACCTGTGACCCCAGGTTGCTGAGTGGAGTGCAGCTCCTCAACACCCAACAAACTCAGATTTGTTCTGGAATTCTGAGTGTGGGGAGGTTTCATCTTCTTAGAGCAGTGCCTGTGATCTCCTAGAAGGCAATCCCTTGCCTTCGTTGAGAGTTTACTAGGGCAAGCTGCCAGGGAAATCCTGGGATTGTGCTAGAAATCCAAGTTGCATCAAGTGCATCCCCATGGACTGGGGAGATAATTAGCGGACTTCCCCCTGCCAGGCTACACCTAAGACCCCAGGGAACTGTGTGGTGGTCGTATCTCAACCTCCCCCACACACTCAGCAGTGTTCCGGTATACTGAGTGTGCAGAGGTTCCGTCTTCTGTCAGCAGCAAATGGGATCTCCTATAAACCCTTACTCTTTCTACCTTGAGTGTTTCAGAGGGTGGGCTGCCAGGGAAAGCGTGTGTAAGGCTGGAAATCCAACTAGCAGCGTGTGCCTCCACATGGACAGGGGAGGAATTTAGAGAATTTACCCCTATTATGTAACACCTGTGACCCTCTGCAGTGGAGAGAATGGCGGCCACCACCTCCCCCACACACTCAGCTCTGTTCGGGAATGTTGAGTGTGGGAAGTTCTGTCTTCTGTCAGCAGAGCCTTGGATCCCCTAGAAGCACTTTGCTTTACATCCATGATTTTTTACTAGGGCGGGATGCTATGGAAAGCTGGTCGTTTTTCTGGAAATCCAAGTAGCATCCTGTGCCACCCTTTAGACAGGGAATGAGTTAGTGGAATTACCCGTAAAAGGGAACACCTTTAACCAAATGTAGCTTCGTGGATAGTGCCTCCCCACCTCCCCCACACATTAAGACGTGTTATGGTATACTGAGTGTGGGGAGGTTCCATCTTCTGTCAACAACAACATGGATCGTCTAGAAGCCCTTCCCGTATATTCCTTGATTATTTCCTAGGATGGGCTACCAGGAAAATGTGGGGGTTTTCCTGGAAAGCGAATTAGCAGCGAGTGCCTCCCCATGTACAGGGGAGAAAATTAGAGGACTTCTTCCATCCAGGGAACACCTGTGACTCCAGGGACTGCGTTGAAAGCAGCTCTCCACCTGCACCACACAATCAGCCATGATTTTAAAATCAAGTGTGCGGAGGTTGTCTTCCTTCAGCATCGCCTCCTATAATCCCTTAATGTGTCTTTGCTTAGTGTTTTAAAAGGAGGGCTAAAAGACAAAGGCGGGCGTAATCCTTGAAAGCTAAGTAGCAGCGAGTGCCTCCCCATGGACTGAGGAGGGAATTAGTGGAATTCCAGCTACCAGGGAACACTTGTGACCCCAGGGATCTGTGTGGAATGCAGCTCCCCATCTCCCCCAAACACTCTGACTTGTTATGGAATTCTGAGTGTGGGGAGGTTCCATCTTCCATCAGCAGAGACTGGGATCTCGTAGAAGCCAGTCGTATTACTTTCCTGAGTTTTTCCTAGGGCGGGCTTCAAGGGAAATTCGGGGGTTTTGCTGGAAATCCAAGTAGAAGCGTTAGACACCCCATGAACTGTGGGGGTAATTAGCGGTATTCCCCCTACCACGGAACACTTGTGATACCAGGTAAATGCGTGGAGGATGGCTCGCCACCTCCCCCAAACACTCAAACGTGTTCCAGAATGCTGAGTGTTGTGAGGTTCTGAATTCATTCAGTAGCTCCCAGGATTTCCTTGAAGCCCTTCTCTTGCATTCCATAAGTGTTTACTAGGGCGGGTTCCAGGGAAATTTGGGATTGGGCTGGAAATTCAAGTAGTAGCGAGGGCCTACTCGCCAGTCATCTCCAATAATCCCTTAATTTGCATTTTTTAAGTTTTCCCTAGGGAAGGCTGAAAGACGAAGGCGAGCATTTTGCTGCAAAGCTGTGAAGCAGCAAGTGCCTGCACATGGCAGGTGAGGTATTTAGCAGAATTCCCCTTACCAGGCTACACCTTTGACATGATGTAACTGCGTGTATCTCGGCTCACTTCCTCCCACACACTCTCAGTCGAAATCTGGAATCCTGAGTGTTGTGAGGTTGTGTCATCTGTCAGCAGCATGTGGGATGTCCTAGAAGCTCTACTCTTGCCTACCGTGAGATTTCCTATGGCGGGGTGCCAGGGAAATGCTGGGGGTGGGCTGGAACTCGAAGTAGGAGTGAGTGCCTCCCTATGGACATGAGAGGTATTTAGAGGAATTCCACATAACTGGGAACACCTGTGACCCCATATATCTGCATGGAACATGGCTTAACAAGTCACCACACACTCAGATATGATCCGGTTTGCTGAATGTCAGCAGTTTACTTCTTCAGTCAGCAGCAACTGGGATCTCCTAGAAGACAGTGTCGTGGTATCACTGAGTGCTAATTATGGTGGGCTGCCAGCTACAAGCTAGGGTTGGTCTAGAAATCTAGGAAAAAGCGAGTGCCTCCCCTTGGACAGGGGAGGAAATTAGTGGACTTCCTCATACCAGGGAATACCTGTGACCACACAGGAATCATCCTGCACCTCACAATGAAACTTGTACATGAATTCTGAGTGTGGGGAGTTTCTGTCTTCTGTCAGGAAAGCCTGGGATCTCCTACAAGCCCTTCACGTGCTTTCCAACAGTGTTTTATAGGGTGGTCTTCCCGGGAAAGGCACAGGTTGTGCTGCAAAATAAAGGAGCAGTGGGAGCCTCCCATTGGATTGGGGAGGAAGTTACTGGACTTCCCCCATCCAGGGAATAACTGTGACCCCAGGTGCTGTGTGGAAAGCATCTCCCCACCTGCTGCACACACACAGCCATGTTCTTAAACGTCGAGTATGCGGAGGTTGTCTTCTCTCAGCAGCAATTTCTATCTCCTAGAATTCCTTACAATGTCTTTACTTAGTGTTTCAGAAGCAGGATAAATCAGAAGGCAGTGGTACTCCTGGAAATCGAAGTAGCAGCGAAGGCTTCCTGATGGACTGAGGAGGTTATTAATGGAATTCCAGCTGCAAGGGAACACTTGTGACACCAGGGAGCTGCATGGAGGGCAGCTCCCCATCTCTCCCAAACACTATGACTTGTTCCAGAATTCTGAGAGCGGGGAGGTTCCGTCATGACTCAGCAAACCCTGGGATCTCCTAGATGCCATTCGCATGAATTCCATGAGTGTTTACTAGGGCTAGTTGCCAGGGAAATGTGGGGTTGGGCTGGAAATTCAAGTAGTAGCGAGGGCCTTCCCATGGACAGGGGAGGTATTTAGCAGACTTCACCATAACAGAGAACACCTGTGACCTCGTGTAGCTGCGTGGAGTGTGTCTCGCCATCTCCCAAACACTGTCAGCCATTATCCAGAATTCTGAGTTTGGGAGATTCTGTCATATGTCAGCAAATCCTGGGATCTCCTAGAAGCCTTTTGCGTGCTTTCCCTTTGTGTTTCCTAGGCTGGCTGCAGGGAAAGTCGGTGATATGCTGAAAGCCAAGTAGCAGTGAGTGTCTCCCTATGGACAGGGAGGTATTTAGCTGAATTCCCACTACCAGGGAACACTTGTGACCCCAAGTAACTGCGTGGAGTGCGGCTCACCACCTCCACCACAAACTCAGCCGTGTTCCAGATATCTGAGTGTGGAGAGGTTAAGTCTTCTGTCAGCAGTGCCTGGAACCTTGTAGAAGCTCTTCATGAGCCTTCTGTAAGTCTTTTCTAAAGCGGACTGCCAGTGAGCTGTGGTTGTTGCTTGGAAAGCCAAATAGCAGTAGGGCCTCCCCTTGGACAGTGGAGGTAATTAGCGAACTTCCCCCTACCTGGGAACACCTGAGACCCCAGATAACTGTGTGGAGGGTGGCTCCTCAAAACCCAACACACTCAGACTTTATCTGGAATTCTGAGTGTGGGGAGGTACCATCTTCTGTCAGTAGAGCCTGGGATTTCCTAGAAGGCATTCCCTTGCCTTCCCTGTGTGTTTATTAGTGCGGGCTGCCAGGGAAATGCTGGGATGGTTCTGGAAAACCAAGTAGCAGTGAGTGCATCCCCATGTTCTGGGTAGGTAACTAGCGGACTTCCCCCTACCAGGGTACAACTGTGAAACCAGGTAGCTGCGTGGAGTGTGGATGTTCAATACACTAAACACTCATACTTCTGGAATTCTGAGTGTAGGGAGGTTCCGACTTCCATCAGCAGAGACTTCGATCACCTAGAAGCCCTTTCTGTGCCTTTCCTAAGTCTTCACTAGGGTGGGCTGCCAGAGAACTGTGAGGGTTGCCTGGAAAGCAAGTAGCAGTTAAGCCTCCCCATGAACAGTGGAAGTATTTAGTGAACTTCCCCCTATATGGGAACACCTGTGACCACAGTTTGCTGAGTGGAGGGCGGCTCCTCAACACCCAACACACTCAGACTTGTTCTGGAATTCTGGGTATGGTGAGGTTCCGTCTTCTGTTAGCAGTGCCTGGGATCTCCTAGATGGCATTCACTTGCCTTCCCTGAGTGTTTACTAGGGTGGGCTGCCAGAGAAAATCTGGGATTATGCTGGAAACCCAAGTAGATGCAAGTACCGCCCCATGGACTGGGGAGGTAATTAGCGGACTTCCTCCTACCTGGCTTCACTTTTGATGCCATGTAGCTGAGTGTATATTGACTCAGCTCCTCCCACAATATCTCAGATGTATTCCTGAATGCTGATATTTGGGAGGTTCCATCATCTTTCAGCAGCACCAGGGATTAACTAGAAACTTCTCGTGATTTCCATGAGATTACTTATGGTGGGCTGCCAGGGAAAGACTGGTGTTGGTCTGGAAGATGAAGTAGGTGTGAGTGCCTCCCTATGGAGAGGAGAGTTATTTTGCAGAATTCCACATACAAGGGATCACCTGTGAACCAATATACCTGCGTGGAACACAGCTCTACAGCTCCCCCACACTTTCAGACATGATCCAATTTGCTGAGTTTCAGGAGGTTACAACTTCAGTCAGCAGTGCCTGGGATCTCCAAGAAGACATTTTTGTGCTGTCACTGAATTCTTCCTAGGGCGGTCTGCCAGAGGTAAACTTGGGTTTGTCAAGAAATCCAGGTAGCTGCGAGGGCCTCCCCATAGACAGAGGAGGTAATTATTGGACATCCCTCTACCATGGATCACCTCTCTCCCCAGGGAGCGTTGAGTAGTCTCCTTGCCCCCTCCCTTTCACACACGGCTGACTTCTGTAATGCTGAGTGTGGGGAGGTTCCGTCTTCCTTTTGCAGCACCAGAGATCACGTAGAAACCTTTTGCATGACTTCCCTGAGTGTTTCCTATATCAGGCTGCCAGGGAAATTAGGGGTTTTGCTGGGAAGACAATAGTAGTGACAGCCTCCACATGGACAGAGGAGGAAATTAGCGAACTTCCTCATACAAAGGAATAACTGTGACCCAGGTATCTGCGTGGAGGGTGGCAATCCAATTCCCCCTCACACTCAGCCATGTTTGGAATTATGATTGTGTGGATATTCTGTCTTTTGTCAGCAGCACCTTGGATTTCCTAGAAGCCATTCTCTTTCCTATAGTTAGTGTTTCGTAGGGTGAGTTTCCTGGGAAAGTTGGTGGTGTGGCTGGAAACCCAGGTATCAGCGAGTGCCTTCCAATGGAAAAGTTAGGTAATTAGTGGACTTCCCCCAATTATGGAAAGCTTCCGTCCCCAGGGATCTACAAGGAGAGCTCCACGCCCACTCCCTTTCACACACGATCAGGTTTTGGAATGCTAAGTGTGGTGAGACTCCATCTTCCTTCTGCAGAACCTGGGATAACCTAGAAGGATTTTGCTTGTCTAACCTGAGTGTTTCCTAGGACGGCCTACCAGGGAAATTAGGTTGTCAGGCTGAAAAGCAAATAGCACTGAGAGCCACCCCATGATAAGGGGAGGTAATTAGCGGACTTCCCCCTACCATGAAACACCTCTGTCCCCAGGGAGCAATGAGGAAATCTCCTTGCCCCCTCATTTCGCCCATGGAAGACTTCCGGAATGCTGAGTGTGGGGAGGTTCCGTCTTCCTTCTGCAGTGTCTGGGATCGCCTACAAGCTTTTTGTGTGACTTTTTTGAGTGTTTCATATGCTGGACTGTGAGGGAATTTTGGGGGGGTTGTGCTGGAAACCCAAGTAACAGCGATTCACTTCCCAAGAACTGCGGTGGTATTTAGCAAAATTCCCTCTACCATGCAACACTTTTGAACCCGGTTAGATGCGTGGAGGATGGCTCGCCACTTCCCCCAAACACTCAGCCTTGTTCCAGAATGCTAGGTGTGTGGAGGTTCTGTCTTCTATCAGCAGCTCCTGGGATCACCTTGGAGCCTTCCTCGTGCTTTCCCTGAGAGTTTCCTAGGGCGGTGTGCCAGGGAAAGTTGGGGGTTGTGGTGGAAATTCAATAGCAGTGGCGGGCTCCCCATGAAATATGGAGAAAATTAGTGGACTTCCTCATATCAGGGAAAAACTGTGACCCAAATTATCTGCGTGAAGGGTGGTAATCAACCTACCACTCACACTCAGACATGTTTTGGAATTATGTGTGTGGGGATTTTCTGTCTTCTGTCAGCAGCACCTGGTATTACCTAGAAGCCATTCACGTGAATTCCCTAAGTGTTTCCTAGGGCGAGTAGCCAAGGAAAGGCACTGGTGTGGCTGGAAACCCAGATACTAGTGAGTGCCACCCCATGGACATGTGAGGTAATGATTGGTCTTCCCCTGAATATGGAAAATCTCTGTCCCCAGGGAGCTACAAGGAGGGCGCCTAGCCTCCTCCCTTTCACACAGAGCCGACATCCAGAATACTGAGTGTGGGGAGTCTCCGGCTTCTTTCTGCAGCTCCTAGTTTATCCTAGAAGAATTTTGCATGAATTCACTTGGTGTTAATTAAGACGGGCTGCCAGGGAGCTTAGGGGGTAAGGCTGGAAAGCCAATAACAATAAGTACATCCCCATGGACATGGGAGGAACTTAGCGGACTTCCTCATACCAGGGAATACCTGTGACCCCAGTTAGCTGCGTGGTAGTCGGCAATCCACATCCCCCTCACACTGAGCCGTGTTCCAGAATTCTGAGTGTGGGGAGTTCCGTCTTCTTTCAGCAGCAACTGGGATCACCTAGAAGGTATTCCCTTGCCTTCCCTAAGTGTTTACTAGGGCGGGCTGCCAGGGAAATGCTGAGATTCTGCTGGAAAACCAAGTAGCAGTGAGTGCATCCCCTTGGAATGGGGAGGTAAATAGCGGAATTCCCCCTACCAGGGAACAAGGGAACACCTGCAACACCAGGTTGCTGCATGTAATGAGGCTCCCCACATCCACCACACTCTCAGACTTGTTCTGGAATGCAGAGATTGGGGAGGATAAGTCTTCTGTCAGCAGAGCCTGGGATTTCAAGAGACATTCATATGCATTCCCGGAGTGTTCCCTATGGCATGCTGCCAGGGAAATGCAGGGGTAGTGCTGGAAAGCCAAGTAGCATTGAGAGCCTCTCCATTAATGTGGGAGTAAATTAGCAGACTTCCCCTACCAGAGAATAACTTTTAAACAAGCTAACTTTGTGGAGGTTGTGTCATCCCCTGCTCCATACTCACAGCCGTCATCCCGAATGCTGATTGTGGGGAGGTTCCGTCTTCTGTCAGCAGTGCCTGGGATCTACTAGAAGCACTTTGCATGCCTTCCCTGACTGTTAACTAGGGCTTGATGTCAGGGATATGTGGGGGTTTAGCTGCAAATCCAATAGCAGGGAGTTCCTTCCCATGGACAGGGGAGGAATTTAGCGGTCTTCCTCATACAAGGGAACACCTGTGACCCCAGTTAGCTACGTGGAGGGTGGTAATCCAGCTCACAATCACTCTCAAACGTCTTCCGGATTTCTGATTTTGGGGACTATCCGTCTTATGTCAGCATCACCTGGGTTCTCCTAGGAGCGTTTTGAGTGTGTTTGCTGAGTGTTTTCTGGGGCGGGCTTCAAGGGAAATTTGGGGGTTTGGCTGGAAAGCTTAGTAGAAGTTAGGGCCTCCCTATTGACAGGGAGGTAATTAGCGTAATTCTCTCTACCAGGGAACACCTTTGACCAGAGTTAGCTGTGTGGATGTTGGCATCCTACCTCCCACACACACTCAGCCGTGTTCTTAAATGCAGAGCGTGTGGAGATTATCTTTTGTCAGCAGGACCTGGGATCTTCTAAATGTCCTTTGTGTGCCTACTCTGAGTGTTTCCTAGGGTGGGCTCCCACGGAAATTTGGGGGCTTTGTGGGAATGCCAATTAGTATCTAGTGCCTCCCAATTTTCAGTGAGGTTATTAGCGGAATTCCTCTTACAAGGGAACTCCTGTGTCCCAGGTACCTGCCTGGAGGGTGGCTCATAACCTCCCCCAAACACCCAGCCATGCTCAAGAAAGCTGAGTGTTGGGAGGTTCCGTCTTTTTCATCAGCGCCATGGATCTCCAATAATCCCTTCATTTTTATTTCATAAGATTTCCCTAGGGAAGGCTGAAAGACAAAGGCGAGCATTTTGCTGGAAAGCTGTGAAGCAGCAAGTGCCTGCACATGGCAGGTTAGGTAGTTAGCAGAATTCCCCTTACCAGGCTACACCTTTGACATGAGGTAACTGCGTGTATCTCAGCTCATTCCTTCACACACACTCTCAGTCGAAATCTGGAATGCTGAGTGTTGTGAGGTTGCGTCATCTGTCAGCAGCGTCTGGAATGTCCGAGAAGCTCTAATCTTGCCTACCGTGGGATTTCCTAAGGCGGGTTCCAGGGAAATGCTGGGGGTGGGCTGGAACTCGAAGTAGGTGTGAGTGCCTCCCTATGGACAGGAGAGGTATTTAGCGGAATTCCACATACCAGGGAACACCTGTGACCGCAGGTAACAACGTGGATGGCGACTTCCAAACTCCAGCACACACTCAGCCATGTTCCAGATTGCTGAGTGTGGAGAGGTTAAGTCTCATGTCAGCAGTGCCTGGAATCTCCTAGAAGCCCTTTGCATGCCTTCCATAATTCTTTACTAGGTCAGCCTGCCAGGGAACTGTGGGTTTTGCCTGGAAAGCGAAGTAGCAATGAAGCCTCCCCATTTGCAATATAGGAATTTAGCCAAGTTCCCCCTACCTGGGAACACCTGTGACCCCAGGTTGCTGAGTGGAGTGCAGCTCCTCAACACCCAACACACTCAGATTTGTTCTGGAATTCTGAGGGTTGGGATGTTTCATCTTCTTTCAGCAGTGCCTGTGATCTCCTAGAATGCAATCCCTTGCCTCCCCTGAGTGTTTACTAGGGCAGGCTGCCAGGGAAATCCTTGGATTGTGCTAGAATACCAAGTTGCATCAAGTGCATCCCCATGGACTGGGGAGTTAATTAGCGGACTTCCCCCTACTTGGCTACACGTAAGACCCCAGGGAACTGCGTGGAGGGAGTCTTGCCAACTCCCAAACACTGTCAGCCATTATCCAGAATTCTGAGTTTGGGAGATTCTGTCATATGTCAGCAAATCCTAGGATCTCCTAGAAGCCCTTTGCGTGCTTTCCCTTTGTGTTTCCTAGGCTGGCTGCAGGGAAAGGCGGGGGATATGCTGAAAGCCAAGAAGCAGTGAGTGTCTCCCTATGGACAGGGAGGTATTTAGCTGACTTCCCCCTACCAGGGTACACTTGTGACCCCAATTATCTGCGTGGAGTGCGGCTCACCACCTCCACCACAAACTCAGCCGTGTTCCAGATTGCTGAGTGTGGAGAGGTTAAGTCTCATGTCAGCAGTGCCTGGAATCTCCTAGAAGCCCTTTGCATGCCTTCCATAATTCTTTACTAGGTCAGCCTGCCAGGGAACTGTGGGTTTTGCCTGGAAAGCGAAGTAGCAATGAAGCCTCCCCATTTGCAATATAGGAATTTAGCCAAGTTCCCCCTACCTGGGAACACCTGTGACCCCAGGTTGCTGAGTGGAGTGCAGCTCCTCAACACCCAACACACTCAGATTTGTTCTGGAATTCTGAGGGTTGGGATGTTTCATCTTCTTTCAGCAGTGCCTGTGATCTCCTAGAATGCAATCCCTTGCCTTCCCTGAGTGTTTACTAGGGCAGGCTGCCAGGGAAATCCTTGGATTGTGCTAGAATACCAAGTTGCATCAAGTGCATCCCCATGGACTGGGGAGTTAATTAGCGGACTTCCCCCTACTTGGCTACACGTAAGACCCCAGGGAACTGCGTGGAGGGAGTCTTGCCAACTCCCAAACACTGTCAGCCATTATCCAGAATTCTGAGTTTGGGAGATTCTGTCATATGTCAGCAAATCCTAGGATCTCCTAGAAGCCCTTTGCGTGCTTTCCCTTTGTGTTTCCTAGGCTGGCTGCAGGGAAAGGCGGGGGATATGCTGAAAGCCAAGAAGCAGTGAGTGTCTCCCTATGGACAGGGAGGTATTTAGCTGACTTCCCCCTACCAGGGTACACTTGTGACCCCAATTATCTGCGTGGAGTGCGGCTCACCACCTCCACCACAAACTCAGCCGTGTTCCAGATTTCTGAGTGTGGAGAGGTTAAGTCTTCTGTCAGCAGTGCCTGGAACATTGCAGAAGCTCTTAATGTTTCTTCTTTAAGTCTTTACTAGTGCGGACTGCCAGTGAGCTGTGGATGATGCTTGGAAAGCCAAATAGCTGTAGGGCCTCCCCTTGGACAGTGGAGGTAATTAGCGAACTTCCCCCTACCTGGGAACACCTGAGACCCCAGGTAACTGTGTGGAGGGCGGCTTCTCAAAACCCAACACACTCAGTCTTTTTCTGGAATTCTGAGTGTGGGGAGGTTCCGTCTACTGTCAGCAGTGACTGGGATCTTCCAAAAGGCATTCCCTTGCCTTCCCTGTGTGTTTAGTAGTGCGGGCTGCCAGGGAAATTCTGGGATTGTGCTGGAAAACCAAATAGCAGCGAGTGCATCCCCATGTTCTGGGTAGGTAACTAGCGGACTTCCCCCTACCAAGGCTACACCTGTGACCCCAGGTAGCTGCGTGGAGTGTGGCTACTCAATACCCTAAACACTCAGATTTGTGGAATTCTGAGTGTGGGGAGGTTCCATTTTCTGTCAGTAGTGCCTGTGATCTCCTAGAAAGCATTCCCTTACCTTCCCTGTTTGTTTGTTTGTGTGGGCTGCCAGGGAAATGCTGTGATTGTGCTGGAAATACAAGTAGCCGCGAGTGCATCCTCATGGACTGGCGAGCTAATTAGTGGAATTCCCCCTACCTGGATACACCTGTGACCCCAGGTTGCTCTGTTCAATGCCACTCCCCACTTACACCACACTGTCAGACTTTTTGTTGAATACCGAGTTTGGGGAAGTTAAGTCTTCTGTCAGCAGAGCCTGGGATCTCTAAATGCCATTCACGTTCCTTCCCTGAGTGTACAATATGGCGTGCTGCCAGGGAAATTCAGGGGATGTGCTGGAAAGCGATGTAGCAGCAAGGGCCTCCCCATGTATATGGGAGGAAATTAGCGGATTTCCCCTATCAGGGTATAACTGTTACCCCATGTATCTTCATGTAGGGGCATGTCGTCCCTTCCTCCACACTCACAACCTTGTTGCTGAGTTCTGATTGTGGGGAGTTTACCTCTTCTGTTAACAGAGCCTGGGATCTACGAGAAGCAATTCACGTGCCTTCCCTGACTGTTAACTAAGGCAAGATATCAGGGATAGGCAGTGGTTGAGCTGCAAATATAATAGCAGTGTTTGCCTGCCCATGGACTGGGGACGAAATTAGCTGTCTTCCTCATACAAGGAACACCTGTGACCCCAGTTAGCAACGTGGAGGGTGGCACCCCACCTCACAATCTCACTGAACAATCTTCCAGATTTCTCAGTGATGGGAGAATCCATCTTATTTCAGCAGTGCCTGGGATCTGCTAGGAGTCTTTTGCGTGCATTTGCAGAGTGTATTCTAGGGTAGGCTGTCAGGGAAAATTGGGGTTTGGGCTGGAAATCTAAGTAGAAGTGAAGGCCTCCCTATTGACAGGGCGGTAATTTGTGAAATTCCCTCTACCAGGGATCACATTTGACCAAATTTACCTGCCTTGGAATTTGGCATCCCACCACCTGCACACACACAGCCGTGTTCTGAATTGCAGAGCGTGTGGAGATTATCTTTTGTCAGCAGGACCTGGGATCTCCTAGAATCCCTTTGCATGCCTTCTCTGAGTGTTTCCTAAGGTGATCTCCCACGGAAAGTTTGGGGTTGTGCTCGAATGCCAATTAGTATTGAGTGCCTCCCCATGGACACTGAGGTAATTAGCAGAATTCCCCTAACCAGGGAACACCTGTGTCCCAGGTACCTGCATGGATGGTGGCTCATCATCTCCCCCAAACTCTCAGCCATGTTCAAGAAAGCTGAGTGTTGGAAGGTTCTGTCTTTGTTCAGCAGTGCCTGGGCTCTCCAATAAGCCCTTCGCATGCAATCCCTGAGTTTTTTCCGTGGGAGGGCTGAAAGGCAAATATTGGGGGATTTGCTGGAAAGCCGGGAAGCAGCGAGTGCTTCCACAATGCAGACGAGTTAATTAACGGACTTCTCCCTACCAGGCTACACCTGTGACCTCAGGTAGCTGTGTGTATTGCGGCTCAACTCCACCCACACACTCTCAGTGATATTCTGGAATGCGGAGTTTGGAGGTCCAGTCATCTGTCAGTAGCACCTGGTATTCCCTAGAAACTCTTCCATGATTTCCATGAGATTTCCTAAGGTGGGTTGCCAGGGAAACATTGGGGGTATCCTGGAACACGAAGTAGGTGTGAGTGCCTCCCTATGGACAGTTTAGGTATTTAGCAGAATTCCACATACAAGGGAACACTTGTGACCCCATGTACCTGCGTGGAACGTGGCTCAAAAACTTCCCCCACACACTCAGACATGATCCAGTTTGCTGAGTGTCATGAGGTTACATCATTCAGCAGCGCCTGGGATCTCCTGGAACACATATCCTGCTGTCCCTGAGTGCTCCTAGGGCGGGATTTCAGGGAAACGCTAGGGTTGGTCTAGAAAACCAGGTAGCAGTGAGGGCCTCCGCATGAACAGGGGTGGAAATTAGAGGAGTTCCCCGTACTATGGAAAACCTCTGTCCCCAGGGAGCTATGAGGATTGCTCCTCGCCACCTCCCTTTCACACACTGCTGACTTCCAAAATGCTGAATGTGGAGAGGTTCTGTCTTCCTTCTACAGCACATGGGATTTCATAGAATCATTTTGTGTGACTTCCCTGAGTGTTTCCTATGGCGGGTTGCCAGGGAAAGTCGGGTGTTGTGCTTGGAAGCCAATAGCAGTGACAGCCTCTCCATGGACAGGGGAGGAAATTAGTGGAATTCCCAAAAGCAGGGAACATCTTTGACCCAGGTAGCTGCGTTGAAGGTGGCTCACCATCTCCCCAATACACTCAGCCATGTTCCAGAATGCTGAGTGTGGGGAGGTTCCGTCTTCTGTCAGCAGCACATAGGATAACCTAGAAGCCTTTCACTTGTATTCCCTGAGAGTTCCTTAGGGCGGTCTTCCAGGGAAATATGGGGATTTTGCTGCAAAGCGAATTAGCAGCGATTGCCTCACCATGGAGAGAGGAGAGAATTAGCGGACTTCCCATTATCAGGGAACAACTGTGACTCTTGGTAGCTGCGTGTTTTATCGGCTCCACACCTCCCCCAATCACTCAGTCATGTTCCAGAATGATAAGTGTGGGGAGGTTCCCTCTTTTGTCAGCAGTGCCTTGGCTCTCCTAGAAGCCCTTCACGTGTCTTCACTGAGTGTTTCCTAGCGTGGTCTGCCAGGGAAATTCGGGGGTTTGGCTGCAAAGCCAACTAGTTGTGAGAACATCCCAATGGATAGGGGAGATATTTAGCGGACTTCCCAATTCCAGGGAACACCTGTGACCCCAGGTAGCTCCACTGATTTTGGCTTTCCACCTGCCCAACACACTCATTCGTGTTTTTGAAGCTGAGTATGGGGAGGTTCCATCATCTCTCAGCTGTGCATGGGATCTACTAGAAACCCTTCACGTGTCTTCCCTGATTGTTCCCTAGCGCTGTCAGCTATGGAAAGACGGGGGTTGATCTTGAAACCCAACTTACAGCGTGTGTCTCCCCATGGGCAGGGGAGGTGGTTAGAGGACTTCCTCCTACCAGGGAACACCTGTGACACCAGGAAGCTGCATGAAATTCCGCTCCCCACCTCCCACACACACTCAGCCTTGTAGCAGAATGCTGAGTGTAGGGAGGTTCCGTCTTCTGTCAGCAATGCCTGGGATCTCCTAGAAGCTCTTCACGTGCCTTCCCTGAGTGTTTCCTCACTTGACCTGCCAGGAAAATGCTGGAGTTGGGCTGGAAAGCCAATTAACAGAGAGTACTTCCCCATTGGTAGGGGAGTTATTTAGCGGACTTCCCCCTACCAGGGAACACCTGTGAACCCAGGTAGCTGTGGTTAGGTCGGCTTTCCACCTCCCCAACATACTAATTCATGTTCTGGAAGCTGAGTATTAGGAGGTTCCATCATCTATAAGCAGCGCCTGGGATCTCCTAGAAGCCCTTCGAGTGTCTTTCCTGAGTGTTCCTTTATTGCTGTCGACCAGAGAAAGGCGGGGGTTTGGCTGGAATCCCAACTTAAAGCGTGTGCTTCTGCATGCACTGGGGATGTATTTAGAGGATATCCTCCTACCAGGGAACACCTGTGATCCCAGGTATCTGCATAGAATGTGGCTCTCCACCTACCCCTGCACACACAGCCGTGTTCCAGTGGCTGACTTGGGGGAGGTTCTATTTTCTGTCAGCAGGGACTGGGATATTCTAGAAGCTCTTCATGGGGCTTCCATGAGCGTTTCCTAAGGTGGGCTGCCAGGGAAAGGTGGTGGTTGGGCAGGAAAGCCAAGTAGCAGTGAGTTCCTCTCCATGGACCAGGGAGGTAAATTAGCGGACTTCCCCCTACAGGGTAACAACTGTGACCCCAGGTACCTGCAGTGGAGTTTGGCACCCCAACTCCCCCACACACTCAGCCTTGTTTCAGAATGCTGAGTTTTGGGAGGTTCCGTTTTCTGTCAGCAGCACCTGGGATCCCCTATAAGCCATTCATATGTTTTCCCTTAGTGATCCCTAGCATGGACTACCAGGGAAAGTTGGGGGTTTTGCTGGAAATCCAAGTATCTATGAGTGCCTACCCATGGACGCAGGAGGTAATTATCAGAATTCCCTGTAACAGGGAACACCTATGAACCCATGTAGCTGCGTGGAGCATGGCTCGCCAGCTCCCCAACACACTCAGCCATTTTCCAGAATGGCTGGAAAACTCAGCCATTCTGGAAAATGAGAAAACTCAGAATTCTGGAAAATGGCTGAGTGTTGGGAGGTTCCTTCTTCAGTCAGCAGGACCTGGGATATCCAAAAGCTATTCATGTGTGTTCCCTGAGAGTTTCTAAGGGCAGGCTGCCAGGAAAATATGGGGATTTTGCTTGAAACCAAGTAGCAGCGATTACCTCCCCATGGACAGAGGATTGAATTAGGGGGCTTCCCCCTACCAGGGAACACCTTTGACCCTTGGTAGCTGCGTGGAGTGTGGCTACACCCATCCACCACACACTCAAATCTTGTTCCAGAATGCTGAGTGTGGCGATGTTCCATCATCTATCAGCAGCACCTGGGATCTCCTAGAAGCCCTTCACTTGTCTTCCCTGATTGTTTCCCAGTGCTGTTGTGCACAGGAAAAGTCGGAGGTTGGGCTGGAAACCTAAGTTACAGCGAGTGCCTCCCCATGGACAGGAGAGGAATTTAGAATAATTCCTCCTAGCAGGGAATACCTGTTACCCCAGGTAGCTTCAAGGTGGGCGACTCTCCTCTTTCCCCTACAAACTCAGCTGTGGTCCGGAAGCTGAGTTTGGGGAGGTTCCTTTTTCTGTCAGCAGCCCCTGGGATACTCTAGAAGCTGTTTGTGTGGCATCCCTGAGTGTTCCCTAAACGGGCTACCAGGGAAAGGCATGCTTTTGGCAGGAAAACCAATAGCATCTAGTCCCTCTCCATGGACTGGGGAGGTATTTAGTGGACTTCCCCCTTAAGTGTAAAACCTGTGATCCCAGATAACTGTGTGGATGTTGGCACCCCACCTCCCTCACACACTCAGTCTTGTGCCAGAATGCTGAGTTTGGGAAGGTTCTGTCTTCTGTATGAAGCACCTGGGATCACCTACAAGCCCTTCCCGTGCATTCCCTGAGTGATTACTAGGGCGGGCTACCAGGGAAAGGCGGGATTTGTGCTGGAAATCCAAGTAGCAGCAAGGTCCTCCCCATGGAAATGGGAGGTAATTAGCGGAATTCCCCATAAAAGGGAACACTTGTGACCCCATTATCTGCGTGGTTGGTGGCTCGCCACCTCCCTAACACACTCAGACGTGTTCCAGTATGCTGAGTGTTGGGAGTTTCCATTTTCTGTCAGCAGTGCCTTGGATCTCCTAGAAGATTTTGTGTGCCTTCACTGAGTGTTTCCTATGGCAGGCTGCAAGGGAAAGGCTGTTGTTCTGGGGAACCAAGTAGCAGTGAGTTCCTACCCATGCACGTGGGAGGTATTTAGCAGAATTCCCCCTACCAGGGAAAATCTGTGACCCCAGTTACCTGCGTGGTGTCTCCTCACCGACACCTGCAAACACTCAATCTTGTTCAGGATTGCTGAGAGTTGGGATGTTCCATCTTCTGTCAGCAGTGCATTTTATCTCCTAGAATCCCTTCACGTTTGTTCCCTGAGTGTTTCTTAGGGAGGGCTGCCCTGGAAATGTTGGGATAATGCTGGAAAGCCAAGTAGCAGCAAGGTCTTCCCCATGGACAGGGGAGGTAATTAGTGGAATTCGCCCGACAAAGGAACACATGTGATCCCAGGTTGCAGTGATGAGGTTGACTGCACACATTCCACACACACTCAACCATGATCCGGAATGCTGAGTGTGGGGCGGTACCGTCTTCTGTCAGCAGCATCTGGGATCTCATAGAAGCCCTTCACATTCCTTCACTGTTTGCTAGGGCAAGCTGCAAGGAAAAGCAGTTGTTGGGCTGGGGAGCCAAGTAGCAGCAAGTGCCTCCCCATGGACAGGGGAGGTATTTAGAGGAATTCCCTCTCCCAGGTAACACCTGTGACCCCAGGTTGCTGAGTGGAGTGCGGCTGGACAACTCCCACACCCACTCAGCCTTGTCATGGAATGCTGAGTGTGAGGAGGTTCCGTCGATTATCAGCCGCACATGGGATCTACTAGAAGCCATTTGCATGCATTTCCGGAGTGTTTCCTATGGCGGGATCCCAGGGATAGTAGGGCTGCAAATCCAAGAAACAATGAGTGCCTCCCCATGGACAGGGGAGGTAATTAGTGGACATCCCCCTTCCAGGGAAAAACTGTGAGCCCCATGTAGTTGCTTGGTGTGTGGCTCCACACTTCACCCAATCACTCAGTCAGTGTTCCGGAATGATAAGTGTGGGGAGGTTCCCTCTTTTGTCAGCAGTGCCTTGGCTCTCCTAGAAGCCCTTCACGTGTCTTCACTGAGTGTTTCCTAGCGTGGTCTGCCAGGGAAATTCGGGGGTTTGGCTGCAAAGCCAACTAGTTGTGAGAACATCCCAATGGATAGGGGAGATATTTAGCGGACTTCCCAATTCCAGGGAACACCTGTGACCCCAGGTAGCTGCATGGAGTGCGGCTCCCCACCTCTCCCACAATTCAGCTGTGTTCTACAATGCTGAGTGTGGGGAGGTTCCGTCTTCTGTCAGCAGAACCAGGGATTGCCTAGAAGCCCTTTGAGTGACTTCCCGGTTGTTTCTTAGGGCATGTTGCCATGGAAAGGTGGGGCTTATGCTGGAAATCCACTGTAGCAGCGAGTGCCTCTCCATGGATTGAGGATGTAATTATCAGAATTCCCTGTAGCAGGGAACATCTGTGACCCTAGGTAGCTGCGTGGGGTTCAGCTCGCCACATCCCACACACACTCAACTTGGTTCTGGAATGCTGAGTTTTGGTAGGTTCCATCTTCTGTAAGCAGCACCTGTGATCACCTAGAATCCCTTCATGTGCCTTCACTGAGTGTTTCCAATGGCAGGCTGCAAGGAAAAGGTGGTTGTTGTGCTGGGAGCCTAGTAGCAGCAAGTGCCTCCCCATGGACAGGGGAGGTAATTAGAGGAATTACCCCTACGAGGGAACAGCAGTGACCCCAGTTATCTGGGTGGGGTTCGCCTCCCCATCTCCCGCAGTCAACCATGTTCAGGTATGCTGAGTGTGGGGAGTTTCAGTTTTCTGTCAGCAGTGCCTCGGATCTACTAGAAGCCTTTGACGTGTTTCCTCAGTGTTTCTTAGGGCGGGTTATCAGGAAAAAGTTGGTGGGTACGTCTGGGGATCCAAGTAGCAGTGAGTGCCTCCCCATGGATGGGGAGTTAATTAGAATAATTATGCCTACCAAGGTAACAGTGGTGAACTCATGTAGCTGCATGGGTTTCTCCTTCCCGCCTCCCAAACCCACTCAGCCTTTGATGGAAAGCTGAGTGTGGGGAGGTTCCGTCTTCTTTCCATATCGGCTGGTATCTCCTAGAAGCCCTTCACGTGCATTCCATGATTTTTCCTAGGATGGACTGCTAGGAAAATGCAGTGGTTGGGCGGGAAACCAAAGTAACAACGAGTGTCTCCCCATGGAGTGGGAAGGTATTTAGCGGACTTCGTCCTGCCAGGGAACACCTGTGACCTCAGTTAGCTGCGTAGTAATCAGCACCCCAACTCACACACACTCAGCCTTTTTCTGGAATGTTGAGTGTCTGGAGGTTCTGTCTTCTGTTATCAGCACCTGAGATGCCAGTAGAAGACATTCACATGTTTTCCCTAAATGTTTCCTAGGGCGGGCTGCCAGGGAAAGATGGGGTTTTGCTGGGGAGACAAGTAGCAGTGAGTTCCTCCCCATGGAAAGGGGAGATAATTAGAGGAGTTCCCGTACTAAGGTAACACCTTTTACCCTAAGCATCTGCGTTGAAAGCGGTTCCCGAACTCACACACACACTTAGATTTGTTTTGGAATGCTTACTGTGGGGAGGTTCCGTCTTCTGTGAACAGGGCCTGGGATCTCCTAGAAGCCTTTTTTTGTCTTCCCTGAGTGTTTCACAGGGCGGGCTGAGAGGAAAATGTGATGGTTGGGCTAGAGAGCCAAGTTGCAGCGAGTTCCTCCCAATGGAAATGTGAGGTAATAAGAGGAGTTCCCCCTACCAGGGAACACCTATTACCCTAAAGAGCTGCGTGTAAGGCGGCTCCCGACCTCCTCCACACAGTTATCCTTGTTTTGGAATGCTTAGTGTGGGGAGGTTCTGTCTTCTGTCAGCAGCGTCTGGGATCTTCAAAAGCCCTTCGGGTGTCTTCCATGAGTGTTTCCATTGGCAGACTACCAGGGACTGATGAGGCTTTTGCAGGAAAGTCATGTAGCAGCAAGAGCCTCACCATGGACAGGGGAGGTAATTAGTGGACTTCCCCCTACTCAGGAACACCAGTGACCTCAGGGAGCTGCGTGGAGTTTGGCTCCCCAACTCCCCTACACACTCAGGCTATTGTCAGAATTCTGAGTGTGGGGAGGTTCCGTCTTAGGTCAGCAGCACCTGGGATAGCCTATAAGCTCTTTGTGTGACTTCCCTGAGTGTATCCAATTTTGGTCTGCCAGGGAAAATGGGGGTTGGGATGGAAAGCGAAGAAGCAACGAGTGCTTTTTCATGGACAGTGGATGTAATTAGCGTACTTCACCCTACCAGGGAACACCTGTGACCCCAAGTAGCTTCGTAGAGGGCAACTCCCCAAATCTCACACACACTCAGCCGTTTTCTGGAATGCTGAGTTTGAGGAGGATCCGTCTTCTGTTAGCAGCTCCTGGGATCTCAAAGAAGCATTTCCCATGTGTTCCCTGAGGGTTTCATTTTGTGGGCTGTCAAGGAAAGTCGGGGGTTGAGCTGGAAAGCCAAGTACCAGCGAGTGACTCCCCATGGACAGCAGATGTATTTATCAGATTTCCCAGTACTAGGGAACAACTGTGACCCCAGGTAGCATAGTGGAGTGTGGCACCACAACTCCCCTTCACACTCAGCCGTGTTCTGGAATGTTGAGTGTGGGTAGGTTCCGTCTTCTGTCACCAGAGCCTGGGATCTCCTAGAAGCCCTATATGTGCCTTCCCTGTTTCTTAGGGCGTGCTGCCAGGGAATTTTGGGGGTTTTGCTGGAAAGCCATGAAGAAGTGACTGCCTCCTCATGGACAGGGGAGGTAATTATCTGAACTCCACCTACCAGGAAACACATCTGACCCCAGGTAGCTGCATGGAAAATGCCTCACCACAGAACCCACACACTGAGCCATGTTCCAGAATGCTGAGCTTGGGGAGGTTCTGTCTTCTGTTCAGCAGCACCTGGGATTTTGTAGATGCCCTTCGCATGCCTTCACTGAGAGTTTCCTAGGGCAGGCTGTAAGAAAAAGGTGGTGGTTGGTCTGGGAGCCTAGTAGCAGCGATGCCTCACATGGACATGGGAGTTAATTATCAGAATTCCCCCTACCAGGGAACATCGGTTACACCAGGTAGCTGTGTGGTGTTCTCCTCCCCAACTCCCGCACACACTCAGCCTTGTTCTGGAATGCTGAGTGTGGGGAGGTTCTGTCTTCTCTCAGCCGCATCTGGGATCTCCTTGAAGCCATTTGGGTGCCTTCCCTGTGTGTTTCATAGGGCGGTGTGCCAGGGAAAGGCGGGGGTTGGGCGGGAAAGTGAAGAATCGAGTGCCTCTTCATGGACAGTGGAGGTTTTTAGCTTATTTCCCCCTACAAGGGAACACCTGTGACCACATGTGGCAGCATGGAGTTTGGCTCCCTACATCCCCCTACACTCAGCCGTGTTCAGGATTGCTGGGGGAGGTTCCATCTTCTGTAAGCAGCACCTGGGATCTCCTAGAAGCCCTTCGCATGCCTTCCCGTGTGTTTCCTAGTGAATGCTGGCAGGGAAAGTTGGGTCTTGTGCTGGAAATCCATGTAGCAGCGAGTGCCTCCCCATGAACAGGGGAGGTAATTAGCGGAATTCCCCTTCAAGGTAACACCTGTGGCATTAGGTGCTGTGTGGAGTGTGGATCGCTTCCTCCTCCAAACACACAGACTTGTCCCTGAATGCTGAGTGTAGGGTGGTTCCGACTTCTGTCAGCCGCACCTGGGATCTCCTAGAGGTACTTTGCAGTGCCTTCCTTGAGTACTTAATAGGGCGTGTTGCCAGGGAAATTTGGGGGTTGGGCTGGAAATCCAAGTAGCAGTGAGTGCCTCCTCATGGAGAAGGGAGTCAATTAGCAGAATTCCCCCAACCAGGGAAAACCTGTGACACAAGTAGCTGCATGGGGTTCGGCTCCTCTACTATCCCACACACTCATCCTTGTTCCAGAATGCTGAGTGTGGGGAGGTTCCGTCTTCTGTAAGCAGTGCCTGGGATCTCCCAGAAACCATTCACTTGCATTCCCTTAGTGTTTCCTAGGTCGGGCTGCCAGGAAAAATGCGGTGGTTTGGCTGGGGAACCAAGTAGCAGCTGAGTGCATCCCCATCGACTGGGGAGGTAATTACAGAAACTACCTCAACCATGGAACACCTGTGACCCCTGGTAGCTGCGTGTAAGTCATCACCCCACCATCCCCACTTACTCATTATTGTTATGGAATGCTGAGTGTGCGGACGTTCCTGTGTTTTGTCAGCAGTTCCTGAGATGTCTTAAGAGCCCTTCGCGTGTTTTCCATGAGTGTTTCCTAGGGCGGGCTGCCAGGGGAAGGTGGGAGTTTTGCCGGAAATCCAATTAGCAGTGAGTGCCTCCCCATGGACAGGGGAGGTAACTGGAGGACCTTCCCACTAATTGGGAATACCTGTGACATTAGGTAGCTGTGTAGAGGTCAGCTCGCTCACTCCCCCACACACTCAGGCTTCTCCAGGAATGCTGAGAGTAGGGAGGAATCCGTCTTCTGTCAGCAACACTTGGGATCTCCTACCAGCCCTTAGCATGCCTTCCCTAAGTGCCTCCTAGGGCGGGCTGCCATGGAAAGTTTGGGGTTGTGCTGGAAGTTCAAGTAGCATTGAGTGCCTACCCATGGAAAGGGGAGGTAAGTTAGCAGAATTCCCCCTACAAGGGAACACCTGTCACCCCAGGTAGCTGCAGTGGAGTGGGGCTCCCCACCTCCCACTACACTCAGGCTTGTTCCAGAATGCTGAATGTGGGGAGGTCCGTCTTCTCAGCAGTGCCTGGGATCTCTTAGAAGCCATTCGAATGCCTTCACTGAGTGTTTCCTATGGCAGGCTGCAAGGAAACGGCTATGATTGAGCTGGGAGCCCAGTAGAAGCAAGTGCCTCCCCATGGACAGGGGAGGTAACTAGCAGAATTCCCCCTACCAGGGAACAGTTGTGAACCCAGGTAGCTAGTGGGTGTCTCCTCCCCGCCTCCCAAACACACTCATCCTTGTGCTTGAATGCTGAGTGTGGGGAGGTTCCGTCTTTCAGCAGTGCCTGAGATCTCCTAGAAGACCTTCGTTTGCCTTCCCTGAGTGTTCCTAGGGCGGGCTGCAAGGAAAATATGGTGGTTGACCTGGAAACCAAAGTAACAGAGAGCATCTCTCCATTGGATTTGGGAGGTAATTAGCGGACTTCCTCCTGCCAGGGAACACCTGTGATCTCAGGTAACTGCGTGGTAGTCGGCTCCCCACTCACACACATTCAGCTATTTTCCGGAGTGCTGAGTGTGGGAAGGATTCTATCTTTTTCAGCATCGCCTGGGATCTCATTGAAGCATTTTCCATGTGTTCCATGAGTATTTTCCTTGGGCGGGCTGCCAGGGAAAGGTGGGGGTTAGCTTGGAAATCCAAGTAGCAGCAAGTGCCTCCCCATGGACAAGGGAGATAATTAGCAGAAATACACCTAGCAGGGAACAGAAGTGACCCCAGTTAGCTGTGTGGAGTTTGGCTTCCCAAATCCACCACACACTCAGCCTTGATCCGGAATGCTGTGTGTGGGGAGGTTCCATGTTCTGTAAGCAGCACCTGGGATCTCCAAGATGCCCTTCATGTGTCTTCCTTGAGTGTTTCCTAAGGCGGTCTCCTAAGGCAGAAAGTCAGAGTTTGGGCCGGAAATCCAAGTAGAAAAGAGAACTTCCCCATGGAGAGGGGAGTTATTTAGCGGACTTCCCCCTACCAGGGAACACTTGTGACCCGATTTATCTGCATGGAGGGTAGCTCACCACCTCCCCCACACACTCAGCTGTCTTCCAGAATGCTGAGTGTTGGGAGGTTCCATCTTATGTCAGCAGTGCCTTGGATCTCCTAGAAGCTATTTGGGTGCCTTCCCTGCTTGTTTCCAAGGGCAGGTCTGCCAGGGAATGTGGGGGTTGGGATGGAAAATGAAGTAGTAGAGAGTGCCTCTTCATGGACAGTGCAGATGATTAGGGTCCTTCCCTCTAACATGGAATACCTGTGACACCAGTTAGCTGCATGAAGGGCGGCTCCTCAACTCTCAGTCACCCTCAGGCATTTTCCAGAATGCTGAGTTTGGGGAGATTCCGTCTTCTGTCAGCAGCACCTGGGAACTCGCAGAAGAATTTCCCATGTGTTCCCTGAGTATTCCATTGGGTGGGCTGCCAGGGAAAAGCGGGGGTTGTGCTGGAAAGCAAAGGAGAAGGGAGTGCCTCCCCATGGACAGAGGAGGTAATTAGCGGACTTCCCCACACTAGGGAAAAACTGTGACCCCAGGAAGCAGTGTGGAGTGCAGGCTCCCCATCTCCCAAATGCACTCAGCCATGTTCTGGAATGCTGACTGTGGGGAGGTTCCGTCTTTTGTCAGCAGTGCTTGGGATCACCTAGAAGCCCTTCGCGTGACTTCACTGAGTGTTTCTTAGGGCGGTCTATCAGGGAAATATGGGGTTCGGCTGGAAAGCCAAGTAGAAGCGAGTGCCTCTTCATGGACAGTGGAGGTTATTAGTGTACTTCCACCTACAAGGGAAAACCTGTGACCCCATTTAGCTGCAGTGGAGGGCTGGCTCCCCAACTCTCACACACCATCAGCCTTTTTCCAGATTGCTGAATGTGGGGAGTTTCTGTCTTCTGTCAGCAGCACCTGGGAACTCTTAGAATAATTTCCATGTGTTCCCTGAGTGTTTCCTTGGGCGGTCTGACAGGGAAACACAGGGGATTGGCTGTAAAGAAAGAAGAAGCAAGTGCCTCCCCATGGGCATGGGAAGTAATTAGCGGACTTCCCCCTACCAGGGAAAACCTATGACATCAGGTAGCTGCTTGGAGGGTGGCTCATCACCTCCCCCAAAACTCAGCCATGTTCCAGAATGCTGAATATGGGGATGTTCCATTTTCTTTCAGCAACACCTGGGTTCTCCTAGAAGCCCTTTGCGTGTGTTATATGAGTGTTTCCTAGGGCAGACTGCCTGTGAAATGTGGGGTTTGTGCTGGAAAGCCAAGTATCAGCAAGTGCCACCCCATGGACTGGGGAGGTATTTAGCGAAATTCCACCTACAGGGAACACCTGTGACCCCAAATGTCTGCATGGAAGGTGGCTCCACAGCTCCCCCACACACTCAGCCATGTTCCAGTATGCTGAATATGGGGAGGTTCTGTCTTCTTGTCAGCAGTGCCTGAGATCTACTAGAAGCTCTTTGCATGCCTTCACAGAGTGTTGTCTAGAGCAGGCTTCTAGGAAAAGGCTGTGGTTGGGCTGGGAGCCTAGTAGCAGTGAGTGCATCCCCCTGGGCAGGGGAGGTAATTAGCAGAATTCTCCCTACCAGGGAACAGTGGTGACATCAGGTAGCTGCGTGGAGGGTGGCTTGTCACCTCCCACAACACTCAGCCGTGTTCCAGAATGCTGAGTGTGGGGAGGATCCGTTTCCTCTCAGCAGCACCTGGGATCCCCTAGAAGCCATTTGTGTGTGTTACCTGAATGTTTCCTTCGGCGGTCTGACCGGGAAATGTGGGGATTTAGCTGGAAAGCCAAGCAGCAGTGAGTGCCTCCCCATCGACATTGTAGGGAATTAGCGGAATAACCCCAGCAGGGAACACCTGTGACCCCAGTTAACTGCTTGGAGTGTGGCTCCCCACCTCCCCAAAAGTCTCAGACATGTTCCTGAGTGCTGAGTGTGGGAAGGTTCCTTCTTCTTTCACCAGGGCCTGGGATCCCCTACAAGCCCTTCGTGTGCATTCCATGAATGTTTCCTAGGGCAGTCTGCTGTGAAATGAGGGGTTTTACTGGAAGGCCAAGTAAAAGTGAGTGCTTCCCCATGGGCTGGGGAGGAAATTAGCAAAATTCCACCTACTAGGGAACACCTGTGACCCCAGGTGTCTGAGTGGAGGGTGGCTCCACACCTTCCCCACACACTCAGGCGTGTTCTGGAAAGCTGAGTGTGGGGAGGTTCCGTCTTCTGTCAGCAGCCTCTGAGATTTCCTAGAAGCGTTTCACATGTATTCCCTCAGTGTTTCTAGGGCAGGCGGCCAGGGAAATGAATGAGTAGGGCTGGAAAGCCAAGTAGCAATTAGTGACTTCCAATGGAAAAGGGAGGTATTTATCACACTTCCCCCTACCAGGGAACACCTGTGACCCCAGGTAGCTGCATGGAGTGTGGCAGCCCACCTCCCCCATACACTCAGCTTTATTCCAGAATGCTGAGTGTGGGGAGGTTCTGTCTTCTGTCTGCAGAGAGTGGAATCCCCTAGAAGCATTTTGTGTGCCATCACTGAGTGTTTTCTATGGTGGGATGCCAGGGAAAGGCGGGGGTTGGACTGGAAATCCAAGTATCAGTGAGTGCCTATTCATGGACAGTGGATGTATTTAGTGTAGTTCCCCCTTCTACGGAACACCAGTGACACCAGTTAGATGCACGGAGGGTGACCCTACCTCTCACACACACTCAGCCGTGTTCCAGAATGCTGAGTGTGGGGCAGTACTGTTTTCTTTCAGCAGAGCCAGGGATGTCATAGAAGCACTTTGCGTGCATTTCCTGAGTGTTTCCAAGGGCGGGATTCAAGGGGAAAACAGGGGTTTGGCTGGAGAGCCAAGAAGCTGCGAGTGTCTCACCATGGACAAGGGAGGTATTTAGCAAACTTCCTCCTGCCACGGAACAGATATGACCCCAGGTAGCTGCGTGGAGTGTGGCTCCCCAGCTCCCACACCACTCAGCCGTGTCCTGGAAGGCTGAGAGAGAGGAGGTCCTGTCTTGTTTCAGCTTCACCTGGGATCTCCTAGAAGCCATTTGCGTGTGTTTCCTGAGAGTTTCCTAGGGTGTGCTGCCAGGGAATTGTGAGGATTTTGCTGGAGAACCAAGTAGCAAATAGTGCCTCCCCATATACAGGGGACAGAATTAGCGGAATTCCCACTACCAGGGAACAACTGTGACCCCAGTTAGCTGCATGGATTGTGGCTCCCAACCTCCCCACACACTCATTCGTGTTCCAGAATGCTGATAGTGGGGAGGTTCGGTCTTCAGTCAGCAGCACCTGGGATCACCTTGAAGCCCTTTGCGTGTCTTGACTGAGTTTTTCCTAGTGCTGTCTCCCTGGGAAAGGCAGGGGGTGGGCTGGAAACCAAGTAGCAGCCAGTGCATCCACATGGAAAGGAGAGGTCTTTAGCAGAATCCCCCCTAACAGGGAGCACCTATGACCCCAGGTAGCTGCGTGGAGAATGGCTCCCCACCTACCCCACACACTCAGATTTCTTATGGAATGCTGAGTCTTGGGAGGTTCCATCTTCTGTCAGCAGCGACTGGGGTAAGCTAGAAGACCTTCCCTTACATTTCCTGAGTGTTTCCTTTGGCAGGCTGCCAGGGAGATGCAGGGGTTGGGCTGGAAATCTAAGTAGAAACGAGTGCCTCCCCATGAACAGGGGAGGTAATTAATGGATTTCCCCCTATGAGGGAACACTTGTGACACCAAACAGCTGCGTGGTGGGCGGCTCCACACCTCCGCCACACACTCAGCCGTTTTCCAGTATGCTGAGGAAAGGGAGGTTCCGTCTTTTGCCTGCAGTGCCTGGGATATCTTAGAAGAAGTTCACGTGCCTTCCCTGAGTGTTTCCTAGGGCAGGCTGCCAGGGAGAGGTGGAGGTTGGGTTGGAAATCTAAGTAGAAGCGAGTGCCTCCCCATGGACAGGGGAGGTAATTAGCGGGCTTCCCCCTACCAGGGAACACCTGGGACCCCAGGTAGTTGCGTGGAGTGCAGATTGCCACCTCCCCCACACACTCAGCAGTGTTCCAGAATTCTGAAGGTAGGGAGGTTCCGGCTTTTTTCAGCAGCTACTCGGATCTCCTACAAGCACTTCGCGTGCCTTCCCTTTGTTTTTCCTATAGCGGGCTGCTTGGGAAATTTGGCAGTTGGGCTGAAAAGCCAAGCAGCAGTGAGTGCCTCCCCATGGACAGGGGAGGTAATTAGCGAACTTCTCCGTATCAGGTAACACTTGTGAAAACATGTAGGACCTGCAGGGCGGATACACACCCCCCACACACACAAATCCTTGGTCGGTATGCTGAAAGTGCTGAGGTTCCTTCTTCTGAAAGCAGCTCCTGAGATTGCCTAAAAGAATTTCGCGTGCCTTTCCTGAGTGTTTCCTATGGCAGCTGCCAGGGAATGGCAGGATTTGGGCTGCAAAATCAAGTAGCAGTGAGTGCCTCCCAATGGACAGTGGAGGTAATTAGCGTAATTTCTCCTACCAGGGAATAACTGTGACCCCATATAGCTGGGTGGAGGGAGGTTCCACAGCTCCCCACACACTCAGACTTATTCCCAAATGCTGATTGTGGGGAGATCTCATCTTCTGTCAGCAGAGCCTGGAATCACCTTGCAGCCCTTCACGTGTCTTCCCTCAGTGTTTCCTAGGTCGTGCTGCCAGGGAAAGGCAGGGGTTGGGCTGGAAAACCAAGTAGCAGCGTGTGCCTCGCCATGGACAGGGTAGTTAATTAGCGGAATTCCCCCTACCAGGGAACACTTTTGACCCCAGGTAGCTATGTTGAATGCGGCTCCCCACCGCCCACACACACTCAGACCTTTTCCAGAATGCTGAGCGTGGGGAGGTCCCGTTTTCTGTCAGCAGTGCCTGGGATCTCCAGGAGGCTTTCACGTGCCTTCCCTGAGTATTTCCCAGGGCGCCCTGTCAGGTAAAGGCTGGTGTTGGACTGGAAAGCCAGTAGCATATAGTGACTCCCCATGGACAGGTGCGGTAATTAGCGGACTTCCCACTACTAGGGAACACCTTCAACCCCAGGTAGCTGCATAGAGTGCTGCTCCCCACCTCCCTCCCCCACACAAATGAGTTTGGGATTGCTGAGTGGGGGGAGGTTGCGTAATCTGTCACCAGAGCCTTGGATCTCCTAGAAGCACATCACGAGCCTACCTGAGTCTTTCCTAGGGCGTGCTGCCAGGGAAATGTGGGGGTTGCACTGGAGGTACAAGTAGCAGCAAGTGCCTACCCATGTATTGGAAGGAAATTACTGGACTTCCCCCAAAAAGGGAACAACTGTGTCCCAGGTAGTTGCATCAATGGCGGCACCAAAAGTTCACCACACACTCAGGCGTGTTCTGGAATGCTGAGTGTAGTGAGGTCCCCTCTTCTGTCAGCAGTGCCTGGGATATCCTAAAAGATGTTCATGTGATTTCCCTGAGTGTTTCCTAGGGCTGGCTGCCAGGGAGAGGAGGGGGTTGATCTGGAAATCTAAGTAGAAGTGAGTTCCTCCCCACGGACAGGGGAGGTGACTAGCGGACTTCCCCCTACCAGGGAACAACTGTGACTCCACGTACCTGCGTGGAGGGTGGCTAACCACCACCCTCACCCTCTCAGCAGTGTTCCTGAATGCTGAGAGTGGGGATGTTCCGTCTTCTTTCAGCAGCTACTCAGATCTCCTAGAAGCCCTTTGCGTGCCTTCTCTTAGTGTATACTATGGCAGGCTGGCAGTGAAAGATGTGGGTTAGGCTGGAAAGCCAAGTAGCAGTGAGTGCCTCCACATAGATAGGGAGGTAATTAGCGGACTTCCTTCTACTAGTGAACACCTGTGTCCCCAGGTAGCTGCGTGGAGAGTGGCTCCCCACCTCCAACACAAACTCAGATCTACTACAGAATGCTCAGTGTGGGGAGGTTCTGTCTTCTGTCAGCAGCACCTGGGATATCCTAGAAGACATTCGTGTGCCTTCCTTAAATTGTTTCCTAGGGCGGGCTGCCTGGGAGAGACGGGGGTTTGGCTGGAAATCTAAGTAGAATTAAGTGACTCCACATGGACAGGGGAGGTATTTAGAGGACTTCCCCCTACCAGGGAACACCTGTGACTCCAGGTAGCTGCTTGGAGGGTGGCTGGTCACCTTCCCACACAGTCAGCAATGTTCTGGAATGCTAAGAGTGGGGATGTTCCATCTTCTTTCAGCAGCAGCTTCTCGGATCTCCTAGAAGCCCTTCGCGTGCCTTCTTTGCTTGATTCCTAGGGCACGCTGGCAGGGAAAGGGGTGGTTGGATTGGAAACCAAGTAGAAGAGAGTGTATCCCCATGTAAATGAAAGGTATTTGAGGACTTCCCCTTATCAGGGACACCTGAGACCCTTGGCAGCTGCGTTGAGGGCTGCTACCAAACTCCTCAACACACTCAGCCATGTTCCAGAATGCTGAGTGTAGGGATGTTATGCCTTCTGTCAGCATGGCCTGGGATCTCCTAGAGGAAATTCTCATGCCTTTCGTGAGTGTTTCCTTGGGTAGGCTGCCAGGGGAAGATTGGTGTTGGGCTGGATAGCCAAGTACTGGCGAGGGCATCCACATAGACAGGGAGGTGTTTAGAGGACTTCCCTCTACCAGGGAAACATGTGACCCCTGGTATCTGCATGAAGGTCGGCTACAAACCTCCCCAACACACTCACCCATGTTCTGGAATGCTGAGTGTTGGGAGGTACCGTCTTCTATAAGCAGCGTCTGGGATCTCTTATATTCCCTTCATGTGCATTCCCTGAGTGTTTCCTATGGTGGGCTGGCAGGGATAAGCAGCGGTTGCACTGGAAAGACAAGTAGCAATGAGTGCCTCTACATATTAGTGGACATAATTAGTGGATTTTGCCCTACCAGGGAACACCTGTGACCCCAGATAGATGTGGGGAGTGTGGCACCCCACCCCCAACACAAACTCAGATCTGTTCCGGAATGCTCAGTGTGGGGAGGTTCCGTCTTTAGTCAGCAGTGCCTGGGATTGCCTAGAAGTCCTTCACATCTATTCCTTGAGTGTTTCCAAGGGCGGCCTGCAAAGGAAAAGTGGGTGTAGGGCTGAAGAACCAAGTAGAAGTGAGTGACTCCCCATGGACAGAGGAGATACTAAGTTGACTTCCCCTACCAGGGAACAGCTGTTACCCCAGGTAGTTGCGTGGAGGGTGGCTCCAAACCTCCCACACACACTCCGTCTTATTCTGGAATGCTGAGTGTAGGGAGCTTCCATCTTCTGTCAGAAGTGCCTGGGATCTCTGAAAAGCCTTTTGGCTGTCTTCCCTGAGATTTTCCCTGGACCCGCTGCCAGGAAATGGCGGGGGGTGGGCTGGAAAGACAATTAGCATTGACTGTCTCCCCATGGACATGGGAGGTAATTAGCGGAATTCTCCCTACCAGGGAACACCTGTGACCCCAGGTAGCTGTGTGTTGGGCAGCTCCGCAACTCCCCCACACACTCAGCCTTGTTCCTGAATGCTGAGTGTGGGAATTTCCGTCTTCTATCAGCAGAGCCTGGGATTTCCTTGCAGCCCTTTGTGTTCTTTCCATGAGTGTTCCCTATGTTGGGCAACCAGAGAAAGTTGGGGGTTGGAATGGAAAGCCAAGTAGCAGCGTGTGCCTCCCCATGGACAGGGGAGTTAATTACAGGGATTCCCCCTACTAGGGAACACCTTTGACCCCAGGTAGCTACGTTGAGTGCAGGTCCCCACCACCCACATACACTCAGACCTTTTCCGGAATGCTGAGCGTGGGAAGGTTCCATCTTATATCAGCAGCCCTTGGGATCTCCTGCAAGCTGTTTGCGTGACTTCCGTGAGTGATTCCTAGGGCGGGCTTGCAGGGAAATTGGGGGGTTTGGCTGGAATCCCAAATAGAATTGAGTGCCTCCCCATGGAATAGGGAGGTATTCAGTGGACTTCCCCATACCAGGGAAACCTGTGATCCCCAAAAGCTGCGTGGAGGGTGGCTTCCCAACTCCCAAACACACTCAGCCATGTTCCAGAATGCAGAGTGTTTAGAGGTTCCATCTTGTTTCATCAGGGCCTGGGATCTCGTAGAATTCTTTCGTGTGTCTTCTCTGCGTGTTTCCTAGCCCGGGCTGCCAGGGAAATGTGGGGTTGGGCTGGAAAGCCAAGTACCAGTGAGTGCCTCCACATGGGCTGGGATGTATTTAGTGGAATTCCCCCTAACAGGGAACACCTGTGTCCCCATGTAGCTGTGTCAAGGGTGGCTCCCCACGTCCCCCACACAATCAGGCTTGTTGTGGAATGCTGAGTGTGGGTATGTTCTGTATTCTGTCATCAGAGACTTGGATCTCCTAGAAGCCTTTCTCCTGCCTTCCCTGAGTGTTTCCTAGGGTGGGCTGCCAGGGAAAATTGTGTGATTGTCTGGAAAGCCAAGTAGCAATGACTGATTCCCCATTTACAGGGGAGGTATTAGCGGAATTCCCCCTAACAGGGAACACCTGTGACCCCAGGAAGCTATGTGGAAGTCTTTACCCCAAATCTGCCACACACTCTGCCATGTTCCAGGATTCTGAGTGTGCTGAGGTTTTGTCTTCTGTCCACAGAGCCAGGGATCTCCTAGAAACCCTATGCATGTTTTCCCTGAGAGTTTATTAGTGAGGGCTGCCAGGGAAAGTTGTGGGTTGGCCTGGAAAACCAAGTAGCAGCGAGTGCCTCCCCATGGACAGGGTATAATTAGCGGACTTCCCCATACAAGGGAACATTGTGACCCCAGATCGCTACGTGGTGTGCGACTGCACAACCCCACAACACACTCAGGCTTGTTCCAGAATGCTGAGTGTGGGGAGGTACTGTCTTCAATCAGCAGCACCTGGTATCTCATAAAATTCCTTCATGTGCCTTCCCTGAGTGTTTCCTATGGTGGGCTTCCAGGAAAAGGTGGGGGTTGGGCTGGAAAGCCAAGTAGCAACAAGTGCTTCCCCATCTTAGGGGAGGTATTTGGTGGAATTCCCCCAACCAGGGAACATCTGTGGCCCCAGATATCTGCGTGGAGAGTGGCTCCCCAACTTCAACACAAACCCAGATGTGTTCCGGAATGCTGAGTGTGGGGAGGTTCCGTCATCGGTCAGCAGTGCCATGGATTTCCTAGAAGTTCTTTGAGTCTCTTCCTTGAGTGTTTACTATGGCGGGCTGCAAGGGAAAATTGGGGGTAGGGCTGGAAAATCAAGTAGCAGCCTGTGATTTCCCAAGGACAGGTGAGGTAATAAGCAGACTTCCCCTACCAGGGAACACCTGTGACCCCAGGTATCTGCTTGGAGGTCGGCTCCACACCTCCCCCACACACTCAGACTTATTCTGGAATGCTGAGTGTAGGGAGGTTCCGTCTTCTTTCAGTAGAGCCTAGGATAAGCTAGAAGATCTTCTCTTGCCTTCCCTGAGTGTTTCCTTGGGCGGGCTTCAAGGGAAAGGCAGGGGTTGTGCTGGAAAGCTAAGTAGAAGTGAGTGACTTCCCATGGACAGGGGATATAATTAGCACAATTCCCCCTAACAGGAAACACCTGTGACCCCAGTTAGCTGCGTGGATGTCGGCTCCTCACCTCCCACACACTCAGCCATTTACCGGAATGCTGAGTGTGGGGAGGTTCCGTCTTCTGTCAGCAGTGCCTGGGATCTCCGAGAAGCCTTTCAAGTGCCTTCACTGAGATTTTCCCAGGGCGTGCTGTCAAGGAATGCCGGGTGGTGGACTGGAAAGACAATTAGCATCCAGTGCCTCCCCATTGACAGGGGAGGTAATTAGCGGAATTCCTCCTACCAGGTTACACCGGTGACCCGAGGTAGCTGCGTGGAGTTTGGCTCCCCACCTCCCCAACAAACTCAGCCGTGTTCCAGAATGCTTTGTGTGGGGAGGTTCCGTCTTCTGTCATCAGCAGCTGGGATCTCCTAGACGCCCTTCACGTGCCTTCCTGAGTGTTTTCTACTGCTTGCAGGGAAATTGGGGGTTGGGCTGGAAAACCAAGTAGCAGTGAGTTCCTCCCCTAGGACAGGGAGGTAATTACATGATTTCCCCCAACCAGGAAACACCTGTGTCCCCAGGTAGCTGCGTGGAGGTCGGCTCCCCAAATCCCCCTTACACTCAGGCGTGTTCTGGAATGCTGAGTGTGGGTAGGTTCTGTCTTCTGACAGGAGCGACTGGGATTTCCTATAAGCCATTCAAGTGCCTTTCTTGAGTTTTTCCTAGGGCGGGCTGCCAAAGAATGGCTTGGGTTAGGCTGGAAAACGAAGTACCAGTGAGTTCATCCCTATGGACTGGAGCAGTAATTTGCGGACTTACCGCTACCAGGGAACACCTGTGACACCAGGTACCTGTGTGGAGGGTGACTGAACAACCCCCTCACACACTCAGCTTTGTTCCGGAATGCTGAGTGTGGGGACGTTCCATCTTCTGTTAGCAGCACATGGGATCTCTGAAAAGCCTTTTGGATGCCTTCCCTAAGTTTTTCCCTGGGTATGCTGCCAGGAAAAGGCTGGGGGTGGGCTGGAAATACAATTAGCATCGAGTGCCTCCCCATGGAGTGGGGAGGTAATTAGCAGAATTACCGCTACCAGAGAATAACTGTGACCCCAAGTAACTTCGTGGTGTGCAGCTCCACACCTCCCTCACACACTCAGCCTTGTTCAGGAATGCTGAGTGTGGGGGGTTCCGTATTCTTTCAGCAGCTTCTCTGATCTCCTAGAACCCTCAGCATGTCTTCCCTTATTGTTTCCTATGGCGGGCTGCTAGGGATATGTGGGGGTTCGGCTGAAAACCAAGTAGCAGGGAGTGCTGCCCCATGTATAGGGGAGGTAATTAGCAGACTTCCCCCTACCAGGGCACTTTTGACCCCAGGTAACTTCGTTGACTGCGGCTCCCCAATGCCCACACAAACTCAGACCCTTTCTGGAATTCTGAGGGTGGGGAGTTTCCTTCTTATATCAGCAGCACCTGGGATCTCCTAGAAGCCGTTCGTGTGCATTCCTTGAGTGATTACTATGGTGGTCTGACAGGGTAAGGCTGGGTTTGGGCTGGAAAGACAATTAGCAGCGAGTGCCTCCTCTTGGACAGGGGAGGTGTTTAGAGGACTTCCCCCTAACAGGAAAACTTGTGACCCCAGGTAGCTGCTTGGAGGGCAGCTACCCACCTCCCTAACACACTCAGCCATGCTCAGCAATGCTGAGTGTTGGGATGTTCTGTCTTCTGTCAACAGCGCCTGGTGTCTCCTAGAAGCCCTTCGGGTGCATACAAAGTGATTCCTAGGGCGGGGTGCCTGGGAAATGCAGCTGTTGGGCTGGAAACCAAGTACCAGCGTCTGCCTCCCCATGGACAGAGGAGTTAATTAGTGGAATTCCCCAACCAGGGAACACCTTTGTCCCAATATATGTATGTTGAGGGCGGCTCCCCTCCACCCAAGCACACTCAGAACTTTTCTGGAATATTAAGTATGGGGAGGGTTCGTCTTCTGACAGCAGAAACTGAAGTCTCCTAGAATTCCTTCACGTGCCTTCCCTGAGTGTTTCCTAGGGTTGTCTGCCAGGAAACGGTGGGGTTTGGGCTGGAAGTCCAAGAAGCAGTGCATGCCACCCATGGAAATGGAGGTATTTAGCGGATTTCCCCCTACCACGGAAAACCTGTGAGCCCAGGTACCTGCGTGGAAGGCGGCTCGCCCCCTCCCCCACACACTAAGCCTAGTCCTGGAATGCTGAGAGTGGGCAGGCTCCGTCATCTGTCAGCAGTGCCTCGGATCACATAGAAGAACTTCACGTGAATGCTCTCAGTTTTTCCTAGGGCTGCGTGCTTGGAGAAAATGGCTGTTGTTCTGGAAAGCCAAGTCACAGCGAGTGTCTCCCCATGGACAGGGGAGTTAATTAGCAGACTTCGCACTACCAGGGAACACTGTGAACAAGGCTGCGTGGAAGTAGGATCCCCACCTTCCCCACACACTGAGCCGTGTTCTGGAATGCTGAGTGTGCGGAGGTTGTCTTCTGTCATCAGCGCCTGGATTCTCCTAGAGGCAATTTGCGTGCCCTCCGTGAGTGTTACCTAGGGTGGACTGCCAAGGAAAGACGGGAGTTGGGCTAGAAATCCAAGTAGCAGTGAGTGCCTCCCCACAGACAGGGAGTGAATTAGTGGAATTCCCCATACCAGGGAACACCTGTGATCCCAGTTAACAGTGTGGAATATGGCTTCCAACCTCACCCACACACTCAGCCATGTTCCGGAATGCTGCGAGTGGGGTGCTTCTGTCTTCTGTCAGCAGTGTGTGGGAACTCCTAGAAGCACTTTGCATGAGTTCCCTGAGTGTTTCCTATGGCAGGCTGCCAGGGAAAGTCTGGGGAAAGGCTGGAAAGCCAAGGAGCACTGAGTGCCTCCCCATGGACATGGGAGGCAATTAGCGGAATACCCCCTGCCGTGGAACAACTGTGAACCCAGATAGCTGCATGGAAGGCAGCTCCCAACCTCCTCTACACACTCAGTCGTGTTCTGGAATGCTGAGTGTTGGGAGGTTGTCTTCTATATTATGTGCCTGGGTTCTCCTAGAAGCAATTCGCGTGTTTTCCTTGTGTGTTTCCTAGGGCAGGACGCCAGGGAAAGATGGGGGTTGGGCTGGAAAGCCAAGCAGCAGCGAGTGCCTCCACTTAGACAGGGAGGTAATTAGCGGAATTCCCTCTACCAGGGATCACCTATGTCCCCAGTTAGCCGTGTGGAGGGCAGTTCCGCAACTCCCCAACACACTCTGTCTTGTTCATGAATGCTCAGTCTGGTGAGGTTCTGTCTTCTGTCAGTAGGGCCTGGGATCTCTTACAAGCTGTTCACTTCCCTTCTGTGTGTGTTTCCTAGGGTGGGCTGCCAGGAAAAGGTGAGGATTGTGCTGGAAATCCAAGAAGCAGCGATTGCCTCCTCATGGACATGGGATGTAATAAGCAGATTTCCCATGACAGGAAACACCTTTGATCCCAGGTAGCTGAGTGGAGGGCGGCTCCCAACTTCCCCCACACACTCAACCGTGTTCCAGAATGCTGAGTGTATGTAGGTTCCATCTTCTGTCAGCAGCGCCTGGGAGCACCTAGAAGCCATTCATTTGTATTCTAGGAGTGTTTCCTTCGAAAGGCTGGTAGAGAAATGGGGGGATGTTGTGGACAGCAATGTAGAGGCACATGATTCCCCATGGGCTGGGGAGTTAATAAGCGGAATTCACCCAAACAGGGAACACTTGTGACAATAAGCAGCTTCGTGAAGGCGGTTCCCCACATCCCCCACACACTCAACTGTCTTCTGGAATGCTGAGTGTTGCAGGTTCCCTCTTCAATCAGCAGTGACTGGAATCTCCTAGAAGCCCTTTGGGTGAATTCCCTTAGTGTTTCCTATGGCAGGATGCCAGGGTAAGAAGGGGCATTAGCTGGAATTTGAAGAAGCCTCTAGTGCCTCCCCAGGGACAGGAGAGGTAATTAGAGGAATTCCCCCTAAGAGGGATCACCTGTGACCCCAGGTAGCACGAGTTGAGGGCGGCCCCTCAAATACCAAACACACTTATCCGTGTTTAGGAACGCTGAGTGTGGGGAGGTTCCGTCATTTGTCAGCAGAGACTGGGATCTCCTAGAAGCCATTCCCGTGTGTTCCCTGAGTGTTTCCCTGGGCGCACTGGAAGGGAAATGCGGGGGTTGGCCTGGAAAGCCAAGTAGCAGCGAGTGCCTCCCCATGGAACGTGGTGGTATGTAGCGGACTTACCCGTAACAGGGAAAATCTGTGACCAGTTATATTTGCGTGAAAGTCGGCTCCCAAATTCCCCAACACACTCAGCCGTGTTCCCGGATGCTGTGTGTGTGGAAGATTAGTAATCTGTAAGCACCTCCAGGGATCACATTGAAGCACTTGTAGGTTTTTCACTGAGATTTTTGTAGGGCAGTCTTCCAGGTAAATGCGGGGATTGTGCTGGACATCCAAGAAGCATTGAGTACCTCCCCTTGGACACGGGAGGTAATTAGTGGACTTCCCCCTAACAGGCAATATCTGTGACTCCAGGTATTTACAGGAGGTAGGCTCCCCACCTCCCCGTCTCTCAGACGTGTTCCTCAATGCTGAGGGTTTGAAGGATTCGTAATCTCTCTGCAGCACCTGGGATCTCCTAGAAGCCCTTCGAGTGTGATCCCTGTGTGTTTCCTAGGGCGGGCTGCCAGTGATACGCGGGAATTTGGCTGGAAATCCAAGTAGCAGGGAGTGCCTCCTCATGTACAGGTGAGGTAATTAGTTGAATTTCCCATAGCGGGAAACCCCTTTGACCCAATGAAGCTGAGGGGAGTGCAGCTCCTAACCTCCTCCACACACTTAGCCATGTTCTGGATTTCTGACTGTTGGGAGGTTCCATCTTCTATCAGCAGTACCTGGGATCTCCTAGCAACCATTCCCGTGATTTCCTGTACTGCTTTCTATGATGGGCTGTCAGGTAAATTCAGGGGTTTGTATGGAATGCCAAGTAGCAGCGAGTGCCTCCCCATAGACCGTGGTGGTATTTAGTGGAATTCCCCCTAACAGGGAATATCTGTGACCAATGTTATTTGCGTGGAGTTCAGCTCCCCACTTCCCCAACCCACTCAGCCGTGTTCCCTAATGCTGAGTGTGTGGAGGTTTCATATTCTGTCAGCAGCGCCTAGGATCACCTTGAAGCACTTCTAAGGACTTCACTGAGGTTTCGGCATGGATGCTGCCAGGGAAATGCGGGGCTTGTGCTGCTCAACCAAGTATCATCGAGTACCACCCCTTGGACAGGGGAGATATTTAGCAAAATTTCCACTAAGAGGGAACACCTGTGACCCAATGTATCTGCATGGAGGGCAGCTCCCCACATCCCCCAGAACCTCAGGCGTGTTCCGGATTGCTGAGTGTATGGAAGTCCCGTCTTCTCTCAGCAGTGCCTGGGATCATATAAACGCCATTCCCGTGATTTCCAGTAGTGCTTGTAAGATGGGCTGCCAGGTAAATGCGGGGGTTTTTGTGGAAAGCCAAGTAGAATCAAGTGCTTCCTCATGGACTGTGCAGGTAATTAGTGGAATTCCCCCTAAAAGGGAAAATCTGTCACCCTATTTATTTGCATCGAATTTGGCTCCCCACCTCCCCGACACACTCAGGCTTAATCTGGAATTCTGCAATTGGGAAGGATCCATCTACTCTCAGAAGTGACTGGGATCTCCTAGAAGCCCTTAGCATAATTTCCCTGAGTGTTTCCTAGCATGGGCTGCCAGGGAAATGTGTTTTTTTTTCTGGAAAGCCAAGTAGAAGTGACTGCCTCCCAATGGACAGGGGAAGTATTTAGCGGATTACACCTATCATTAAATACATGTGACCCCAGGTAGCTTCATGGAGGCGGCTCCCCACAGCCCCTACACACTCAACTGTGCTCTGGAATGCTGAGTGTCCGAAGTTCTCTTTTCAATCAGCAGTGCTTGGATCTTCTAGAAGCCCTTCGGGTGATTTCCCTTAGTGTATCTTATGGCAGGATTCCACGGAATATTGGGGCTTTTGCTGGAAAATGAAGTAGCATCGAGTGACTCCCCATGGACAGGAGAGGTAATTAGCGGACTTCCCCCTAACAGGGATCACCTGTGACCCCAGGTAGCCTAAGTGTATGGTGGCCCCACACATACCCAACACACTTATCTGTGTTTCAGAATGCTGAGTGTGGGGAGGTTCTGTCATTTCTTAGCTGAACCTGGGATCTCCTAGAAGCACTTCCCATGTGTTCCCTGAGTGTTTCCTAGGACGGGATGCAAGGGAAAGGCTGGGGTTGGTCTGGAAAGCCAAGTAGCAGTGAGTGCCTCCCCATGGACTATGGTGGTATTTAGCAGACTTCCCCCTTACAGGGATAATCTGTGACACCATGTAGTTGCAGGAGGTCGGCTCCCCAACTCCCCAAGACTCTCAGCCATGTTCCAGAATGCTGAGTGTAGGGAGGTTCTGTCTTCCGTCAGCAGCACCTGGGATCTCCTAGAAGCCCTTCGAGGGTGATCACTCTGTGTTTCCTAGGGCTGGCTGCCAGTTAAAGGCGGGGATTTGGCTGGAAATTCAAGAAGCAGTGACTGCCTCCCCATGTACACGGGAGGTAATTACCTGAATTTCCCATAGCAGGAAACACTTTTGACCCCAGGTAGTTGAGTGGAGGGTGGCACCCAACCTCCACCACACACTCAGCTGTATTCCGGAATGCTAAGTGTGGGAGGTTCCGTCTTCAGTCAGCAGTGCCTGGGATCTCCTAGCCGCAATTTCCATGATTTCCAGTAGTGCTTTCTTAAATCTGCTGACAGGTAAATGTGGTGTTTTGTGTGGAACATGAAGTAGAATCAAGTGCCTTCCCATGGACAGTGGAGGTAATTAGAGGAATTCCACCTAATGGAAAATTTGTGACCCCATGTAGTTGCATCGAGTTTTGCTCCCCACCTCCCCGACACACTCAGCCTTATTCTGGAATTCTGCAATTGGGAAGGTTCCATCTGCTCTCAGTAGCGCCTGGTATCTCCTAGAAACCCTTAGCATAAATTCCCTGAGTGTTTCCTAGCGTGGGCTGCCAGGGAAATGTGGGGGTTTTGCTGGAAAGCCAAGTAAAAGTGAGTGCCTTCCAATGGACAGGGGAGGTATTTAGCGGATTACACCTATCAGGAAATACCTGTGACACCACATAGCTTTGTGGAGGCGGCTTCTCACATCCCACACACACTCAACTTTGTTCTGGAATGCTGAGTGTTGGAGGCTCACTCTTCAATTAGCAGCGCCTGGGATCTCCTAGAAGCCCTTCAGGGGATTTCCCTTAGTGTTTCTTTTGGCAGAATGCCGCAGAATGTCAAGGCTTGTACTGGAAAGTGAAGAAATATTGAGTGCCTTCTCATGGACAGGGGAGGTATTTAGAGGACTTCCCCCTAACAGGGATCACCAGTGACCCCTGGTAGCACGAGTGGAGGGCGGCCCCTCACATACCCAACACACTTAGCCGTATTTTGGAATGCTGAGTGTGGGGAAGTTCCGTTATTTGTCAGCAGAGCCTGGGATCCCCTAGAATCTCTTTCTGTGAGTTCCCTGAGTGTTTCCTAGGGTGGGCTGGAAGGGAAATGCGGATTTTGGGCTGGAAAGCCAAGTAGAATTGACTGCATTCCCATGATCTGTGGTGGTACTTAGCGGACTTCCCCCTAAAAGGGAAAATCAATGACACCATGTTGTTGCAGGAGGTCGGCTCCCCACAGCCCCAAGACTCTCATTCCTATTCCCAAATGCTAAGTGTGTGGAGGATTCGTAATATGTCAGCAGCTCCTGAGATAACCTTGAAGCACTTGTAGGGTTTTCACTGAGATTTTCGTAGGGCAGCCTGCCAGGTAAATGCAGGGCTTGTGCTGGACATCCAATATGCATCGAGTACCTCCCGTTGGACACGGGAGGTAATTAGCCGACTTCCCCCTAACAGGGAATATCTGTGACACCAGGCAGTTGCAGGAGTTCGGCTCCCCACCTCCCCCAGACTCTCAACCGTGTTCCTGAATGCTGAGTGTTTGGAGGTTTTGTAATCTGTCAGCAGTGCCTGGGATCTGCTAGAAGCCTTTCAAGTGTGATCCATGTGTGTTTCATAGGGCGGGCTGCCAGTGAAATGCAGGGATATAGCTTGAAATCCAAGTAGCAGCTAGTGCCTCCCAATGTACAGGTGAGGTAATTAGCTGAATTTCTCATAGCAGGAAACAACTTTGACCCCATGTAGCTGAGTGGAGTGCAGCTCCCAAACTCCCACACACACTCAGCCGTGTTCTGGAATTCTGAGTGTGGGGTGGTTCCGTCTTCTGTCAGCAGTGCCTGGGATCTCCTAGACGCCATTCCTGTGATTTCCTGTAGTGCTTTGTAATATGGGCTGCCATGTAAATGTGGGGGATTTTGTCGAAAGCCAAATCGAATCCAGTGCTTCCCCATGGGCAGTGGAGGTAATTAATGGAATTCCCCCTAACAGGGAAAATCCGTGACCCCATTAATTTTCATCGAGTTTGGCTCCCCACCTCCCTGATACTCTCAGCCTTGTTCTGGAATTCTGCAACTCGGAAGATTCCATCTGCTCTCAGTAGTGACTGGGATCTCCTAGAAGCCCTTAGAGTAACTTCCCTGAATGTTTCCTAGCGTGGGCTGCCAGGGAAATGTGGGGGTTTTTCTGGAAAGCCAAGTAGAAGCTACTGCCTCCCAGTGGACAGGGAAGGTACTTAGCAGATTACACCTAACAGGAAACACCTGTGGCCCCAGGTAGCTTCATGGAGGTGGCTCCCAACATTCCCCACATACTCAACTGTGTTCTGAAATGCTGAGTTTCCTAGGGTCTCTCTTCAATCAGCAGACCTGGGATCTCCTAGAAGCCCTTCAGGTGATTTGCCTTAGTATTTCTTATGGCAGGATGTGAGGGAATATCTGGGCTTATGCTGGAAAATGAAGTAGCATCGAGTGACTCCCCATGGACAGGGGAGGTAATTAGCGGACTTCCCCCTAACAGGGATCACCTGTGACCCCAGGTAGCACGAGTGGAGGGAGGCCCCTCACATACCCAACACACTTAGCTGTGTTTCGGAATGCTGAGTGTGGGGAGGTACCGTCATTTGTCAGCAGAACCTGGGATCACCTAGAAGCCCTTCCCGTGTGTTCCCTGAGTGTTTCCTAGGGCGAGCTGGTAGGGAAATGCGGGGGTTGGACTGGAAAGCCAAGTATCAGCGAGTGCCTTCCCATGGAACGTGGTGGTATTTAGCGGACTTCCCTGTAAACGATGATATCTGCGACCAGTGTTATTTGCATGAAGGTCGGCTCCCAAATTCCCTAACACACTCAGCTGTGCTCCCGGATGCTGAGTGTGTGGAGGATTTGTAATCTGTCAGCAATTCCTGGGATAACCTTGAAACACTTGTACGGTTTTCACTGAGATTTTCGTAGGGCAGCCTGCCAGGTAAATGCGGGGCTTGTTCTGGGCATCCAATACGCATCGAGTACCTCCCGTTCGACACAGGAGGTAATTAGCCAATTTCCCCCTAACAGGGAATATCTGTGACACCAGGTAGTTGCAGGAGGTTGGCTCCCCACTTCCCCCAGACTCTCAGCCGTGTTCCTGAATGCTGAGTGTTTGGAGGTTTCATAATCTGTCAGCAGTGCCTGGGATCTCCTAGAAGCCCTTTGAGTGTGATCCCTGTGTGTTTCCTAGGGTGGGCTGCCAGGGAAAGACGGGGGTTGGGCTGGAAATCGAAGCTGCAGCGATTTCCCCCCCATGGAGCGGGGGGGTAACCGGATTTCCCCTAACTGGGAACACCTGTGGCAACAGGAAGCTGCGTGGAAGGCGGCACCCCACCTCCCCCACTGTTGCAGGCGTGTTCCGGAATGCTGAGTGTATGGAGGTACTGTCTTCTGTCAGCAGCGCCTTGGATTTCCTAGAAGCCTTCACGCGTCTACCATGATCTTTTCCTATTGTGGGCTGCTGGGGATATTCGAGGTTTTCTAGAAATGCAAGTAGCAGCTAGTTATTCTCCATGGACGGGGAGGTTATTAGCAGAGTTCCCCAAAAAAGGGGAACACCTGTGACGCAAGTTAGCTACCTGAAGGCGGCTCCCCAACTCCCCCACACTCTAAGCAGTGTTTCGGGATACTGAGTGTGGGGAGTCTTGCCTTCTGTCAGCAGCGCCTTGGAACTCCAAGAAGCCCTTCACACGTCTTCTATGACTGCTTACTAGGGCGGGCTGTCAGGTAAAGATGGGGGATTGCTAGAAAGGCAAGTAGCAGTTGGTGCCTCCAGATGTACAGGAGAGGTAATTAGCTGAGTTTCCCGTAACAGGAAACACCTGTGACCACAGATAGCTGCATTGAGTTTTGCCCCCCAACTCCCCCACACACTCAGCCGTGTTCCAGAATGCTGAGTATTGGGAGGTTACATCTTCTCTCAGCAGAGCCTAGGATCTCCTAGAAGCCCTTTCATGTGTTCTCTGAGTGTTTCATAGGGTGGGCTGTCAGATAAAGCCCTGGGTTGCACTGGAAATCTAAGAAGCAGCGAGTGCCTCCCCATGGAAATGGGAGATAATTAGCAGACTTCCCATAACAGTAAACCACTTACCCCAGGTAACTGAGAGGAGGGCGGCTCCCAACCTCACCCACACACTCAGCCATGTACCGGAATGCTGAGTGTGGAAAGGTTCCATCTTCTTTCTCAGCACCTGGGATTTCCTAGATGCCCTTCCAGTGAATTTACCTAGTGCTTTCTAAAACGGGCTGACAGGCAAATTGGGGGGTTGAGCTGGAAATCCAAGTAGCAGTGAGTGCCTCCCTATGGACAATGAAGTTAATTCGCGGAAGTCCCCTTAAGAAGGAACACCTGTGATCCCATGCCGTTGCATCGATTTTGGCAGCACACCTCCCCAACACACTCAGCCGTGTTTTGGAATGCTGAATTGGGAAGGTTCCATCTTCTGTCAGTGGCACCTGGGATCTCCTAGACGCCCTTAGTGTATCTTCCCTGAGTGTTCCCTAGCATGGGCTTCCAGGGAAATGGGGTTTTGCTGGAAACCAAGTAGCAGAGAGTGCCTCCCAATGGACAGGGGAGGTATTTTGTGGATTACAACTATCAGGAATCACCTGTGACACCAGTTAGTTTTGTGGAGGGCAGCTTCCCACATACCCCTCACACTCAACCGTGTTCCAGAATGCTGAGTTTCGGAGGTTCCCTCTGCATTCCGCAGAGCCTGGGATTTCCTAGAAGCCCTTTGGGTGATTTCCCTTAGTATTTCTTATGGCAGGCTGCCAGGGAAAGGTGGGGATTTGACTGGAAAGTGAATTAGCAGCAAGTGTCTCCCCATGGACCGTGGTGGCATTTATCAGACTTCCCCCTGAAATGGAAAATCTGTGGCCACTGTTAGTTTCATGGTGGTCAGCCCCCCTTCCACAACACACTCAGCCGGGTACCCGAATGCTGATTTTCTGGAGGTTTTGTAATCTCTTAGCAATGCCTGGGTTCATATTGAAGCACTTCTAGGGACTTCACTGAGTTTTTCTTAGGGCTTTCTGACAGGGAAATGCATGTCTTGTGCTGGAAAATCAAGTAGCATCGAGTACCTCCCCTTGGACAGGGGTGTTAATTAGCCGAATTTCCCCTAAGAGGGAAAATCTGTGACCCCATGTAGCTGCGTGGAGCATGGATCCTCACATCCCCCACACCCTCAGGTGTATTCATAATTGCTGAGTGTATGGAGGTTCCGTCTTCTGTCATCAGAGCCTGGGAACACGTAGAAGCCATTCATTTATCTTCGTTGAGTGTTTCCTTTGACGGGCTGCCAGAGAAATGTGGGAGTTGGTGTGGATCGCAAAGCTGCAGTGTGTGATTCCCCATGGACTGGGGAGGTAATTAGCGGACTTCCCCCAAAAAGGGAACACCTGTGACGACAGGTAGGTGTGTGAGGGCTGTTCCAAACCTCACCCACACAATAAGCCATCTTGTGCAGTGCTGAATGTGGGGAGTTCTGTCTTCTGTCAGCAGCACCTGGGATCTCCTAGAAGCCCATCACTTGACTTTCCTCATTGTTTCCTAAGACGGGCTACCAGGGAAAGGTGGGGGTTGGGCTGGAAAGCCAAGTAGCAGCATGTACCACCCAATGGACAGGGAGGGTAATTAGCGAACTTCCCCCTAACAGGGAAAATCTGTGATCACAAGTGTTTGGAGGAGGTCGGCTCCCACATCCCCCAGACTCTCAGGTGTGTTCCAGAATGCTGAGGGTCGGGAGGTTCCATCTTCAATCAGCAGCACCTGGCATCTCCTAGAAACCTTTTGGGTGCCTTCCCTGAATATTTCCTAGCGCAGGTTGCCAGGGAAAGGCTGGGTTTGTGCTGGAAAGTGAAGTAGCAGTGAGTACCACCCCATAGATAGGGGAGGAAATCAGCGGTCTTTGCCCTAAAAGGGAACACATGTGACACCATGTAGCTGCGTGGTTGGTGGCTCCCCACCTACTCAACACACTCAGCCATGTTCCAGAAAACTGAGTGTGGGGAGGTTCCGTCTCCGTCAGCAGCACCTGGGATCTCCTAGAAGACATTCGAGTGTGATACCTGGGTGTTACTTAGCGAAGGCTGCCAGGAAAAGAAAGGGGTTGGGCTGGAAATCCAAGCTGCAGCAAGTGCCCCCCATTAGACAGGGGAGAGAATTACCTGATTTCCCCTAACAGGGAACACCTGTGACCCCAGGAATCTGCGTGGAAATAGGCACCCCACATCATCCACACCCTCAGTTGTGTTCCGGAATGCTGAGCGTATGGAGGTTCCGTCCTCTGTCAGCAGCACCTGGGATCCCCTAGAAGCCATTCGTTTGTCTTCCATGAGTGTTTCTTTTGATGGGCTGCCATGGAAATGTGGAGGTTGGGCTTGAAATCCAAGTAACAGTGAGTGGCTCCCCATGGACAGGGGAGGTAATTAGAGGACTTCTCCCTAAAAAGAACACCTGTGACCCCAGGTAGCTGCATGGAGGAGGCTCCCCAAATCCCCAACATTCTCAATCATGTTCCAGAATGCTGAGTTTGGGAATGTTCTGTCTTCTATCAGGAGGGCTTGGGATCTGCTAGAAGCCATTCACGTGTACTCCCATACTGTTTCCCAGGGTGGGCTCACAGGGAAAGGCATGGGTTGTGCTGAAAAGGTAAGTAACAGTGAGTGGCCCCCCATGGACAGGGGAGGAAATTAGCTGAATTCCCCCTAAGAGGGAAAATCTGTGACCTCATGTATTCGTGTTGAGTTCGGCTCTCCGCCTCCCCCAAACACTCAGACGTGTTCCAGAATGCTGAGTTGGGGATGGTTCCATCTTCTGTCAGCAGCAACTGGATTATCCTAGAAGCCCTTAGCATATATTCCCTGAGTATTTCCTACGGCAGGCTGACAGGTAAAGGCTGGGATTTTGCTGGAAAGCCATGTAGCAGACAGTGCCTCCCCATCAATATGGAAGGAAATTAACAGAATTCCGCCAAACAGAAAACACCTGTGACACCAGGTAGCTGCAAGGATGGGGGCACCACACCAAATCTACACACTCAGAAGTGTATCGGAATTCTGAGTATGGGGAGATTCGGTCTACTGTCAGTAGCAACTGGAAACTAGTAGAAGCCCTTCCCATGTGTTCCCAGAGTGTTTACTAATGCGGCCTTCCAGTGAAGGGAGGGGTTTCGGCTGGAAAGCAAAGAAGAAGAGAGTGTCACTCAAAGGACAGGGGAGGAAATTAGCAGAATTTCAACTAACAGGGAACAACTGTGACCCCAGATAGCTGCGTGGAGGGCGGCTTCCAACATCCCCAAACCCATAAGACCTGTTATAGAAAGCTGAGCGTATGGACGTACCGTCTTCTGACAGCAGCACCTGGGATCCACTAGAAGCCATTCGTTTATCTTCCATGAGTGTTTCCTTCGGCAGGCTGCCAGGCAACTGCAGGAGTTGTGCTGGAAAGCCAAGTAGAAGTGAGTGATTCCCCATGGACAGGGGAGTTAATTAGCGGACTTTCCCCAAAGAGGGAACACTGTGACGAGAGATAGCTGCTTGAGGTCGGATTCCCAACTCCCCCACACACTAAGCTGTTTCCAAGGGCAGGATGCCAGGGAAATTCGGGGGTTTGCTAGAAATCCAAGTAGCAGCAAAGTCTTCCCCACATACAGGGGAGGTAATTAGCTGAATTTCTTATAACAGGAAACACTTGTGACCACAGATAGCTGCGTGGTGTGCGGCACCCCAACTACTCCACACACTCATCCGTGTTCTGGATTGCTGAGGGTTGGGAGGTTCCAACATCTCTCAGCAGACACTGGGATCTCCTAGAATCCAATTCTGTGTGTTGCTTGAGTGTCTTCCTGGGTGGGCTGACATGAAAATGCGGGAAATGAGCTGGAAAGCCAAGTAGCAGCTAGTGTCTCCCCATAGAGAGGGGACATATTTAGAGGATTTACCACTAAAGGGGAACACCTGTGACCCCAGGTAGATGCGAGTACGGTGTCTCCCCAACTCCACCACACTGTCAGCCATGTTGCGGTATGCTGAGTGTGGGTCAATAACGTCTTCTGTCTGCAGGGTTTGAGCTCTCCAAATAGTCCTTCAGGTTTATTCCCTGAGTTTTGTAAGACAGGCTGCCAGGGAAAGATTGCAGTTTGGCTGGAAAGCCAAGTAGCAGCGAGTGACTCCTCATGGAGTGTGGAGGTATTTACCGGACTTTCCTTAACAGGGAACACTTGGGACCACAGGCAGCTGAATGGATGGTGGCTCACCTCATAACCCACACACTCAAGTGTATTCCAGAATGCTGAGTGTGGGGAGGTTTGGTCTTCTTTCAGCAGCGACTGGGATATCCTAGAAGCTATTCACGTGTGTTCACTGAGTGTGTCTAGTGAAGGTTGCAAGGAAAGGTGGGGCTTGTTCTGGAAATACAAGTATCAGCAAGTGCCTACTCATGATCAGGAGAGGGATTTAGCGGAACACCCTGTAAAAGGAAACAGCTGTGTCCCTAGGTAGCTTCGTGGAGGGCGGCTACCCAAATAACCCACACACTCAGACGTGTTTTGCAACGCTGATTGTGGGGAGGTAATAATTTCTGTCAGCAGCAGCTGGGATCTACTAGAAGAGATTCCCGTGTGTTCCCTGAGGGTTTCCTAAGGTGGGCTGCCAGGGAAAGGTGGGGGTTGGGCTGGAAAACCAAATAGAAGCAAGTGCCTCCCCAGGTACAGGGGAGGAAATAAGCGGACTTCCCCTAAAAGGGAAGAACTGTGACCCCACGTAGCAGTGTAAAGCAGGTTACACACCTCCCCAAACTCTTAGACGTGTTCCAGAATGTTGAGTTTGGGAGGTTCCTTCTTCTATTAGAAGGGCCTGGGTTCCCCTTGAAGCAATTTGTGTGTTTTCCCTGAGTGTTTCCAAGCACGGGGACACAGGGAAATGTGAATGATGTGCTGGAAATCCAAGTAGTAGCGAGTTCCTCCTCATGGATTGGGGAGGTATATAGAGGACTTCTGTGGAATTTTGAACACACGTGGTAGCTACATCACGTAGCCCCGTGATGGGTGGCTCCCCACATCACCCAAACACAGAGACATTTTCTTGAATGCTGAGTTGGGAGGTTCCATATTCTCTCAGTAGGGTCTGAGATCTCAAATTGGCCCTTATTGTGATTTCCCTGAGTGTTTCCCAAGCTGGGCTGCCAGTGAAAGGTGGCGGTTGTGCCTTAAAGCCAAGGAACAGTGAGTGCCTTCCCATGGACAGTGGAGGTTTTAGTGGAATTTCCCCTAACAAGCAACACTTGTGAACAAAGGCAGCTGCCAGGAATGTGGCTCCCCACCAGACAGACACATTAAGGCATGTTCCAGAATGCTGTGTGTGTGGATGTTCGGTCTTCTGTCAGCAGCGACTGGGATCCCTAGAAGTTCTTCGCGTGTGTTTCCTGAGCTTTTAGGGCAGGCTGCCAAGGAAAAGAGGGTTTTGGGCTGGAGAGGGAATTAGCAGCCAGTGCGTTCCCATGAACGGTGGAGAGATTTAGCGGATTTCCGTATAACAGGAACATTGGGCCACAGAGAAACTGCATAGACGGCAGCTGCCCACATCCACCACACCCTCAGCTGTGTTCCGGAATGCTTAGTGTATGTATGTTCCGTATTCTGTCAGCAGTGCCTCGGATAATGTAGTAGCCCTTTGCTTGTCTTCCCAGAGTGATACTTCAGCGGGATGCTAGGGAAATGCTGGTCTTGTGTGGAAACCCAAGTAGCAGAGAGTGTCTCCCCATGGACTGGAGAGGTAATTAACGGACATCCCCCAAAAAGGGAACAACTGTGACGCCAGGTAACTGGGTAAGTGCGGCTACCCACATCCACCACACAATCATCCATGTTTCTGAATGCTGAGTGTGGGGGTTTCTGTCTTCTGTCAGCAGAGCCCGGGATCTTGATGAACCCTTTCACGTGTTTTCAATGAGTGTTTCTTAGGATGGGCTGCAAGGAAAAGGGGAGGGGGATTTCCTAGAAAGCCAAGCAGAAGCGAGTGCCTCCCAATGGACAGGGAAAAAATTAGCGGAATTTCCCTTAAAAGGATACATGTGTGATATCACATAGCTGCGTGGTGGGCGGCTCCCATCCATCCCCACACACTCACTCTTGTTCTGGAATGCTGAGGTGGGGAGGTACCATCTTTTGTCAGCAGAACCCAGGATAACCTAGAAGCCCTCTGCATGCCTTCCCTGAGTGTTTCCTCTGTTTGTCTGCCATGCAAATTGGGGGTTGGGCAGGAAATCTAAATGGCAGCAAGGGACTTCCACTCACTGGGAAGTATTAAGAGGAATTCCTCCAACCAGGAAACACCTGTGAAACAAGATTGCTGTGTATACTGCTGTTCCCCAACTTCCAGAATACACAGACGTGTTCAGGAATGCTAGTATGGGGATGTCCCGTCTTCTGAAAGCAGGCCATGTAGTCTCCTAAAAGCACTTCACATGCCTTCCCTAAGTTTTTAAAAGGGAGGGCTGCAAAAGAAAGTCGAGTGTTGGAGTAGAACACCAAGTAGTAGCGAGTGCCACCTCATAGAAAGGAGAGGTAATTAAAGGACTTCCCCTTACCAGGAAACAACTTTGACCCCAGGTAGCTGAGTGGTGGTTGACATCCCACCTCCTCAATTCTCTCTAATGTTTTCCATAATGCTGAGTTTTGGGAGGATCCTTCTTGTATCAGCAGGTACTAGGATATCCTAGAAGCCATTTACTAGACTTCCATGATTGCGTCCCTGGGAGGGCTGCCAGGGAATTGCAGGGGTTGGGCTTTAAAGCCAACTAGCAGCGAGTGTCTCCCCATAGAGCGGGGACCTAATTAGAGGACTTACCCTAAAAGGGAAAACCTGGGACCCCAGATAGATGTGAGTTGGGTGTGTCCCCAACTCCACCACAATGTCAGCCATGTTGCGGAATGCAGAGTGTGGTTCGGTATCTTCTTCTGTCTGCAGGGTTTGAGATCTCCAATTAGCCCTTCATGTTTATTCCATAAATTTCATAAGAAAGGCTGCCAGGGAATGATTGCGGTTTGGCTGTAAAGCCAAGAAGCAGTGAGTGAATCCCCATGGAGTGTGGAGGTATTCAGTGGACTTTCCCTTAACAGGGAATATTTGGGAGCTCAGGCAGATGAATGGAGGGTGGCTCATCTAATAACACACACACTCAAGTGTATTCTGGAATTCTGAGTGTGGGGAGCTTCGTTCTTCTTTCAGCAGAGCCTGCGATACCCTAGAATCTATTTGCATGTGTTTACTGAGTCTGTCTAGTTTAGTTATACAAGGAAAGGTGGGGGTTGTTCTGGAAATACAAGTATCAGCCGGTGCCTACCCATGAACAGGAGAGGGATTTAGCAGAACACCCTGTAAAAGGGAACAGCTGTGTCCCTAGGTAGCTTCGTGGAGGGCGGCTCCCAAAATAACACACAAAATCAGATTTGTTTTGAAATGCTGAATTTCGGGAGGAACCATCTCCTGTCAGAAGCACCTGGATACACTTAGAAGATATTCCCGTGTGTTCCCTGAGTGTTTCCTAATGTGGGCTGCCAGGGAATAGTGGGGGTTGGACTGGAAACCCAAATAGCAACAAGTGCCTCCCCAGGTAGAGGGGAGGTTATTATCAGACTTCCACTAACAGGGAAGACGTTTGACCCAACGTAGATTTGTGGAGGTGGTTACACACATCCACAACACTCTTTGACATGTTCCAGATTGCTGTGTTTGGGAGGTTCCTTCCTGTATCAGTAGGGCATTTGATCACCTAGAAGCCCTTCGTGTGAATTCCCTGAGGGTTTCCTCATGTGGACTGCCTGGGAAATGCAGGGGTTGCCCTGGAACCCCAAGTAGCAGCAAGTGCCCCTCCTGTACTGGGGAAGTAATTAGCGGAATTCCCCCTAACAGGAAAGACCTGTGACCCCACGTAGCTGCGTGGAGGTGGCTAAAACCTCCCAATCCTCTCAGGGTTGTTCCAGATTTCGGAGTTTGGGGAAGTTCCTTCTTCTATCAGAAGGGACTGGGATTACCTAGAAGCCTATCAAGTGTCTTCCTTGAGTGTTTCCAAGCATGGTGTCACAGGGAAATGTGCGGGAGCTGCTGGAAATCCAAGCAGCAGTGAGTTGCTCCATAAGTACAGTTGAGGTAATCAGCAGAATTCTCTGAAAAATGAAACACCTGTGACAAAACGTAGCTCCATATTGGGCCACTACACACATCACCCACACACTCAGAAGTGTTTTGGAATGCTGAGTGGGGAGGTTACGTCTTCTATCAGTAGGGTTTCAGATCTCGAAATGGCCCTTCATGTGTTTTCCCTGAGTGTTACCTCAGCAGGGCTACTAGTGAAAGGCGGCGGTTGTGCCTTAAATCCAGGGAACAGCGACTGCCATCACATGGACAGCGGAGGATTTAGTGGAATTACTCCTAAAATAGAACAATTGTGATCAAAGTCTGCTGCCAGGAATATGGCTCACCACATAATAGACACACACATGTCGGTTGCAGAATAATGTGGGTTGGGAGGTTCCGTATTCTGTCAGCAGTGACTGGGATCACTAGAATTTCTTGACGTGTTTTTCCTGAGCTGTTAGGGCAGGCTGCCAAGGAAAACAGAGTATTGGGCTGGAGAGGGAAGTAGCAGTGACTGCGTTCCCATGAAAGTTGGAGAGATTTAGCGAATTTCCCTATAACAGGAACAATTGGGCCAGAGGTTAACTGCATAGACGGCGGCTACCCACATCCAACACAACCTCAGCTGTGTTCTGGAATGCTTAGTGTATGTAGGTTCCTTCTTCTGTCAGCAGGGTCTCGGATAATGTAAGAGCCATTTGCTTTTCCTACCAGGGTGTATCTTTACAGGGATGCCAGGAAAATGCTGGTCTTGTGTGGAAATCCAAGTAGCAGAGAGTGTCTCAGCATGGACTCGGGATGTAATTGGAGGATATTCCCCAAAAAGGGAACAACTGTGCCGCCAGGTAAATGTGTAAGTTCGGCACACCACCTCCCCTAAATAATCATCCATGTTTCTGAATGCTTTGTGGGGGTTTCTGTCTTCTGTCAGCAGAACCTATGATCTAGAAGAATCTTTTAACATGTCTTCACCTGTTTCCCAGGGTGGGCTGCCAGGAAAAGGTGGAGATTTCCTAGAAACCAAGTAGCAGCGAGTGCCTCCCAATGGACAGGGGAAGTTTTTAGCGGAATTCCCCTAACAAGAAACACTTGTGATATCACATAGCTGCGTTGTGGGCGGCCAATTAGCTTCCCCACACACACACACTTGTTCTGGATTGGTGAGGTGGCGAGGTAGCATCTTTTGTCAGCAAAACACAGGATAAACTTGAAGAAATCTGCATGCCTTCCCTGAGGGTTTCCTCCATCGTTCTGCTATGGAAAGGCGGGAGTTAGGCTGGAAATTTTAGTAACAGGGAGTGCCTCCCTCGCACTGGGAGGTAGTAAGCTGAATTCCTCCAAACAAGAAACTCCTGTGAACAAAGTATGCTGCGTATATTGTGGTACCCACTACCATAATACACAGCCGTGTTCAGGATTGATAGTGTGGGGAGGTCTAGTCTTCTGAAATCAGGGAATGTAGTCTCATAAAAGCAATTCTCATGCCTTCCCTGAGTGTTTACAAGGGAGGGCTGCAAAGGAAATGCGGGGGTTGGACAAGAACGCCAAGTAATTGCCATTTCCACCTCATGGACATGGGAGTTAATTAACGGATTACACCCTACCAGGAAAAAACTTTGACCCCATGTAGCTGTTTGGTATTTGACAACGCACATACTACATTCACTCAAATGCTTTCCATGATGCTGTGTTTGGGGAGAATCTGTCTTTTATCAGCAGGTACTGGGATAATCTACGAGTCATATTTGCGACTTTCCTGATGGTAATATTGGGAGGCCTGAAAGGATGAGCACGGTTAGGGCTGGAAAGCCAACTAGCAGCGAGTGTCTCCCCATATAGAGGGGAAGTAATTAGAGGAATTAATCCTAATAGGGAACACATGTGACCACAGTTAGGTGCCAGTTGTATATCTCAACAAATCCACAAGAATGTCAGCAGTGTGGCGGAATGATGAGTTATGTCATAACGTCTTTTATTTGCAGGGTTTGAAATTTCCAATTAGTCCTTCAGGTATATACCATAAGTTTCGTAAGACAGGCTGCCAAGTAATGATAGAAGTTTGGCTGGAAAACCAAGCAGCAGCGAGTGACTCCCCATGGATTGTGGAGGTATATAGCAGAATTTCCCTTAACAGGGAACACATGGGACTGCAGGCAGCTGCATGAAGGGCGGCTCACCTCATAACGCACACACTCAAGCGTATTCCGGAATGCTGAGTTAAGGGAGATTCGGTCTTCTTTCAGCAGAGCCTGGGAAATCCTTGAAGCTATTCGCGTGTGTTCACTGACTGTGTCTAGTGAAGGTTGCAAGGAAAGGTGTGGGTTGTTCTGGAAATAAAAGTATCAGAGAGTGCCTACACATGAACATGGGAGAGATCAAGCGGAACTCCCTGTACAAGGGTACAGCAGTGTCCCTATGTAGATTCGTGGATGGCGGCTCCCCAAATAACCCGCAAACTCAGCTGTGATTTGCAACGCTGAATTTGGGTAGGTACAATCTTCTGTTAGCACAACTGGAATCTCCTAGAATCACTTCCCTTGTGTTCCCTGAGTGTTTCCTAAGGTGGACTGCCTGGGAAATGCAGGGGTTGACCTGGAAACCCAATTAGCAGCAAGTGCCTCTCCAGTACTTGGGAACTAATTAGCGGAATTCCTCCAAAAAGGAAAGACCTGTGACCCCAAGTAGCTGCGTGGAGGCGGCTCCACTCCTCCCCATCCTCTCAGGGTTGTTCCAGATTTCTGAGTTTGGGGAAGTTCCTTCTTCTATCAGAAGGGCCTGGGATCCCCTAGAAGCCTTCGACACATCTTCCTTGTGTGTTCCCAAGCATGGTGTCGCAGGGAATTGTGCGGGATCTGCTGGAAATACAAGCTGCAGCGAGTTCCAACATATGTACATTTGATGTAATTAGCAGAATTCTCTGAAACATGAAACACCTGTGACATCAGATTTCTCCATGGTGGGCGGCACCCCACATCACCCACACACTCAGACGTGTTGTGGAATGCTGTCTGAGGAGGTTTCATCTTCTATCAGTAGGGTTTCAGATCTCGAAATGGCCCTTCATTTGTTTTCCCTGAGTGTTTCCTCAGGTCGTCTACCAGTGAAAAGCGGTGGTTGTGCCTTAAATCCAGGGAACAGCGAGTGCCTTCCCATGGGCAGTGGAGGTTTTAGTGGAATTACCCCTAAAATAGAACACTTTTGACCAAAGTCTGCTGCCAAGCATATGGCTCCCCACATAATAGACACACTCATGTCGGTTGCAGATTGCTGTGTGTTGGGAGGTTCGGTCTTCTGTCAGCAGTGACTGGGATAGCTAGAATATCTTCACGTGTGTTTCCTGAGCTGTTAGGGCAGGCTGCCAAAGGAAAGAGGGTTTAGGGCTGGAGAGGGAATTAGCAGCGTCTGCGTTCCCATGAAAGTTGGAGGGATTTAGCGCATTTCCCTATATCAGGAACACTTGGGCCAAAGGTTAACTGCGTAGAAGGTGGCTGCCCACATCCACCACACCCTCAGCTGTGTTCCGGAATGCTTAGTGTATGTAGGTTCATTCTTCTGTCAGCAGGGCCTCGGATAATGTAAGAGCCCTTTGCTTTTCCTCCCAGGGTGTATCTTTAGCGGGATGCCAGGGAAATGCTGGTCTTGTGTGGAAATCCAAGTAGTAGAGAGTGTCTCAGCATGGACTCGGTATGTAATCAGCGGACATTCCCCAAATGGGGACAAAAGTTGACGCCAGGTAAATGTGTAAGTGCGGCAAACACTTCGCCTAATTAATCATCCAAGTTTCTGAATGCTGTGTGGGATTTTCTGTCTTTTGTCAGCAGAACTTATGATCTAGAAGAATCCTTTAACGTGTCTTCACCTGTTTCCCATGGTGGGCTGCCAGGAAAAGGTGGAGATTTCCTAGAAACCAAGTAGCAACGAGTGCCTCCCAATGGACAGGGGAAGTAATTAGCGGAATTCCCCTATCAAGAAACACTTGTGATATCACATAGCTGCGTTGTGGGCAGCTAATTAGCTTCCCCACACACTCACACTTGTTCTGGATTGGTGCGGTGGCGAGGTAGCGTCTTTTGTCAGCAGAACCCAGGATAAACTTGAAGAGCTCTGCATGCCTTCCCTGAGGGTCTCCTCCATCATTCTGCCATGGAAAGGCGGGAGTTAGGCTGGAAATCTTAGTAGCAGGGAGTGCCTCCCTCGCACTGGGAGGTAGTAAGCTGAATTCCTCCAAACAAGAAACTCCTGTGAACAAATTATGCTGCGTATATTGCGGTACCCACTACCATAATACTCAGCCGTGTTCAGGATTGATAGAGTGGGGAGGTCTAGTCTTCTGAAATCAGGGAATGTAGTCTCATAAAAGCAGTTCTCATGCCTTCCCTGAGTGTTTACAAGGGAGGGCTGCAAAGGTAATGCGGGGGTTGGACAAGAACGCCAAGTAATTGCCATTTCCACCTCATGGAATTGGGAGGTAATTAACGGATTTCACCCTACCAGGAAAAAACTTTGACCCCATGTAGCTACGTGGTATTTGACAACGCACATACTATATTCACTCAAATGTTTTCCATGTTGCTGAGTTTAGGGAGGATCCGTCTTTTATCAGCAGCTCCTAGGATATCCTAGGAATCATTTGTGTGAGTTTCCTGATGGTAATATTGGGAGGGCTGCCAGGAAGTGCAGGGTTTGGGCTGGAAAGCCAACTAGCAGCGAGTGTCTCCCCATAGAGAGGGGAAGTAATTAGAGGAATTAAACCTAATAAGGAACACATGTGACCGCAGGTAGGTGCCAGTTGGATATCTCACCATCTCCACAAGAATGTCAGCCGTGTTGCGGAATGATGAGTTGTGTCAAAACGTCTTCTATCTGCAGGGTTTGAAATTTCCAATTAGTCCTTCAGGTTCATTCCCTGAGTTTAGTAAGACATGCTGCCAAGAAATGATTGCGGTTTCGCTGAAAAGCCAAGAAGCAGCGAGTGACTCTCCATGGATTGTGGATGTATTTAGTGGAATTTCCCTTAACAGAGAACACTTGGGACTGAAGACATCTGAATGGAGGGTGGCTCACCTCATAACCCACACACTCAAGCGTATTCCGGAATGCTGAGTGTGGGAATATTCGGTCTTCTTTCAGCAGAGACTGGGAAAAACTTGAAGCTATTCGCGTGCGTTCACTGAGTGTGTCTAGTGAAGGTTGCAAAGAAAGGTGGGGGTTGTTCTGGAAATAAAAGTATCAGCGAGTGCCTACCCATGAACAGGGGAGGGATTTAGCGGAACTCCCTGTAAAAGAGAACAGCAATGTCCCTATATAAATTCGTGGATGAAGTCTCCCCAAATAATCCACAAACTCAGCTGTGTTTTGCAATGCTGAATTTGGGTAGATACCATCTTCTGTTAGCACAACTGGGATCTCCTACAATCACTTCCCTTGTGTTCCCTGAGTGTTTCCTAAGGTAGAATACCTGGGAAATGCAGGGGTTGCCCTGGAAACCCAAGTAGCATCAGGTGTATCCCCTCTATTGGGGAACTAATTAGCGGAATTCCCACTAACAGGAAAGACCTGTGACCCCTCGTGTCTGCGTTGAGGTGGCTCCACCACTCCCCAACACTCTCAGACATTTTCCAGAATTCTGAGTTTGTGGACGTTCCTTCTTCTATCAGAAGGGCCTGGGATCCCCAAGAAGACATTCACGCGTCTTCCAGGAGTGTTTCCAAGCACGGGGTCGTAGGGAAATCTGCGGGAAATGCTGCACATGCTAGTAGAAGCGAGTTCCTTCCCATGGACCGGGGAGGTATTTAGCAGAATTCTCTGAAACATGGAACACCTGTGACATCTGGTAACTCCGTGTTGGTCGGTTCCCCACATCACCCACACACGCAGACGTGTTCTGGAATGCTGTGTGGGGAGGTTCTGTCTTCTCTCAGTAGGGTCTGAGATCTCCAATTGGCCCTTCATGTGTATTCCCTGAGTGTTTCCTAAGCCGGGCAGCAAGTGAACGGCGGCGGTTGTGCCTTAAATCCAAGGAACAGCGAGTGCCTTCCCATGGGTAGTAGAGGTTTCAGTGGAATTTCCCCTAAAAAGCAACACTTGTGACCAAAGGCAGCTGCCAGGAATGTGGCTCCTCACCTAACAGACATAATCAGGCATGTTCCAGAATGCTGTGTGTGTGGAGGTTCGGTCTCTTGTCAGCAGTGTCTTGGAACCCTTGAAGTCTTCGCGTGTGTTTCCTGAGCTCTTAGGGCAGGCTGCCAAGGAAAAGAGGGGTTTGGGCTGTAGAGCGAAGTAGCAGTGAGTGCGTTCCCATGAACCGTAGAGAGATTTAGCGGATTTCCCTCTAACAGGAACACTGTGACCCAGGGTAGCTGCAGAGAGGTTGGCTGCCCACAATCCCCACAATCTCAGGCGTGTTCTGGAAGGCTTAGTTTACGTAGGTTCCTTCTGTCAGCAGTGTCTCAGGTAATGTAGTAGCCCTACGCTTGTCTAACCAGAGAGTTACTTCAGCGGGAATCCAGGGAAATGCTGGTGTTTTCTGCAAACCAATGTAGCAGAGAGTGTCACCCTTTTGACTGGAGAGGTAATTAGCGGACATTCCCCAAAAAGGAAACAACTGTAACTCCATGTAAGTGAGTAAGTGCGGCTCCCCACCACCCCTTCATATTCATCCATGTTTCTGAACGCTATGTGTGGGGGATTGTTTCTTCTGTCAGCTGAGCCTGGGATATCGATGAATCCTTTCCCCTGTGTTCCCTTATTGTTTCCTCGGGTGGGCTACCAGGAAAAGGGGAGGGGATTTTCTTAGAAAACCATGTAGCAACGAGTGCCTCCCAATGGACGGGGGAAATTATTAGTCGAATTTCCCTTAACAGGAAACACCAGTGATATCACATAGCTGCATATTGGGCGGCTCCCCTCCTTACCCACACACTCATTCTTGTTCTGGAATGCTGAGTTGGGGAGGTACCCTCTTTTGTCAGCAGAGCCCAGGATAAAATTGTAGCCCTCTCCATGCCTTCCCTGAGTGTGTAATTGTCGGTCTGCAATGGAAAGGCTGGGTTTTTGCTGGAAATCTATTTATCAGCGAGTGCCTCCCAAGCACTGGGAGGTATTAAGAGGAATTCCAGAAAACATGAAACACCTGTGAAACCAGCATGCTGCGTATACTTCTTTTCCCATTATTGAGCAATACTCAGCCGTGTTCAGGAATGCTAGTTTGGGGAAGTGCAGTCTTCTGAAAAAGGGAATGGAGTCTCCTAAAAGCACTTCACATGCCTACACTCAGTGTTTAATTAGCAGGGATGCAAAAGAAAGACGGTTCTTCGACTAGAACTGCAATAAGTTGCGGGTGCCTCCTCATAGACTGGGGAGGAAATTAATGGACTTCCCTCTACCAGGAAACAACTTTGACCCCAGGTAGCTGAGAGGTTGATATCCCACCTGCTCCATTCACTCTAATGTTTTCCAGAATGCTGTGTTTGTGGATTTGCCATATTGTATCTGCAGCTCCTGGGATATCGTAGAAGCTTTTTTCAAGACTTCTCTGATTGTATCTTTGGGAGGACGTCAAGGTAAATGCAGGGGTTGTGCTGGAAAGCCAACTAGCAGCGAGTGTCTCCCCATACAGTGGGGAAGTACTTAGAGGACTTACCCCAAATATGGAAATACTGTGACAGCAATTAGGACCCTGTTGTGTGTCTGCACAACCCCACCACTCTGTCAGCTGAGTTTGCAAAATGCTGAGTGTGGTTCGGTAACGTCTTATGTCTGCAGGGTTTGAGATCCCCTAATAGTCCTTCAGCTTTATTCCCCGAGATTCTAAAGACAGGCGGCAATGGAATGATTATGGTTTGGCTGGAAAGCCAAGTAGAAGTGAGTGACTCCCCAAGGAGTGTGGAGGTATTTAGCGGAATTTCCCTTAACAGGGAACACATGGGACTGCAGGCAGCTGCATGAAGGGTGGCTCACCTCATAACCCACACACTCAAGCGTATTCCGGAATGCTGAGTGTGGGAATATTCGGTCTTCTTTCAGCAGAGACTGGAAAATCCTTGAAGATATTCGCGTGTGTTCACAGAGTGTGTCTAGTGAAGGTTGCAAGGAAAGGTGGGGGTTGTTCTGGAAATAAAAGTATCAGCGAGTGCCTACACATGAACATGGGAGAGATCAAGCGGAACTCCCTGTACAAGGGAACAGCAGTGTCCCTATGTAGATTCGTGGATGGCGGCTCCCCAAATAACCCGAAACTCAGCTGTGATTTGCAACGCTGAATTTGGGTAGGTACAATCTTCTGTTAGCACAACTGGAATCTCCTAGAATCACTTCCCTTGTGTTCCCTGAGTGTTTCCTAAGGTGGACTGCCTGGGAAATGCAGGGGTTGCCCTGGAAACCCAATTAGCAGCAAGGGTCTCTCCAGTACTGGGGAACTAATTGGCGGAATTCCTCCAAAAAGGAAAGACCTGTGACCCCACGTAGCTGTGTGGAGGCGGCTCCACTCCTCCCAATCCTCTCAGGGTTGTTCCAGATTTCTGAGTTTGGGGAAGGTCCTTCTTCTATCGGAAGGGCCTGGGATCCCCTAGAAGCCTTTCATGTATCTTCTTTGTGTGTTCCCAAGCATGGTGTCGCAGGGAATTTTGCGGGATCTGCTGGAAATACAAGCTGCAGCGAGTTCCAACATATGTACATTTGATGTAATTAGCAGAATTCTCTGAAACATGAAACACCTGTGACATCAGATTTCTCCATGGTGGGCGGCACCCCACATCACCCACACACTCAGACGTGTTGTGGAATGCTGTCTGAGGAGGTTTCATCTTCTATCAGTAGGGTTTCAGATCTCAAAATGGCCCTTCATGTGTTTTCCCTGAGTGTTTCCTCAGGTCGTCTACCAGTGAAAAGCGGTGGTTGTGCCTTAAATCCAGGGAACAGCGAGTGCCTTCCCATGGGCAGTGGAGGTTTTAGTGGAATTACCCTTAAAATAGAACACTTGTGACCAATGTATGCTGCCAAGGATATGGCTACCCACATAATAGACACACTCATGTCGGTTGCAGATTGCTGTGTGTTGGGAGGTTCGGTCTTCTGTCAGCAGTGACTGGGATAGCTAGAATATCTTCACGTGTGTTTCCTGAGCTGTTAGGGCAGGCTGCCAAGGAAAAGAGGGTTTTGAGCTGGAGAGGGAATTAGCAGCGACTGCGTTCCCATGAAAGTTGGAGGGATTTAGCGCATTTCCCTGTATCAGGAACACTTGGGCCAAAGGTTAACTGCGTAGAAGGTGGCTGCCCACATCCACCACACCCTCAGCTGTGTTCTGGAATGCTTAGTGTATGTAGGTTGCTTCTTCTGTCAGCAGGGCCTCGGATACTGTAAGAGCCCTTTGCTTTTCCTCCCAGGGTGTATCTTTAGCGGGATGCCAGGGAAATGCTGGTCTTGTGTGGAAATCCAAGAAGCAGAGAGTGTCTCAGCATGGACTCGGGATGTAATCAGCGGACATTCCCCAAAAAGGGAACAACTGTTGACGCCAGGTAAAAGTGTAAGTGTGGTAACCACCTCGCCTAAACAATCATCCATGTTTCTGAATGCTGTGTGGGTTTTTCTGTCTTCTGTCAGCAGAACTTATGATCTATTAGAATCCTTTAACGTATCTTCACCTGTTTCCCAGGGTGGGCTGTCAGGAAAAGGTGGAAATTTCCTAGAAACCAAGTAGCAGCGAGTGCCTCCCAATGGACAGGGGAAGTAATTAGCGGAATTCCCATATCGAGAAACACTTGTGATATCACATAGCTGCGTTGTGGGCAGCTAATTAGCTTCCCCACACACTCACACTTGTTCTGGGTTGGTGAGGTGGCGAGGTAGCGTCTTTTGTCAGCAGAACCCAGGATAAACTTGAAGAGTTCTGCATGCCTTCCGTGAGGGATTCCTCCATCGTTCTGCCGTGGAAAGGCGGGAGTTAGGCTGGAAATCTTAGTAGCAGGGAGTGCCTCCCTCGCACTGGGAGGTAGTAAGCTGAATTCCTCCAAACAAGAAACTCCTGTGAACAAAATATGCTGCGTACATTGCGGTACCCACTACCATAATACTCAGCCGTGCTCAGGGTTGATAGTGTGGGGAGGTCTAGTCTTCTGAAATCAGGAAATGTAGTCTCATAAAAGCAGTTCTCATGCCTTCCCTGAGTGTTTACAAGGGAGGGCTGCAAAGGAAATGCGGGGGTTGGACAAGAACGCCAAGTAATTGCCATTTCCACCTCATGGACATGGGAGGTAATTAACGGATTTCACCCTACCAGGAAAAAACTTTGACCCCATGTAGCTGCGTGGTATTTGACAACGCACATACTACATTCACTCAAATGCTTTCCATGATGCTGAGTTTAGGGAGGATCCGTCTTTTATCAGCAGCTCCTTGGATATCCTAGGAATCATTTGTGTGAGTTTCCTGATGGTAATATTGGGAGGGCTGCCAGGAAGTGCAGGGTTTGGGCTGGAAAGCCAACTAGCAGCGACTGTCTCCCCATAGAGAGGGGAAGTAATTAGAGGAATTAAACCTAATAGGGAACACATTTGACCGCAGGTAGGTGCCAGTTGGATATCTCACCATCTCCACAAGAATGTCAGCCGTGTTGCGGAATGTTGAGTTGTGTCATAACGTTTTCTATCTGCAGGGTTTGAAATTTCCAATTAGTCCTTCAGGTTCATTCCCTGAGTTTCGTAAGGCATGCTGCCAGGGAATGATTGCGGTTTCGCTGGAAAGCCAAGAAGCAGCGAGTGACTCCCCATGGATTGTGGAGGTATTTAGTGGAATTTTCCTTAACAGGGAACACTTGGGACTGAAGACAGCTGAATGGAGGGTGGCTCACCTCATAACCCACACACTCAAGCGTATTCCGGAATGCTGAGTTTGGGAATATTCGGTCTTCTTTCAGCAGAGACTGGGAAATACTTGAAGTATTCGCGTGTGTTCACTGAGTGTGTCTAGTGAAGGTTGCAAGGAAAGGTGGGGGTTGTTCTGGAAATAAAAGTATCAGCGAGTACCTACCCATGAACAGGGGAGGGATTTAGCGGAACTCCCTGTAAAAGAGAACAGCAATGTCCCTATATAAATTCGTGGATGAAGTCTCCCCAAATAATCCACAAACTCAGCTGTGTTTTGCAATGCTGAATTTGGGTAGATACCATCTTCTGTTAGCACAACTGGAATCTCCTACAATCACTTCCCTTGTGTTCCCTGAATGTTTCCTAAGGTAGAATACCTGGGAAATGCAGGGGTTGCCCTGGAAACCCAAGTAGCATCAGGTGTATCCTCTCTATTGGGGAACTAATTAGCGGAATTCCCCCTAACAGGAAAGACCTGTGACCCCTCGTGACTGCGTGGATGCGGCTCCACCCCTCCCCAACACTCTCAGACATGTTCCAGAATTCTGTGTTTGTGGACGTTCCTTCTTCTATCAGAAGGGCCTGGGATCTCCAAGAAGACATTCACGTGACTTCCAGGAGTGTTTCCAAGCACGGAGTCACAGGGAAATGTGCGGGAGATGCTGCACATGCTAGTAGAAGCGAGTTCCTTCCCATGGACCGGGGAGGTATTTAGCAGAATTCTCTGAAACGTGGAACACCTGTGACATCTGGTAGCTCCGTGTTGGTCGGTTCCCCACATCACCCACACACGCAGACGTGTTCTGGAATGCTGTGTTTGGAGGTTCTGTCTTCTCTCAGTAGGGTCTGAGATCTCCAATTGGCCCTTCATGTGTATTCCCTGAGTGTTTCCTAAGCCAGGCAGCAAGTGAACGGCGGCGGTTGTGCCTTAAATCCAAGGAACAGCGAGTGCCTTCCCATGGGTAGTAGAGGTTTCAGTGGAATTTCCCCTAAAATGCAACACTTGTGACCAAAGGCAGCTGCCAGGAATGTGGCTCCTCACCTAACAGACACAATCAGGCATGTTCCAGAATGCTGTGTGTGTGGAGGTTCGGTCTCCTGTCAGCAGCGACTTGGAACCCTAGAAGTCTTCGCGTGTGTTTCCTGAGCTCTTAGGGCAGGCTGCTAAGGAAAGAGGGGTTTGGGCTGTAGAGCGAAGTAGCAGTGAGTGCGTTCCCATGAACCGTAGAGAGATTTAGCGGATTTCCCTCTAACAGGAACACTGTGACCCAGGGTAGCTGCAGAGAGTTCGGCTGCCCACAATCCCCACAATCTCAGGCGTGTTCTGGAATTTTTAGTTTACATAGGTTCCTTCTGTCAGCATTGCCTCAGGTAATGTAGTAGCCCTACGCTTGTCTTACCAGAGAGTTACTTCAGCGGGAATCCAGGGAAATGCTGGTGTTTTCTGCAAACCAAAGTAGTAGAGAGTGTCACCATTTTGACTGGAGAGGTATTTAGCGAACATTCCCCAAAAAGGAAACAACTGTAACTCCATGTAAGTGGGTAATTGCTGCTCCCCACCACCCCTTCATATTCATCCATGTTTCTGAACGCTATGTGTGGGGGATTGTTTCTTCTTTCAGCTGAGCCTGGGATATCGATTTATCCTTTCACGTGTCTTCCCTGAGTGTTTCCTAGTTTGGGCTGCCAGGAAAAGGGAGGGGATTTTCTTAGAAAGCCAAGTAGAAACGAGATCCTCCCAATGGACAGGGGAATTTATTAGCCGAAATTCCCTTAAAAGGAAACACTTGTGATATCACATAGCTGCGTTGTGGGCTGCTAATTAGCTTCCCAACGCACTCACACTTGTTCTGGGATTCTGAGGGGTGGAGGTAGCGTCTTTTTTCAACAGAACCCAGGTTAAACTTGAAGAGCTCTGCATGCCATCCCTGAGGGTTCCCTCCATCGTTCTGCCATGGAAAGGTGGGGGTTGCGCTGGAAATCTAAGTAGCAGCGAGTGCCTTCCACCCACTGGGAAGAAGTAAGCCGAATTCCTCAATGTATGAAACACTTGTGAAACCAGCTGGCTGCGTATAGTTCTGTTCCCAACTTTGCTCAATGAACAGCCTTGTACAGGAATGCTTGTTTCTGGATGCCCATTCTTCTGAAAGCAGGGAATGGAGTCTCATAAAAGCATTTCACATGCCTTCACTCAGTGTTTAATAGGTAGGGCTGCGAAAGAAAGACCGTGGTTGGACTACACTCAAATAAGTAGCGATTGCCAACTCATTGACAGTGGAGGAAATTAATGGAATTCCCCCTACCAGTAAACAACTTTAACCCCAGGTAGCTGAGTGGTTGATATACCACCTGCTCCACTCACTCAAATGTTTTCCAGAATGCTGTGTTTGTGGATTTGCCGTATTCTATCTGCAGATCATGGGATATCCTAGAAGCCTTTTGCAAGACTTCCCTGATTGTATAATTGGGAGGACGTCAAGGTAAATGCAGGGGTTGTGCTGGAATTCCAACTAGCAACGAGTGTCTCCCAAAACAGAGGGTAATTAATTAGAGGACTTACCGTAAATAGGGAAGACCTGGGACCGCAGGTAGTTGCCTGTTGGGTGTCTCCCAACACCACCACACGGTTAGCCATGTTGGCGGAATGCTCAGTGTGGGTAGGTAACGTATTATGTGTGAAAGTTTTGAGATCCCCAATTATTCCTTCAGATTTTTTCCTTAGTTTCATAAGACAGGTTGCCAGGGAAAGATTGCGGTTTGGATGTAAAGCAAAGTATCAGCGATTGACACCCCATGGAGTGTGGAGGTATTTAGCGGAATTTCCCTTAACAGGGAACACTTGGGAATGCAGGCAGCTGCATGGAGGGTGGCTAACCTTATAACCCACACACTCAAGCGTATTCCGGAATGCTGAGTGTGGGGAGATTCGGTCTTCTTTCAGCAGAGACTGGGAAATACTTGAAGCTATTCGCGTGTGTTCACTGAGTGTGTCTTGTGAAGGTTGCAAGGAAAGGTGAGGGTTGTTCTGGAAATAAAATTATCAGCAAGTGCCTTCCAATGAACAGGGGAGGAATTTAGCGGCATTCCCTCTACAAAGGAACATCAGTTTCCCTATGTATATTCGTGGATGGCGGCTCCCCAAATAACCCACAAACTCAGCTTTGATTTTCAATGCTGAATTTGGGTAGTACAATCTACTCTTAGCACAACTGGAATCTCCTAGAATCACTTCCCTTGTGTTCCCTGAGTGTTCCCTAAAGTGGACTGCCTGGGAAATGCAGGGGTTTGCCTGGAAACCCAAGTAGCAGCAAGAGCCTCTCTTTACTGGGGAACTAATTAGCGGAATTCCCCCTAAGAGGAAAGACCTGTGACCCCACGTAGCTGCGTGGAGTCAGCTCCACACCTCCCCATCCTCTCAGGGATGTTCCAGATTTCTGAGTTTGGGGAAGTTCCTTCTTGTATCAGAAGGGCCTGGGATCGCCTAGAAGATTTTCATGTATATTCCTTATGTGTTCCCAAGCATGGTGTCACAGGGAAATTGCGGGAGGTGCTGGAAATCCAAGCAGCAGCGAGTTCCTCAATATGTACAGTTGAGATATTTAGCAGAAATCTCTGAAAAATGAAACACCTGTGACATCAGTTTGCTCCGTGGTCAGCGGCTCCCCACATCACCTACACACTCAGACTTGTTCTGGAATTATGTGTGAGGAGGTTTCATCTTCTCTCAGTAGGGTTTCAGATCTCAAAATGGCCCTTCATGTGTTTTCCCTGAGTGTATCCTATGCCGGACTACCAGTGAAAGGCGGCGGTTGTGCCTTATATCCAGGTACCAGCTAGTGTCTTCCCATGGACAGTGGAGGTTTTAGTGGAATTACCCCTAAAATAGAACACTTGTGACCAAATTCTGCTGCCAGAATTATGGCTTCCAACATAATAGGCACACTCAGGTCGTATGCAGAATGCTGTGTGTTGGGAGTTTCGGTCTTCTGTCAGCAGTGACTGGGATCGCTAGAAATTCTTCACGTGTGTTTCCTGAGCTGTTAGGGCAGGCTGCCAAGGAAAAGAGGGTTTTGGTCTGGAAAGGGAAGTAGCAGCGTGTGCGTTCCCAAGAATGTTGGAGAGATTTAGCGCATTTGACTATAACAGGAACACTTGGGCCAAAGTTTAACTGCGTAGACGGTGGCTGCCCACATCCAACACACCCTCAGCTGTGTTCTGGAATGCTTAGTGTATGTAGGTTCCTTCTTCTGTCAGCAGGGCCTCGGATACTGTAAGAGCCCTTTGCTTTCCCTCCCAGGGTGTAATTTTAGTGGGATGCGAGGGAAATGCTGGTCATGTGTGGAAATCCAAGTAGCAGAGAGTGTCTCAGCAAGGACACGGGATGTAATGAGCGGACATTCCCCAAACGGGAACAACTGTTGACGCCAGGTAATTGTGTAAGTGTGGCACACCACCTCCCCTAAACATACATCCATGTTTCTAAATGCTGTGTGGGGGTTTCTGTCTTTTGTCAGCAGAACTTATGATCTAGAAGAATCCTTTAACTTGTCTTCACCTGTTTCCCAGGGTGGGCTGCCAGGAAAAGGTGGAGATTTCCTAGAAACCAAGTAGCAGCGTGTGCCTCACAATGGACAGGGGAAGTAATTAGCGGAATTCCCCAAAGAAGAAACACTTGTGATATCAAATATCTGCGTTGTGGGCAGCTAATTAGCTTCCCCACACTCTCACAATTGCTCTGGAATGCTGAGGTGGGGTGGTACCGTCTTTTGTCAGCAGAAACCAGGACAAAATTGTAGCCATCTCCACGACTTCCTGAGTGTGTCCTCTCTCGGTCTGCCATGGAAAGGCGGGGGTTGGGCTGGAAATCTAAGTAGCAGCGAGTGCCTCCCACACACTGGGAGGTAGTAAGCGGAATTCATCAAATGATGAAACACCTGTGATACCAGAATCCTGCGTAAAGTCCTGTTCACCACATTGCACAATACTCAGCCGTGTTAAGGAATCGTAGTTTGGGGAAGTCCTGTCTTCTGAAAGCAGGGCATGGAGTCTCCTAAAAACACTTAACATGCCTTCCCTCCGTGTTTAATATGGAGGGCTGCAAAAGAAAGTTGGGTGTTGGACTAGAATGCCAATAAGTAGCGAATGACACCTCATAGACAAGGGAGGAAATTAATGGACTTCCCCTACCAGGAAACAACTTTGACCCCAGGTAGCTTAGTGGTTGACATCCCACCTCCTCCATTCACTCAAATTTTTTCCAGAATACAGAGATTGGGGAGATTCCGTCTTTTATCATCAGCTCCTAGGATATCCTAGAAGCCATTTGCAAGACTTCCCTGATTGTATCATTGGGAGGGCATCAATATAAATGCAGTTGTTGTGCTGGAAACCAACTAGCAGCGAGTGTCTCCCCATAGAGCGTGGAAGTATTTAAAGGACTTACACCACATTAGGAACATATGTGACCGCAGGTAGGTGCCTGTTGAATGTCTCCCCAACACAACAACACCTTCAACCGTGTTGGGGGAAAGCTGAGTGTGGTGCGGTAACATCTTATGTCTGCAGGGTTTGAGATCCCCCATTAGTCCTTTAGTTTTACTCCCAGAGATTCCTAAGACAGGATGCCAGGGAATGATTTCTGTTAGGCTGGTAAGCCAAGTAGCAGCGATTGACACCCCATGGAGTGTGGAGGTATTTAGCGGAATTTCCCTTAACAGGGAACACTTGGGAATGCAGGCAGCTGCATGGAGGGCGGCTTACATCATAACCCACACACTCAAGCATATTCCGGAATGCTGAGTGTGGGGAGATTTGGTCTTCTTTCAGCAGAGACTGGGAAATACTTGAAGCTATTCACGTGTGTTCACTGAGTGTGTCTAGTGAAGGTTGCAAGGAAAGGTGGGGGTTGTTCTGGAAATACAAGTATCAGTGAGTGCCTTCCCATGAACAGGGGAGGAATTTAGCGGCATTCCCTCTACAAAGGAACATCAGTTTCCCTATGTATATTCGTGGATGGTGGCTCCCCAAATAACCCACAAACTCAGCTGTGTTTTGCAATGCTGAATTTGGGTAGTACAATCTACTCTTAGCACAACTGGAATCTCCTAGAATCACTTCCCTTGTGTTCCCTGAGTGTTCCCTAAAGTGGACTGCCTGGGAAATGCAGGGGTTTGCCTGGAAACCCAAGTAGCAGCAAGAGCCTCTCTTTACTGGGGAACTAATTAGCGGAATTCCCCCTAAGAGGAAAGACCTGTGACCCCACGTAGCTGCGTGGAGTCAGCTCCACACCTCCCCATCCTCTCAGGGATGTTCCAGATTTCTGAGTTTGGGGAAGTTCCTTCTTGTATCAGAAGGGCCTGGGATCGCCTAGAAGATTTTCATGTATATTCCTTATGTGTTCCCAAGCATGGTGTCACAGGGAAATTGCGGGAGGTGCTGGAAATCCAAGCAGCAGCGAGTTCCTCAATATGTACAGTTGAGATATTTAGCAGAAATCTCTGAAAAATGAAACACCTGTGACATCAGTTTGCTCCGTGGTCAGCGGCTCCCCACATCACCTACACACTCAGACTTGTTCTGGAATTATGTGTGAGGAGGTTTCATCTTCTCTCAGTAGGGTTTCAGATCTCAAAATGGCCCTTCATGTGTTTTCCCTGAGTGTTTCCTATGCCGGACTACCAGTGAAAGGCGGCGGTTGTGCCTTATATCCAGGTACCAGCTAGTGCCTTCCCATGGACAGTGGAGGTTTTAGTGGAATTACCCCTAAAATAGAACACTTGTGACCAAATTCTGCTGCCAGGAATATGGCTCCCCACATAATAGACACACTCATGTCGGTTGCAGATTGCTGTGTGTTGGGAGGTTCGGTCTTCTGTCAGCAGTGACTGGGATCTCTAGAAATTCTTCACGTGTGTTTCCTGAGCTGTTAGGGCAGACTGCCAAGGAAAAGAGTGTTTTGGGATCGAGAGGGATATAGCAGCGTGTGCGTTCTCAAGAATGTTGGAGAAATCTAGCGCATTTCCCTATATCAGGAACACTTGGGCCAAATTTTAACTGCGTAGAAGGTGGCTGCCCGCATCCAACACACCCTCAGCTGTCTTCTGGAATGCTTAGTGTATGTAGGTTCCTTCTTCTGTCAGCAGGGCCTCGGATACTGTAAGAGCCCTTTACTTTTCCTCCCAGGGTGTATCTTTAGCGGGATGCCAGGGAAATGCTTGTCTTGTGTGGAAATCAAAGTAGCAGAGTGTGTCTCAGCATGGACTCGGGATGTATTCGGAGAACATTCCCCAAAAAGGGAACAGCTGTGACGCCAGTTAATTGTGTAAGTTTGTCACACCACCTCCCATAAAATATCATCCATGTTTCTGAATGCTGTGTGGGGATTTCTGTCTTCTGTCAGCAGAACTTATGATCTAGAAAAATCCTTTAACGTGTCTTCACCTGTTTCCCAGGGTGTTCTGCCAGCAAATGGTTGAGACTTCCTAGAAACCAAGAAGCAGCATGTGCCTCCCAATGGACAGTGGAAGTAATTAGCGGAATTCCCCTAACAAGGAACACTTGTGATATCAGATAGCTACGTTGTGAGCGGCTAATTAGCTTCCCCACACACTCACACTTGTTCTGGAATGCTGAGGTGTGGAGGTAGCGTCTTTAGTCAGCAGAAACCAGGATAAGCTTTAAGAGCTCTGCATGCCTTATCTGAGGGTTTCCTCCATCTTTATGCCATGCAAAGTCAGGGTTTGGGCTGGAAATCTAAGTAGCAGCGAGTGCCTCCCATGCCCTGGGAAGTAGTAAGCAGAATTCCTCAATGCATGAAACATCTTTGAAACCAGCTAGCTGCGTATAGTTGTGTCCCCACATTTTGCAATACTCAGCTGTGTTCAGGAATGCTAGTTTGGGGAAACCCAATCTTCTGAAAGCAGGGCATGGGGTCTCCTAAATGCACTTCACATGCCTTCCCTCATTGTTTAATATAGAGGGCTGTAAAAGAAACACTGTGGAAGGCATACAACGCCAATTAATAGTGATTGCCTCCACTTAGACATGGGAGGAATTTAATGGACTTAACACAACCAGGAAACTACTTTCACCCCAGGTAGCTGAGTGGTTGACATCCCACCTCTTCCATTCACTCAAATGTTTTCCAGAATGCTGAGTTAGGGGAGTTGCCGTCTTCTATCAGCAGCTCCTAGGATACCTAGAAGCCTTTTGCAAGACTTCCCTGATTGTATCATTGGGAGAGCGGCAAGGGAAATGCTGGGGTTGCACTGGAAAGCCAACTAGCAGCGAGTGTCTCCCCATAGAGCGGGGTAATACTTAAAGGACTTACACCAAATAAAGAACAATTGTGACTGCACCTAGTTGCCTGTTGAGGTTCTCCCAAAACACCACCACACTTTCAGCCGTGTTGGTGGAATGCTGAGTGTGGTGTGGTAACGTCTTATGTCTGCAGGGTTTGAGATCCCCCATTAGTCCTTAAAATTTATTCCCTGAGTTTCGTAAGACAGCATGCCAGTGAATGATTGCTGTTTGGCTGGAAAGCCAAGTAGCAGCGAGTGAATCCCCATGGAGTGTAGAGGTATTTAGCGGAATTTCCCTTAACAGGGAACACTTGGGACTGAAGACAGCTGAATGGAGTGCGGCTGACCTCATAACCCACACACTCAAGTGTATTCCGAAATGCTGAATATGGGGAGAATCGGTCTTCTTTCAGCAGATACTGGGAAATACTTGAAGCTATTCGCATGTGTACACTGAGTGTGTCTACTGAAGTTTGCAAGAAAGGTGGGGGTTGTTCTAGAAATACAAGTATTTGAGAGTGCCTTCCCATGAACAGGGGAGGGATTTAGCGGCATTCCCTGTACAAGGGAACAACAGTGTCCCTATGTAGTTTCGTGGATGGCGGCTCTCCACAAAACCCACAAACTCAGCTGTGTTTTGCAATGCAGAATTTGGGTAGGTACCATCTTGTGTTAGCACAACTGGAAACTAATAGAATCAATTCCCTGTGTTCCCTGAGGGTTTCCTAAGGTGGACTGCCTGGGAAATGCAGGGTTTGCCCTGGAAATCCAAGTAGAAGCAAGAGCCTCCCCTGTAAAGGGGAAATAATTAGTGAAATTCCCCCTAACAGGAAAGACCATTGACCCCACGTAGCTGCGTGGAGGCGGCTCCACACGTCTCCAACACTCTCAGACATGTTCCAGAATTCTGAGATTGGGGACGTTCCTTCTTCTACCAGAAGGGCCTGGGATCCACTAGAAGACATTCACGCATCTTCCAGGAGTGTTTCAAAGCACGGGGTAATATGGAAATATGCGGGAGAACCTGGAAATCCTAGTAGAAGCGAGTTCCTACACATGTACCGGGGAGGTATATAGCAGAATTCTCTGAAACATGGAACACATGTGACATCAGGTAACTCCATGTTGGGCGGTTCCCCACATCACCTACACACGCAGACGTGATCTGGAATGCTGTGTTGGGAGGTTCTGTCTTCTCTCATTAAGGTCTGAGATCTCGAATTGTCCCTTCATGTGTATTCCCTGAGTGTATCCTAAGCCGGGCAGCAAGTGAAAGGCGGCGGATGTGCCTTAAATCCAAGGAACAGTGAGTGCCTTCCCATGGGTAGTAGAGGTTTCAGTGTAATTTCCCCTAACAATCAACAATTGTGACCAAAGACAGCAGCCAGGAAAGTGGCTTCCCTCCTAAAAGACACAATCAGACATGTTCCAGAATGCTGTGTGTGTGAAGTTTCGGTCTTCTGTCAGCAGCGGCTGGGATCCCTAGAAATTTTTCGCGTGTGTTTCCTGAGCTGTTAGGGCAGGCTGCCAATGAAAAGAGGGGTTTGTGCTGGAGAGCGAAATAGCAGCGAGTGCGTTCCCATGAACCGTAGAGAGATTTAGCGGATTTCCCTCAAACAGGAACACTTGTGACCAAGGGTAGCATCAGAGAGGGCGGCTGCCCAAATTCCCGACATCCTCAGGCATGTTCTGGAATGCGTAGTGTACGTAGGTTACTTCTTCTGTCAGCAGTACCTCGGATAATGTAGTAGCCCTTTGTTTGTCCTCCCAGAGTGTTTCTTCAGCGGGATGCCAGGGAAATGCTGCTCTTGTCTTTGAACCCAAGTAGCAGAGGGTGTCTCCCCATGGACTGGGGAAGTAATCAGTGGATATTCACCAAAAATGGAACAACTGTGATGCCAGGTAAGTGTGTAAGTGCGGCACACTGCTTCCCATAATCAATCATCCATGTTTCTGAACGCTGAGTGTGGAGGTTTCTGTCTTCTGTCAGCAGAGCCCAGGATCTCGATGAATCCTTTCACGTGTCTTCACTGAGTGTTTCCTAGGTTGGGCTGACTTTAAAAAGGAAGGGGTTTTTCTTAGAAAGCCAAGTAGCAATGAGAGCCTCTCAATGGACAGGGGAAGATATTAGCCGAATTTCCCTTAACAGGAAACAACTGTGATATCACATCGCTGCGGGGCGGGCGGCTCCACACCTTACCCACACTCTCATTCTTGTTCTGGAATGCTGATTTGGGGAGGTACCGTCTTTTGTCAGCAGAACATAGGATAAATTGTAGCCCTCTCCATGCCTTCCCTGAGTGTGTCCTTTGTCGTCTTGTCATGGAATGGAGGGGTTTTACTGGAAATCAAATAAACAGGGAGTGTCTCCCACGCACTAGGATGTAGTAAGAGGAAATCCTCCAACCAAGAAACGCCTGTGAACAAAGATTGCTGCGTATATTGCGGTTCCCCACTACCCCAATACTCAGCCGTGTTCAGGAATAATAATTTGGGTGGCCCCATCTTCTGAATTTACAGAATATAGTCTCCTAAAAGCACTTCACATGCCTTCCCTGAGTGTTTACAAGGGAGAGCTGCAAAGGAAAGGCGGGGGTTCTACAAGAACACCAAGTATTAGCCAATGCCACCTCAAAGACATGGGAGGTAATTAACGGACTTCCAACTACCAGGAAAAAATTTTGACCCCAGGAAGCTGCGTGGTGTTTGAAACTGCACCTACTCCATTCACTCAAATGTTTTCCAGAATCCTGAGTTTGGGGAGGATTCGTCTTTATCTGCAGCCCCTGGGATAACCTAGAAACCATTTGTGCGAATTCCCTGATGGTAATATTGGGAGGGCAGACAAGGAATTGCAGGGGTTGGGCTGGAAAGCCAACCAGCAGTGAGTGTCTCCCCATAGAGGGGGGAAGTACTTAGAGGAATTTCTCCTAATAGGGAACACATGTGACCGCATGTAGGTGCCAGTTGTGTATCTCCACAAATCCACCACACTTTCAGCCGTGTTGCAGAATGCAGATTAATGTCGGTAATGTTTTCTTTCTGCAGGGTTTGAGATCTCCATTTACTCCTTCAGATTTATTCCCTGAATTTCATAAGACCGCCTGCAAGGGAATGATTGCGGTTTGCCTGGGAATCCAAATACAGGCGAGTGACTCACCATGGAGTGTGGAGGTATTTAGCAGAATTTCCCTTAACAGGGAACACTTGGGAATGCAGGCAGCTGAATGGAGGGCGGCTCACCTCATAACCCACACACTCAAGTGTATCTGGAATGCTGAGTGTGGGTAGGTTCCGTCTTCTTTCAGCAGAGACTGGGATAAACTTGAAACTACTCACGAGAGTTCACTGAGTGTGTCTAGTGAAGTTTGCAAGGAAAGGTGGGGGTTATTCTGGAAATACAAGTATCAGCGTATGCCTACCCATGAAAAGGGGAGGGATTTAGCGGAACTCCCTGTACAAGGGAATAGCAGTGTCCCTATGTAAATTCATGGACTGTGGGTCCACATATAACCCACAAACTCAGCTGTGTTTTGCAATGCTGAATTTGGGTAGGTACCATCTTCTTTTAGCACAACTGGAGTCTCCTAGATTCCCTTCCCTTGTGTCCCCTGAGTGTTTCCTAAGGTGGAGTGCCTGGGAAATGCAGGGGTTGCCCTGGAAAACTAAGTAGCATCAAGTGTCTCCACTGTAAAGGGGAACTAATTAGCAGATTTCCCCTTAACAAGAAAGACCTGTGACCCGACGTAGCTGCGTGGAGGCGGCTCCGCACCTCTCCAACACTCTCAGACATGTTCCAGAATTCTGAGTTTGGGGACGTTCCTTCTTCTATCAGAAGGGCCTGGGATCCCCTAGAAGCCATTCCCGCATCTTCCATGAATGATTCCAAGCACGGGGTCGCAGGGAAATATGCGAGAGTTGCTGAAAATCCAAGTAGCATTGAGTTCGTACCCATGGACTGGGGAGGTATTTAGCAGAATTCTCTGAATCATGGAACACTTGTGACATCAAGTACCTCCGTGTTGGGCGGCTCACCATATCACACACACACGCAGAAGTGTTTTGGAATGCTGTGTTGGGAGGTTCTGTCTTCTCTCAGTTGGGTGTGAGATCTCCAATTGGCCATTCATGTGTTTCCCTGAGTGTTTCCTAAGCTGGGCTGCCAGTGAAAGGCGGTGCTGTTCCTTCCTTAAATGCAAGGAACAGCGAGTACCTTCCCATGGGTAGTAGAGTTTTCAGTGGAATTTCCTCTAACAAGCAACACTAGTGACCAAAGTCAGCTGCCAGGAATGTGGCTTCCCACCTAACAGACACAATGAGGCATGTTCCAGAATGCTGTGTGTGTGGAGTTTCTGTTTTCTGTCAGCAGTGACTGGGATCCCTAGAAGTTCATGCGTGTGTTTCCTGAGCTGTTAGGGCAGGCTGCCAAGGGAAAGAGGGTTTGGGCTGGAGAGTGTAATAGCAGCTAGTGCATTCCCAAGAACCGAAGAGAGATTTAGCGGATTTCCCTCTAACAGGAAAACTTGTGACCCAGGGTAGCTGCAGAGAGGGCGGCTGCCCACATTCCACATATCCTCAGGCGTGTTCTGGAATGCTTACTGTACATAGGTTCCTTCTTCTGTCAGCATTGCCTCTGATAATGAAGTAGCCCTTTGCTTGTCTTCCTAGAGTGTTACTTCAGCGGGTTGCCAGGGAATTGCTGGTCTTTTCTGCAAACCCAAGTAGCAGAGTGTGACTCCCCATAGACTGGGAAGGTAATTAACGGACTTTCCCTAAAAAGGAAACAACTGTGATGCCAGTTACCTAGGTAAGTTAGTCTCCCCCTCTCCCCTTCTCTGTCATCCATGTTTCTGAACGCTGAGTGTGGGTATCGGTCTTCTGTCAGCAGAACCCTGGATCTCGATGAATCCTTTCACGTGTCTTCCCTTATTGTTTCCTCGGGTGGGCTACCAGGAAAAGGGGAGGGGATTTTCTTAGAAAGCCATGTAGCAACGAGTGCCTCCCAATGGACAGGGGAAACTATTAGTCGAATTTCCCTTAACAGGAAACACCAGTGATATCACATAGCTGCATGGTGGGCGGCTCCCCTCCTTACCCACACACTCATTCTTGTTCTGGAATGCTGAGTTGGGGAGGTACCGTCTTTTGTCAGCAAAACGCAGGATAAAATTTTAACCCTCACCATGCCTTCCCTGAGTGTGTCCTCTGTTGGTCTGCCATGGATAGGCCGGGCTTGGGCTGGAAATTTAAGTAGCAGCGAGTGCCTCCCATGCACTGGGAGGTAGTAAGCAGAATTCCTCAAAGCATGAAACATCTGTGAATCCAGCTTTGTGCGTATAGTTCTGTTCCCCAAATAGCGCAATACTCATCCGTGTTCAGGAAAGCTAGTTTGGGGAAATCCCATCTTCTGAAAGCAGGGCATGGTGTCTCCTAAAAGCACTTCACATGCCTTCCCTCAGTGTTTAATAGGGAGGGCTGAAAAAGAAAGACGGTTGTTGTACTAGAAATCCAATTATTAGCGAGTGCCACCTCATAGACAGGGGAGGAAATTAATTGACTTCCCCCAACCAGGAAACATCTTTCATCCCACGTAGCTGAGTGGTTGATATCCCACCTCCTCATTCACTCAAATGTTTTCCAGAATGCTGAGTTTGGGGAGTTTCCGTTTTCTATCAGCAGCTTCTTTTATATCCTGGAAGCCTTTTGCAATATTTCCCTGATTGTATCCTTGGGAGTGCGGCAAGGGAAATGCAAGGGTTGCGCTGGAAATCAAACTAGCAGCGAGTGTCACCCCATAGAGCGGGTTAAGTACTTAGAGTATTTAACCCAAATAGGGAACACCTGGGACATTCATGTACGTGCCTGTTCAATGTCTTCCCAACACAACCACTCTGTCAACCTTGTTGCGGAATGCTGAGTGTGGGTATGTAACGTCTTCAGTCTGCAGGGTTTTAGATCTCTTATTAGTCCTTCAGATTTATTCCCTGAGTTTCGTAAGACAGGCTGCCAGGGAATGATTGCGTTTTGGCTGGAAAGCCAAGTAGAAGCGAGCGACTTCCCATAGAGTGTGGAGGTATTAACGGAATTTCCCTTAACAGGGAACACTTCGGACTGCAGGCAGCTGCATGGAGGGCGGCTCAACTCATAACCCACACACTCAAGCGTATTCCGGAATGCTAAGTGTGGGGAGATTCGGTCTTATTTCAGCAGAGACAGGGAAAAACTTGAAGCTATTTGCGTGTGTTCACTGAGTGTGTCTAGTGAAATTTGCAAGGAAAGGTGGTGGTTGTTCTGGAAATACAATATCAGCGAGTGCCTTCCCATGATCAGGGGAGGGACTTAGCGGTACTCCCTGTACAAGGGAACAGCAGTGTCCCTATGTAGATTCGTGGATGGTGGCTCCCAAAATAACCAACAAACTCAGCTGTGTTTTGCAATGCTGAATTTGGGTAGGTACCATCATTGTTAGCACAACTGGAATCTCCTAGAATCCCTTCCGTTGTGTTCCCTGAGTGTTTCCTAAGGTGGACTGCCTGGGAAATGCAGGGATTGCCCTGGAAACCCAAGTAGGAGCAAGTGCTTCCCCTGTACTGAGGAAATATTTAGCGGAATTCCCCCTAACAAGAAAGGCCTGTGACTTCATGTAGCTACGTGGAGGCAGCTCCACAGCTCCCCAACACTCTCAGACATGTTCCCGAATTCTGAGTTTGGAGAAGTTCCTTCTTCTGTCAGAAGGGCCTGGGAATCCCTAGAAGCCTTTCACGTGTCTTCCTTGAGTGTTTCCAAGCATGGTGTCACAGAGATATGTGCAGTAACTGCTGGAAATCCATGCAGCAGCGAGTTAATCCATATGTATAGTTGAGATTTTTAGCAGAATTCTCTGAAATATGAAACACATGTGACATCAGGTAGCTCTGTGGTGGGCGGCTCCCCTTATCACCCACAAACTCAGACGTGTCCTGGAATGCTGTGAGGGGATGTTACGTCTTCTCTTAGTAGGGTTTCAGATCTCGAAATGGCCCTTCATGTGTTTTCCCTGAGTATTTCCTATGCCGGAATACCTGTAAAAGTCGGCGGTTGTGACTTAAATCCAGGGAACAGTGAGTGCCTTCCCATGGACAGTGGAGGTATTAGTGGAATTACCCCTAAAATAGAACACTTGTGACCAAAGTATGCTGCCAGGAATATGGCACACCACATAATAGACACACTCAGGTCGGTGGCAGAATGCTGTGTGTTGGGAGGTTCGGTCTTGTGTCAGCAGAGACTGGGATCGATAGAATTTTTTCACGTGTGTTTCCTGAGCTGTTAGGGCAGGCTGCCAAGGAAAAGAGGGTTTTGGGCTGGAGAGGGAAGTAGCAGCGTGTGCATTCCCAAGAAATTTGGAGAAATTTAGCGCATTTCCCTATAAGAGGAACAATTGGTCCAAAGGTTAACTGCGTAGACGGTGGCTGCCTACATCCACCACACCCTCAGCTGTGTTCCGGAATGCTTAGTGTATGTAGGTTCCTTCTTCTTTCAGCAGGGCCTCGGATACTGTAAAAGCCCTTTGCTTTTCCTCCCAAGTTGTAGCTTTAGTGGTATGCCAGGGAAATTCTGGTCTTGTGTGGAAACCCAAGTAGCAGAGAGTGTCTCCCCATGGACTCAGGATGTAATCAGCGGACATTCCCCAAAAATGGAACAAATGTGACGCCAGGTAAATGTGTAAGTGCGGCACACCACCTCCCCTAAACAATCATCCATGTTTCTGAATGCTGTGTGGGGGTTTCTGTCTTCTGTCAGCAGAACATATGATCTAGAAGAATCCTTTAACGTGTCTTCACCTGTTTCCCAGGGTGGGTTGCCAGGAAAATGTGGAGATTTCCTAGAAACCAAGTAGCAGCGAGTGCCTCCCAATGGACAGGGGAAGTTATTAGAGGAATTCCCCTAACAAGAAACACTTGTGATATCACATAGCTGCGTTGAGGGCGGCTAATTAGCTTCCCCACACACTCACACTTGTTCTGGAATGCTGAGTTTGGGAGGTAGCGTCTTTTGTCAGCAGAACCCAGGATAAACTTGAAGAATTCTTCATGCCTTACCTGAGGGTTTCCTCCATCATTCTTCCATGGAAAGGCGGGGGCTGGGCTGGAAATCTAAGTAGCAGTGAGTGCCTCCCACGCCCTGGGATGTAGTAAGCGGAATTCCTCAATGCATGAAACATCTTTGAAACCAGTTGTCTGCATATAGTTCTGTTCCCCACTTTGCGCAATGCTAAGCCGTGTTCAGGAATGCTATTATGGGGAATTCCAGTCTTCAGAAAGCAGGGAATGGCGTCTCCTAAAAGCACTACACATGTCTTTGCTCAGTGTTTAATAGGGAGGGCTGCGAAAGAAAGACGGGGTTTGGACTAGAACGCCAATTAGTAGCGAGTGCCACCTCATCGACCAGGGAGGAAATTAATGGACTTCCCCCTACCAGGAAACAACTTTGACCCCAGGTAGCTGAGTGGTTGACATCCCACCTCCTCCATTCACTGAAATGTTTTCCAGAATGCTGAATTTGGGGAGTTTCCTTCTTCTATTAGCAACTCCTGGGATATCCTAGAAGCCTTTTGTAATTCTTCCCTTATTGAATACTTGGGAGGGTGTCAAGGTAAATGCAGGTGATGTGCTGGAAAGCCAACTAGCAGCGAGTGTATCCCAAAAGAGTGGGGAAGTAATTAGAGGACTTAACCCAAATAGGGAACAACTGTGACTGCAAGATGGTACCTGTTGGTTGTCTCCCAAACCCCACCACACTGTCAGCCATGTTGGCAGAATGCTGAGTGTGGGTAGGTCTTATCATATGTCTGCAGATTTTGAGATCCCCAATTATTCCTTCAGGTTTTTTCCTGAGTTTCGTAAGACAGGCTGCCAGGGAATGATTTTGGTTTGGCTGGAAAGCCAAGTAGCAGCGAGTGACTCCCCATGGAGTGTTGAGGTATTTAGTGCAATTTCCCTTAACAGGGAACACTTGGGACTGCAGGCAGCTGCATGGAGGGCGGCTCACCTCATAACCCACACACTCAAGCGTATTCCGGAATGCTGAGTGTGGGGAGATTCGGTCTTCTTCAGCAGAGTCTGCGAAATACTTGAAGCTATTTGCGTGTGTTCACTGACAGTGTCTAGTGAAGTTTGCAAGGAAAGGTGGTGGTTGTTCTGGAAATACAAGTATCTGAGAGTGCCTTCCTATGAAAAGGGGAGGGATATAGTGGTACTCCCTTTACAAGGGAACAGCAGTGTCCCTATGTAGATTCGTGGATGGCGGCTCCTCAAATAACCCACAAACTCAGCTGTGTTTTGCAATGCTGAATTTGGGTAGGTACAATTTACTCTTAGCACAACTGGAATCCCCTAGAATCACTTCCCTTGTGTTCCCTGAGTGTTTCCTAAGGTGGACTGCCTGGGAAATGCAGGGGTTTGCCTGGAAACCCAAGTAGCATCAAGCGCCTCCCTTGTACAGGGAAACTAATTAGCTGATTTCCCCCTAAAAAGAAAGACCTGTGACCCCACGTAGCTGCGTGGAGGCGGCTCCACACCTCTCCAACACTCTCAGACATGTTCCAGAATTCTGAGTTTGGGGACGTTCCTTCTTCTATCAGAAGGGCCTGGGATCTTCTAAAAGCAATTTGCGCATTTTCCATGAGTGATTCCAAGCACGGGGTCGCAGGGAAATGTGCGGGAGATGCTGGAAATCCAAGTAACAGTGAGTTCCAACTCATGTACCGGGGAGGTATATAGTAGAATTCTCTGAATCATGGAACAATTGTGACATCAATTATCTCCGTTTTGGGCGGCTCACCACATCACACACACAAGGAGACCTGTTCTGGATTGCTGTGTTGGGAGGTTCCGTCTTCTCCCAGTAGGGTCTGAGTTCTCAAATTGGACATTCATGTGATTTCCCTGAGTGTTTCCTAAGCTGGGCTGCCAGGGAAAGTCGGCTGTTGTGCCTTAAATCCGAAGAACAGCGAGTGCATTCCCATGGGTATTAGAAGTTTCAATGGAATTTCCCCTAACAAGCAACACTTGTGACCAAAGGCAGCTGCCAGGAATGTAGCTTCCCACCTAACAGACACAATCAGGCATGTTCCAGAATGCTGTGTGTGTGGAGGTTTTGTCTTCTGTCAGCAGCGTCTGGGATTCCTAGAAGTTATTTGCGTGTGTTTCCTGAGCAGTTAGGGCATGCTGCCAAGAAAAGAGTCGTTTGGCCTGGAGAGGGAAATAGCAGCTAGTGCGTTCCCATGAACCGTAGAGAGATTTAGCAGATTTCCCTCTAACAGGAACACTTGTGACCCAGGGTAGCTGCAGAGAGGGCGGCTGCACAAGTTCCCCACATTCTCAGGCGTGTTCTGGAATGCTTAGGGTATGTAGGTTACTTCACTCTCAGCAGTGCCTCGGATAATGTAGTAGCCCTTTGCTTGTCTTCCCAGAATGTTTCTTCAGGTGGATGCCAAGGAAATGCTGGTCTTTCTGAAAAACCAAGTAGCAGAGTGTGTCTCCCCATGGACTGGGGATGTAATTAGTGGACATTCCCCAAAAAGGAAACAACTGTGACTCCTGGTAACAGGGTAAGTGCTGCTCCCCACCTCCACTTAACTGTCATCCATGTTTCTGAACGCTGAGTGTGGGGGTTTCTGTCTTCTGTCAGCAGAGCCCTGGATCTCGATGAATCCTTTCACGTGTCTTCCCTGAGTGTTTCCTAGGGTGGGTTGTCAGGAAAAGTGGAGGGATGTTTCCTAGATACCAAGTAGCAACGAGTACCTCCCAAAAGATAGGGGAAATTATTAGCCAAATTTCCCTTAACAGGAAACACCTGTGGTATCACATAGCTTCGTGGTGGGCGGCTCCACTCCTTACCCACACACTCATTCTTTTTCTGGAATTCTAAGGTGGGGATGTACCATCTTTTGTCAGCAGAACCCAGGATAAACTTGTAGCCCTCTCCATGCCTTCCCTGACTGTGACCTCTGTCGTTCTGCCATGGAAAGACTGGGGTTGGGCTGGAAAACTAAGTAGCAGTGAGTGCCTCCCACGCACTGGGATGTATTAAGAGGAATTCCACAAACGATGAAACACCTGTGAAACCAGCTTGCTGCGTATCGTTCTGTTCCCCACATTGCCCAATACTCAGCCGTGTTCAGGAATGCTAGTTTGGGGAAGTCCCGTCTTCTGAAAACAGGGCACGGAGTCTCCTAAAAGCATTTCACATGCCTTCCCTCAGTGTTTAATAGGGAGCACTGCAAAAAAAATGCGGATATTGAACTAGAACCCCAATTAGTATCGAGTGCCACCTAATAGACAGGGGAGGACTTTAATGGACTTCCCCCTACCAGGAAACATCTTTGACCCCAGGTAGCTGAGTGGTTGACATCCCACCTCCTCCACTCACTCAAGTGTTTCCCAGAATGCTGAGTTTGGGGAGATTCCATATTCTATCTGCAGCTCCTGTGATATCCTAGAAGTATTTTCCAAGAATTCCCTGATTGTATACTTGGGAGGGCGGCAAGGGAAATTTAGGTGTTGCGCTGGAAAGCCAAGTAACTGCGAGTGTCTCCCCATAGAGCGGGAAGTACTTAGAGGACTTACCCCAAATATGGAACACCTGTGACCACAGGTAGGTGCCTGTTGGGAGAATAACCAACCCCACAACACTGTCAGCTATGTTTGCAGAATGCTGAGTGTGGGTCGGTAACGTCTTCTGTCTGCAGGGTTTGAGATCCCCAATTTGTCCTTCAGTTTTATTCCCTGAGTTTCATAAGAAAGGCTGCCAAGTAATGATTGCGGTTTGGCTGGAAAGCCAAGAAGCAGCGAGTGACTCCCCATGGAGTGTGGAGTTATTTAGCGGAATTTCCCTTAACAGGGAACACTTGGGACTGCAGGCAGCTGCATGGAGGGCGGCTCACCTCATAACCCACACACTCAAGCGTATTCTGGAATTCTGTGTGTGGGGAGATTCGGTCTTCATTCAGCACAGACAGGGTAATACAAGAAGCTATTCACTTGTGTTCACTGAGTGGGTCTAGTGAACTTTGCAAGAAAATGTGGGGGTTGTTCTGGAAATACAAGTATCAGCGAGTGCCTACACATGAACAGGGGAGGTATTAATGGATCACCCTGTACAAGGGAACAGCAGTGTCCCTAAGTAGATTCGTGGAAGGTGGCTCCAAATATAACCCACAAACTCAGCTGTGTTTTGCAATGCTAAATTTGGGTAGGTACCATCTTCTGCTAGCACAACTGGAATCTCCTTGAATCCCTTTCCTTGTGTCCCCTGAGTGTTTCCTAAGCCAGGCTGCCAGTGAAAGGTGGTGGTTGTGCCTTAAATCCAAGGAACAGTGAGTGCCTTCCCATGAGTTGTAGAGGTTTCAGTGGAATTCCCCTAACAAGCAATACTTGTGACCAAAGGCAGCTGCCAGGATTCTGGCTCCCCACCTAACAGACACAATCAGGCATGTTCCAGAATGTTGTGAGTTTGGAGGTTCGGTCTTCTGTCAGCAGCGCCTGGGATCCCTAGAAGTTCTTCGTGTGTGTTTCCTGAGCTGTTAGGGCAGGCTGCCAAGAAAAGAGTGGTTTGGGCTGGAGAGCGAAGTAGCAGCGAGTGCATTCCCATGAACCGTAGAGAGATTTAGCAGATTTCCCTCTAACAGGAACACTTGTGACCCAGGGTAGCTGCAGAGAGGGCGGCTGCCCACGTTCTCCTCATCCTCAGGCGTGTTCTGGGATGATTAGTGTATGTAGGTTACTTCTTCAATCAGCAGTGCCTTGGATAATGTAGTAGCCCTTTGTTCTCCCAGAGTGTTACTTCAACGGGATGCCAGGGAAACTTTGCTCTTGTCTGCAAACCCAAGTAGCAGAGAGTGTCTCCCCATGGACTGGGGAGGTAATTAGCGGGCATTCCCCAAAAAGGAAACAACTGTGCCTCCAGGTAACTGGGTAAGTTCTGCTCCCCACCTCCCCTTCACAGTCATCCATGTTTCTGAACGCTGAGTGTGGGGGTTTCTGTCTTCTGTCAGCAGAGCCCTGGATCTCGATGAATCATTTCACATGTCTTCCCTGAGTGTTTCCTAGGGTGGGTTGCCAGGAAAAAGGGAGGGGTATTCCTAGAAAGCCAAGTAGCAGCGAGTGTCTCCCAATGGACAGGGGAATTTATTAGCCGAATTTCCCATAAAATTAAACACCTGTGATATCACATAGCAGCGTGTTTGGTGGCTCCACTCCTTACCCACACACTCATTCTTGTTCTGGAATTCTGAGTTGGGGAGGTACCGTCTTTTGTCAGCAGAACCCAGGATAAACTTGTAGCCCTCTCCTTGCCTTCCCTGAGTGTGTCTTCTTTCGGTCTTCCATGGAAAGGCGGGGGTTGGGCTGGAAATCTAAGTAGCAGCGAGTGCCTCCCACACACTGGGAGGTAGTAAGCGGAGTTTCTTAAAGCATGAAACACCTGTGAAAGCAGCTTGCTCTGTATAGTTCTCTTACCAACATTGAACAATACTTAGCAGTGTTCAGCAATGCTAGTTTGTGGGAATCCCGTCTTCTGAATGCAGGGCATGGAGTCTCCTGAAAGCACTTCACATGCCTTCCCTCAGTGTTTAATAGGGAGGGCTGCTAAACAAAGACGTGTGTTGGACTAGAACACCAATCAGTAGCGAATGCCCCCTAATAGACAGGGGAGGAAATAAATTCACTTCCCCCTACTAGGAAACATCTTTGACCCCAGGTAGCTGAGATGTTGACATCGCACCTCCTCCATTCACTCAAATGTTTTCCAGAATGCTGAGTTTGGGGAGTTCCCGTCTGCTATCAGCAGCTCCTGGGATATCCTAGAAGCCTTTTGCAACATTTCCCTGATTGTATCATTGGGAAGGTGGCAAGGGAAATGCAGGTGTTGTGCTGGAAAGTCAACTAGTCTTGAGTGTCTCACCATAAAGTGAGGAAGTACTTAGAGGATTTACCCCAAATAGGGAAAACCTGTGACCGCAATTTGGTGCCTGTTGAGTGTCTCCCCAACCATACCACACTGTCAGCCATGTTGGCGGAATTCTGAGGGTGGGTTGGTAACGCCTTCTGACTGCAGGTTTTGATATCTCCAATTAGTCCTTCAGTTTTATTACCTGAGTTTCATAAGACAGGCTGCCAAGGAATGATTGTGGTTTGGCTGGAAAGCCAAGTAGCAGCGAGTGACTCCCCATGCACTGTGGAGTTATTTAGCGGAATTTTCCTTTACAGGGAAAACTTGGGACTGCAGGCAACTGAATGGAGGGTGGTTCATGTAATAACCCACACACTAAAGAAAATTCCGGAATGCTGAGTGTGGGGAGATTCGGTCTTATTTCAGCAGATTTTGGGAAAAACTTGAAGCTATTCGTGTGTGTTCACTGAGAGGTTCTAGTGAAGTATGCAAGGAAAGGTTTGGGTTGTTCTGGAAATACAAGTATCAGCATGTGCCTACCCATGAACAGGGGAGGGATTTAGCGGGACTCCCTGTACAAGAGAACAGCATTGTCCCTATATAGATTCGTGGAAAGTGGCTACACAAATAACCCACAAAATCAGCTCTGTTTTGCAATGCTAAATTTGGGTAGGTACCATCAACTTTTAGCACAATGGGAATCTACTAGATTCCCTTCCATTGTGTCTCCTGATTGTTTCCTAAGGTGGTGTGCCTGGGAAATGCAGGGGATGCCCTGGAAAACCAAGTAGCATCAAGTATCTCCCCTGTACAGGGGAACTAATTAGCAGAATTCCCCCTAACAGGAAAGACCTGTGACCCCATATAGCTGCCTGGAGGCGGCTGTACACCTCCCCAACACTCTGAGACATATTCCAGAATTCTGAGTTTGTGGACGTTCCTACTTCTATCACAAGGGCCTGGTATCAAGTAGAAGCCATTCACGCGTCTTCCAGGAGTGATTCCAAGCACGGGGTCGCAGGGAAAGTTGTGGGAGTTGCTGGAAATCCAAGTAGCAGTGAGTTCGTACCCATGTACCGGGGAGGTATTTAGCAGAATTGTATGAATTTTGGAACACTTGTGACACCAAGTATCTCCGTGTTGGGCTGCTCACAACATCACACACACAAGGAGACGTGTTCAGCAATGCTGTGTGCAGAGGTTCTATCTTTTCTCAGTATGGTCTGAGATCTTCAATTGGCCCTTCATTTGTTTTCCCCGAGTGTTTCCTAAGACAGGCTGCCACTGAAAGGCGACGGTTGTGCCTTAAATGCAAGGAACAGCGAGTGCCTTCCCATGGGTAGTAGAGGTTTCAATCAAATTTCCCCTAACAAGCAACACTTGTGACCAAAGGCAGCTGCCAGGAATGTGGCAGACACAATCAGGCATGTTCCAGAATGCTGTGTGTGTGGAGGTTCGGTCTTCTGTCAGCAGTGCCTCGGATAATGTAGTAGCACTTTGCTTTTCCTCCCAGAGTGTTATATCAGCGGGATGCCAGGGAAATGTTGCTCTTGTCTTTGAACCCAAGTAGCAGAGAGTGTCTCCCCATGGACTGGGGAAGTAATCAGTGGATATTCAACAAAAACTGAACAACTGTGACGCCAGATAACTGTGTAAGTGTGGCACAATACTTCCCATAATCAATCATCCATGTTTCTGAACGCTGAGTGTGGGGGTTTCTGTCTTCTGTCAGCAGAGCCCAGGATCTCAATGAATCCTTCCACGTGTCTTCACTGAGTGTTTCCTAGGTTGGGCTGACTTTAAAATGGGAGGGGTTTTTCTTAGAAAGCCAAGTAGCAACGAGTGCCTCCCAATGGACAGGGGAAGATATTAGCCGAATTTCCCTTAACAGGAAACAACTGTGATATCTCATAGCTGCGGGGCGGGCGGCTCCACACCTTACCCACACTCTCATTCTTGTTCTGGAATGCTGATTTGGGGAGGTACCGTCTTTTGTCAGCAGAACATAGGATAAATTGTAGCCCTCTCCATGCCTTCCCTGAGTGTGTCCTTTGTCGTCTTGTCATGGAATGGAGGGGTTGTACTGGAAATCAAATTAGCAGGGAGTGCCTCCCATGCACTAGGATGTAGTAAGAGGAAATCCTCCAACCAAGAAACGCCTGTGAACAAAGATTGCTGCGCATATTGTGGTTCCACACTCCCCCAATACTCAGCCGTGTTCAGAAATAATAATTTTGGGTGGCCCCATCTTCTGAATTTACAGAATATAGTCTCCTAAAAGCACTTCACATGCCTTCCCTGAGTGTTTACAAGGGAGAGCTGCAAAGGAAAGGCGGGGGTTCTACAAGAACACCAAGTATTAGCCAATGCCACCTCAAAGACATGGGAGGTAATTAACGGACTTCCAACTACCAGGAAAAAATTTTGACCCCAGGAAGCTGCGTGGTGTTTGAAACTGCACCTACTCCATTCACTCAAATGTTTTCCAGAATCCTGAGTTTGGGGAGGATTCGTCTTTATCTGCAGCCCCTGGGATAACCTAGAAACCATTTGTGCGAATTCCCTGATGGTAATATTGGGAGGGCAGACAAGGAATTGCAGGGGTTGGGCTGGAAAGCCAACCAGCAGTGAGTGTCTCCCCATAGAGGGGGGAAGTACTTAGAGGAATTTCTCCTAATAGGGAACACATGTGACCGCATGTAGGTGCCAGTTGTGTATCTCCACAAATCCACCACACTTTCAGCCGTGTTGCAGAATGCAGATTAATGTCGGTAATGTTTTCTTTCTGCAGGGTTTGAGATCTCCATTTACTCCTTCAGATTTATTCCCTGAATTTCATAAGACCGCCTGCAAGGGAATGATTGCGGTTTGCCTGGGAATCCAAATACAGGCGAGTGACTCACCATGGAGTGTGGAGGTATTTAGCAGAATTTCCCTTAACAGGGAACACTTGGGAATGCAGGCAGCTGAATGGAGGGCGGCTCACCTCATAACCCACACACTCAAGTGTATCTGGAATGCTGAGTGTGGGTAGGTTCCGTCTTCTTTCAGCAGAGACTGGGATAAACTTGAAACTACTCACGAGAGTTCACTGAGTGTGTCTAGTGAAGTTTGCAAGGAAAGGTGGGGGTTATTCTGGAAATACAAGTATCAGCGTATGCCTACCCATGAAAAGGGGAGGGATTTAGCGGAACTCCCTGTACAAGGGAATAGCAGTGTCCCTATGTAAATTCATGGACTGTGGGTCCACATATAACCCACAAACTCAGCTGTGTTTTGCAATGCTGAATTTGGGTAGGTACCATCTTCTTTTAGCACAACTGGAATCTCCTAGATTCCCTTCCCTTGTGTCCCCTGAGTGTTTCCTAAGGTGGAGTGCCTGGGAAATGCAGGGGTTGCCCTGGAAAACTAAGTAGCATCAAGTGTCTCCACTGTAAAGGGGAACTAATTAGCAGATTTCCCCTTAACAAGAAAGACCTGTGACCCGACGTAGCTGCGTGGAGGCGGCTCCGCACCTCTCCAACACTCTCAGACATGTTCCAGAATTCTGAGTTTGGGGACGTTCCTTCCTCAATCAGAAGGGCCTGGGATCCCCTAGAAGCCATTCCCGCATCTTCCATGAATGATTCCAAGCACGGGGTCACAGGGAAATATGCGGGATTTGCTGGAAATCCAAGTAGCATTGAGTTCGTACCCATGGACCGGGGAGGTATTTAGCAGAATTCTCTGAATCATGGAACACTTGTGACATCAAGTACCTCCGTGTTGGGCAGCTCACCATATCACACACACACGCAGAAGTGTTTTGGAATGCTGTGTTGGGAGGTTCTGTCTTCTCTCAGTTGGGTGTGAGATCTCCAATTGGCCCTTCATGTGTTTCCCTGAGTGTTACCTGAGCTGGGCTGCCAGTGAAATTTGGCGCTGTTCCTTGCCTTAAATGCAAGTAACAGCGAGTGCCTTCCCATGGGTAGTAGAGGTTTCAATGGAATTTCCCCTAACAATCAACACTTGTGACCAAAGGCAGCTGCCAGGAATATGGCTCCCCACCTAACAGACACAATCAGGCATGTTCCAGAATGCTGTGAGTTTGGAGGTTCGGTCTTCTGTCAGTAGCGCCTGGGATCCCTAGAAGTTTTTCCTGTGTGTTTCCTGAGCTGTTAGGGCAGGCTGCCAAGAAAAGAGTGGTTTAGGCTGGAGAGCGAATTAGCAGCGAGTGCGTTCCCATGAAACGTAGAGGGATTTAGCAGATTTCCCGCTAACAGAAACACTTGTGACCCAGGGTAGCTGCAGAGAGGGTGGCTGCCCACGTTCCCCTCATCCTCAGGCGTGTTCTGGGATGCTTAGTGTATGTAGGTTACTTCTTCTATCAGCAGTGCCTCGGATAATGTAGTAGCCCTTTGTCCTCCCAGAGTGTTACTTCAACGGGATGCCAGGGAAATGCTGGTCTTTTCTGCAAACCCAAGTAGCAAAGTGTGACTCCCCACAGACTGGGAAGTTAATTAAGGCACTTTCCCCAAAAAGGAAACAACTTTGATGCCAGTTAAGTGGGTAAGTTATGCTCCCCCTCCTCTTCTCTGTCATCCATGTTTCTGAACGCTGAGTGTGGGGGTTTCTGTCTTCTGTCAGCCTAGCCCGAGTTCTCGATGGACCATTTCACGTGTCTTCCCTGAGTGTTTCCTAGATTGGGCTGCCAGGAAAAGAGGAGGGGATTTTCTTAGAAAGCCAAGTAATAACGTGTGCCTCCCAATGTACAGGGGAATTTATTAGCCGAATTTCCCTTAACAGGAAACACCTGTGATATCTCATAGCTGCGAGTTGGGCGGCTCCACTCTTTACCCACACACTCATTCTTATTCTGGAATGCTGCGTTGGGGAGATGCCGTCTTTTGTCAACAGAACTCAGGATAAAATTGTAGCCCTCCCCATGCCTTCCCTGAGTGTTTCCTCTGTTGTTCTGCCATGGATAGGCCGGGTTTGGGCTGGAAATCTAAGTAGCAGCTAGTGCCTCCCACGCACTGGGAGGTAGTAAGCGGAATTCCTCAAAGCATGAAACACCTGTGAAACCAGCTTTGTGGGTATAGTTCTATTCCCCATATAGCGCAATACTCATCTGTGTTCAGGAATGCTAGTGTGGGGAAGTCCCATCTTCTGAAAGCAGGGCATGTTTTCTCCTAAAAGCACTTCACATGTCTTCCCTCAGTGTTTAATAGGGAGGGCTGCAAAAAAAAGATGGTGGTTTGACTAGAACGCAAATTATTAACGAGTGCCACCTCATAGACAGGGGAGGAAATTAATTGACTTCCCCCAACCAGGAAAAAACTTTGACCCCACGTAGCTGAGTGGTTGATATCCCACCTCCTCTTTCACTCAAATGTTTTCCAGTATGCTGAGTTTGGGGAGTTTCCGTTTTCTATCAGCATCTCCTTTGATATCCTAGAAACCTTTTGCAATACTTCCCTGATTGTATCATTGGGAGGGCGGCAAGGGAAATGCAGGGGTTGCTCTGGAAAGCCAACTAGCAGCGAGTGTCTCCCCATAGAGCAGGGAAGTTCTTAGAGTAATTAATCCAAATAAGGAACACCTGGGACCTCAGGTAGGTGACTGTTGATTGTCTTCCCAACCCGAACACTCTGTCAGCCTTGTTGCAGAATGCTGAGTGTGGGCCCGTAACCTCTTCAGTCTGCTGGGTTTGAGATCTCCTATTAGTCCTTCAGTTTTATTCCGTGAGTTTCGTTAGACAGGCTGCCAGGGAATGATTGCGTTTTGGCTGGAAAGCCAAGTAGAAGCGAGTGACTCCCCATGGAGTGTGGAGGTATTAATGGAATTTCCCTTATCAAGGAACACTTGGTACTGTAGGCAGCTGAATGGAGGGCAGCTCACCTCATAACCCACACACTCATATGTATCTGGAATGCTGAGTGTGGGGAGGTTCTGTCTTCTTTCTTCAGAGACAAGGATATACTTGAAGCTACTCACGTGTTTTCACTGAGTGTGTCTAGTGAAATTTGGAAGGAAAGGTGTGGTTTGTTCTTAAATACAAATATCAGTGAGTGCCTACCCATGACAAGTGTATCTATTTAGCGGAACACCCTGTACAAGGGTACAGCAGTGTCCCTATTTAGATTCGTCGATGGTGGCTCCCCAAATAACCCACAAACCCAGCTGTGTTTTGCAATGCTGAACTTGGGTAGGTACCATCTTCTCTTAGCACAACTCGAATCACCTAGAATACCTTCCCTTGGGTCCCCTGAGTGTTTCCAAATGTGGACTGCCTGGGAAATGCAGGGGATGCCCTGGAAATCAAGTAGCATTAAGTGCCTCCCCTGTACATGGGAACAAATTAGCGGAATTCACCTAAAAGAAAAGACCTCACACCACACCTAGCTGCGTAGAGGCCTCTCCACACCTCCCCAATGCTCTCAGGCATGTTCCAGAATTCTGAGTTTGGGGAAGTTCCTTCTTCTATCAGAAGGTCCTTGGATCCCCTAGAAGCCATTCGAGTTTATTCCATGAGTGATTCCAAGCACGGGGTCTCAGGGAAAGTGCGGGAGTTGCTGGAAATCCAAGTATCAGCGAGTCCAACCCATGGACCAGGGAGGAATTTAGCAGAATTCTCCGAAACATGGAACACGTGTGACATCAGGTAGCTCCTTGGTGGGCGGCTCACCACATCACCCACACACTCTGACGTGTTTTGGAATGCTGTGTCGGGAGTTTCTGTCTTCTCTCAGTAGGGTCTGAGATCTCCATTTGGCACATCATGTGTTTTCCCTGAGAGTTTCCTAAGCCGTGCTGCTAGTGAAAGTGGGCGGTTGTGCCTTATATCCAAGGAACACTGAGTGCCTTCCTAAGGACTGTGGAAGTTTTAGTGGAGTTTCCTCTAACAAGGATAAATTGTGACCAAATTTAGCTGCCAGGAATGCGGCTCCCCACCTAAAAGACACCCTCAAGCTTGTTCCAAAATTCTGTGTGTGGGGAGGTTCGGTCTACTGTCAGCAGTGACTGGGATCCCTAGAAATTTTTCGTGTGTGTTTCCTGAGCTGTAAGAGAAGGCTGCCAAGGAAAAGAGGGTTTTGGGCTGCATGCAAAGTAGCAGCGAGTGCGTTCTCATGAACAGTGGAGAGATTTAAAGGATTTCCCTATAACAGGAACACCTATGACCCAGGGTATCTGCAGAAAGGGCTGCTGCACACATTCCCACTCACTTAGGCGTGTTCCAGAATGCTTAGTGTATTTAGGCTCCATCTTCTGTCTGCAGGGCCTCGGATAATGAAGTAGCCCTTTGCTTGTCCTCCCAGAGTGTTCCTTCAGCGTGGTGCCAGTGAAATGCTGCTCTTGTCTTTGAACCCAAGTAGCAGAGAGTGTCTCCCCATGGACTTGGGATGTAATCGGTGGACATTCCCCAAAAAGGGAACAGCTGTGACGACAGGTAACTGTGTATGTGCAGCACACCACCTCCCCTAATCAATCATCCATGTTTCTGAACGCTGAGTGTGGGGGTTTCTGTCTTCTGTCAGCAGAGCACCGGATCTCGATGAATCATTTTATGTGTCTTGCCTGAGTGTTTCCTATGGTGGGCTGCCAGGAAAAGGGGAGGGGTTTTTCCTAGAAAGCCAAGTAGCAACGAGTGACTCCCAAAGGACAGGGGAAGTTATTAGCCGAATTTCCCTTAACAGGAAACAACTGTGATATCTCATAGCTGTGTGGTGGGCGGCTCCAATCCTTACCCACACACTCATCCTTGTTCTGGATATCTGAGTTGGGGAGGTACCGTCTTTTGTCAGCAGAACATAGGATAAATTTGTAGCTCTCTGCAGGCCTTCACTGAGTTTGTCCTCTGTCATTCTGCCATGGAAAGTAGGGGTTGTGCTGGAAATCTAACTAGCAGGGAGTGCCTCCCAAGCACTTGGAGGTAGTAAGCGGAATTCCTAAAAACCAAGTAACGCCTGTGAACAAAGATTGCTTCATATATTGCTATACCCCACTTCACAAATTCTCAGCCATGTTCAGGAATGCTAGTGTTGGGAAGCCCCATCTTCTGAAAGCAGGGCATGGAGTCTCCTAAAAGCACTTCGAATGCCTTCCCTCAGTGTTTACAAAGGTTGGCTGCAAAGGAAAGGCGGGGGTTGGTCAAGAACTCCAAGAATTAGCCAGTGCCACCTCATAGACATGGGAGGTATTTAACGGGCTTCCCCATACCAGGAAAAATCTTTGACCCCAGGAAGCTGCGTGGTGTTTGACACCACACCTATTACATTCACTCAAATGTTTTCCAGAATGCTGAGTTTGAGAAAGATACGTGTTTATCAACAGCTCCTGGGATACACTAGAAACCATTTGTGTGACTTCCCTGATGGTAACTTTGGGATGGCTGCCAAGGAAGTGCAGGAGTTGGGCTGGAAATCCAACCAGCAGTGAGTGCCTCTCCATAAAGGGGGGGAGTAATTAGAGGAATTTCTCCTAATAGGGAACACCTGTGAACACATGTAGGTGCCAGTTTGTATCTCCACAACACCACCACACTTTCAGCCGTGTTGCAGTATGCAGAGTTGTGTCGGCAACATCTTCTTTCTGCAGGGATTGAGATCTCCACTTAGTCCTTCAGATTTATTCTCTGAATTTCGTAAGACAGTCTGCCAGGGAATGATTACGGTTTGGATGGAAAGCCAAGTAGCAGCGAGTGACACCCGATGGAGTGTGGAGGTATTTAGCGGAATTTCCCTTAACAGGGATCACTTGGGAATGCAGGCAGCTGAATGGAGGTCGGCTCACCTCATATCCCACACACTCAAGTGTATTCGGAATGCTGAGTGTTTGGAGGTTCCGTCTTCTTTCAGCAGAGACTGAGACATACTTGAAGCTACTCGCGTGTGTTCACTGAGTGTGTCTAGTGAGGTTTGCATGGAAAGGTGGGGGTTGTTCTGGAAATACAAGTATCAGCGTGTGCCTACCCATGAAAAGGGGAGGGATTTAGCGGAACTCCCTGTACAAGGGAATAGCAGTGTCCCTATGTAGATTCGTGGAAAGTGGTTCCACAAATAACCCACAAACTCAGCTCTGTTTTGCAATGCTGAATTTGCGTAAGTACCATCTTCTTTTAGCACAACTGGAATCTAGTAGAATCCCTTCCCTTGTGTCTCCTGATTGTTTCCTAAGATGGACTGCCTGGGAAATGCAGTGGTTGCCCTAGAAACCCAAGTAGCATCAAGTGCCTCCCATATACAGGGGAAATAATTAGCGGAATTCCCCCTAAAAGGAAAGACCTGTGACCCCACGTATCTGCGTGGAGGCGGCTCCACACCTCCCCAACTCTCTCAGACATGTTCCAAAATTCTGAGTTTTGGGACGTTCCTTCTTCTATCAGAAGGGCCTGAGATCAACTAGAAGCCATTCGCGTGTCTTCCATGAGCGATTCCAAGCACGGGGATGCAATTAAATATGCGGGAGTAGCTGGAAATCCAAGTAGCAGCGAGTTCCTACCCATGGACTTGGGAGGTATTAAGCAGAATTCTCTGAAATATGGAACACCTGTTACATCAGCTATCTCCGTGTTGGTCGGTTCCCCACATCACCCACACACGCAGACGTGTTCTGGAATGCTGTGTGGAGTGGTTCCATCTTCTCTCAGTAGGGCCTGAGAAATCCAATTGCCCTTCATGTGCATTCCCTGAGTGTTTCCTAAGCCGTGCTGCCAGTGAAAGGCATCAGTTGTGCCTTAAATCCAATGAACAACGACTGTCTTCCCATGGTTTTAGAGGTTTCAGTGGAATTTCCAATAACAAGGACCACTTGTGACCAAAGTTAGCTGCCAGGAATTTGGATCCCAACCTAAAATACACACTCAGGCTTTTTCCAGAATGCTGTGTGTGGGGAGATTCGGTCTTCTGTAAGCAGCGACTGGGATCCCTAGAAGTTCTTTTCGTTTGTTTCCTGAGCTGTTAGGGCAGGCTGCCAGGGAAAAGAGGGTTTTGGGCTGGAGATCGAAATAGCAGCGACTGCATTCCCATGAACCATAGAGTGATTTAGCCGACTTCCCTCTAACAGGAACACTTGTGACCCAGGGTAGCTGCAGAGAGGGCGGCTGCCCAAATTCCCCACATCCTCAGGCGTGTTCTGGAATGCTTAGTGTACGTAGGTTCCTTCTTCTGTCAGCAGTGCCTCGGATAATGTAGTAGCCATTTGCTTGCTTTCCCAGAGTGTTAATTCAGCAGGATGCCAGGGAAATGCTGGTCTTTTCTGCAAACCCAAGTAGCAGAGAGTGTCTCCCCATGGACTGGGGAGGTAATTAGCGGATATTCAACAAAAAGGAAACAACTGTGACTCAAGGTAACTGGGTAAGTGCGGCTCCCCCCCTCCCCTTCTCTGTCATCCATGTTTCTGAACGCTGAGTGTGGGGGTTTCTGTCTTCTCTCAGCAGAGCCTGGGGTCTTGATGAATCCTTTCACGTGTCTTCCCTGTGTGTTTCCTATGGTGGGCTGCAAGAAAAAGGGGAGGGGATATTCCTAGAAAGCCAAGTAGCAACTAGTGCCTCCCAATGGTCAGGGGAAGTTATTAGCCGAATTTCCCTTAACAGGAAACAACTGTGATATCTCATAGCTGCGGGGCAGGTTGCTCCACAACTTACCAACACTCTCATTCTTGTTCTGGAATGCTGAGTTGGGGAGGTACCGTCTTTTCTCAGCAGAACCCAGGATAAACTTGAAATCATCTGCATGCCTTCCCTGAGTGTGTCCTCTGTCGGTCCGCCATGGAAAGGCGGTGGTTGGGCTGGAAATCTATGTAGCAGTGAGAGCTTCCCACGCACTGGAGGTAGTAAGCGGAATTCCTCAAACAATGATGCACCTGTGAAACCAGCTTGCTGCGTATACTTCTGTTCCCCACCTTGCGCAATACTCAGCCGTGTTCCGGAATGCTAGTTTGGGGAAGTCCCGTCTTCTGAAAGCAGGGCATGGAGTCTCCAAATATCACTTCACATGCCTTCTCTCAGTGTTTAATAAGGAGGGCTGCAAAAGAAAGACGGGGGTTGGACTAGAATGCCAATTACTAGCAAGTGCCACCTATAGAAAGGTGTGGAAATGAATGGAATTCCACCTACCAGGAAACAACTTTGACCCCAGGTAGCTGAGTGGTTGACATCCCACCTCCTCCATTCACTCAAATGTTTTCCAGAATGCTGAGTTTGCGGAGTATCCGTCTTCTATCAGCAGCTCCTGGGATATCCTAGGAGCCTTTTTCAATGCTTTCTTGATTGTATCATTGGGAGTGTGGCAAGGGAAATGCCGGGGTTGTGCTGGAAAGACAACGAGCAGCGAGTGTCTCCCCATAAAGGGGGAAGTACTTAGAGGACTTACCACAAATAGGGAAAACTTTGACTGCAGTTAGGTGCCTGTTTGGTGTCTCCCCAACCCCACCACACTGTCAGCCTTGTTGTGGAATGCTGAGTGTGGGTCGGTAACGTCTTCTGTCTGCAGGGTTTGTGATCTCCAATTAGACTTTAAGTTTTATTCCCTGAGTTTAGTAATGCAGGCTGCCAGGGAATGATTGTGTTTTGGCTGGAAAGACAAGTAGCAACGCTAGACACCCCATGGAGTGTGGAGATATTTAGCAGAATTTCCCTTAACATGGAACACTTGGGACTGCAGGTAGCTGAATGGAGGGTGGCTCACCTCATAACCCACACACACAAGCGGATTCCGAAATGCTGAATGTGGGGAGATTCGGTCTTCTTTCAGAAGAGATTGGGAAATACTTAAGCTATTCGCGTGAGTTCACTGATTGTGTCTAGTGAAAGTTGCAAGGAAAGTTGGGGGTTGTTCTGGAAATACAATTATCATCGAGTGCCTACCCATGATCAGGGGAGGGATTTAGCAGAACTCCATGTACAAGGGAAAAGCAGTGTCCCTATGTAGATTCGTGGATGGCAGCTCCACAAATAACCCACAAACTCAGCTCTGTTTTGCAATGCTGAATTTTGGTAGGTACCATCTTCTGTTAGCACAACTGGAATCTCCTAGAATCCCTTCCCTTGTGTCCCCTGAGTGTTTCCTAAGGTGGAGTGCCTGGGAAATGCAGGGGATGCTCTGGAAAACCAAGTAGCATCAAATGCCTCCTCTGTACAGGGGAACTAATTAGCGGAATTCCCCCTAACAGGAAATACCTGTGACCCCCTTAGCTGCGTTGATGCAGCTTCACACCTCCCTAACTCTTTCAGACATGTTCGAGAATTCTGAGTTTTGGGAAGTTCCTTCTTCTATCAGAAGGCCCTGGGAACACCTAGAAGCCTTTCGTGTTTCTTCCATGAGTGTTTCCAAGCACGGGGTCGCAGGGAATTTTTCGGGATTTGCTGGAAATCGAAGTAGCAGTGAGTTCCTACCAATGGACCGGGGAGGTATTTAGCAGAATTCTCTGAAATATGGAATACTTGTGACATCAGGTATCTCAGTGGTGGGTTGCTCCCCACATCACACCCACACTCAGACATGTTCTGGAATGCTGTGTTGGGAGGTTCTGTCTTCTCTCAGTATGGTCTGAGATCTCAAATTGGCCCTTCATGTGTTTTCCCTGATTGTATCCTAAGCCATGCTGCCAGTGAAAGTCGGCCGTTGTGGCTGAAATCCAAGTAACATCGAGGTTCTTCCCAAGGACTGTGGAGATTTTATTGGAATTTCATCTAACAAGGAGAAATTGTGACCAAAGTTAGCTACCAGGAATGTGGATCCCCACTTAACAGACTCCATCTGGCTTGTACCAGAATGCTGTGTGTGTGGAGGTTCAGTCTACTGTCAGCAGTGACAGGGAACCCTAGAAATTTTTCACGTGTGTTTCCTGAACTGTTAGGGCAGGCTGCCAAGGAAAAGAGGGGTTTGGGCTGGAAAGCGTATTAGTAGCGAGTGCGTTCCCATGAACCGTAGAGAGTTTTAGTGGATTTCCCACTAATAGGAACACTTGTGACCCAGGGTAGCTGCAGAGAGGTCGGCTGCCCACAATCCCCACAATCTCAGGCGTGTTCTGGAAGGCTTAGTTTACGTAGGTTCCTTCTGTCAGCAGTGCCTCAGATAATGTAGTAGCCCTACGCTTGTCTAACCAGAGAGTTACTTCAGCGGGAATCCAGGGAAATGCTGGTGTTTTCTGCAAACCAATGTAGCAGAGAGTGTCACCCTTTTGACTGGAGAGGTAATTAGCGGACATTCCCCAAAAAGGAAACAACTGTAACTCCATGTATGTGGGTAAGTGCTGCTCCCCACCACCCCTTCATATTCATCCATGTTTCTGAACGCTATGTGTGGGGGATTGTGTCTCCTAGAAGCATTTCCCATTCCTTCCCTGAGTGTTTACTAAGGAGGGCTGCAAAGGAAAGGCGGGGGTCGGACTAGAACGCCAAGTAGTAGTGAGTGCCACCTCATAGGCAAGGGAAGTATTTTAAGGACTTACCCCTACGAGGAAACAACTTTGACCCCAGGAAGCTGCGTGGTGTTTGACATCCCTCCTCCTCCATTCACTCAAATATTTTCCAGAATGCTGAGTTTGGGGAGAATCCGTCTTTCATCAGCAGCTCCTGGGATATCCTAGAAACCATTTGCGTTACTTCCCTGATTGTATCCTTGGGAGGGCTGCCAAGGAAGTGCGGGGTTTGGGCTGGAAATCCAACCAGCAGCGAATGTCTCCCCACGGAAATGGGATGTTATAAGAGTAATCCTCCTTCCAGGGAATACCTGTGACATCATGTAGTTGCGTGTAGGGCACCTCACACCTAACCACACACACTCAGCCATGTCCCCAAATACTGAGGGTGGGGAGATTCCGTCTTCTGTCTGGAACGCCTTTGATCTCCTAGAATCCATTCGAGTGTGTTCACTGAGTGTTTCCTGAGGTAGACTGCCTGGGAAATGCGGGGTTGGACAGCAAATCCAAGAAGCAGCGAGTGCCTCCCCATGATCAGGGGAGGATATTAGAGAATTTCCCCAATCCAGCGATACCTTTGACCCCAGGCTGCTGCGTGGAGGGCTGCTACCCAAATCCACCTCACACTAAGACTTGTTCCGGAATGCTGAGTATGGGGATGATTCGTCTTCATTCTGCAGTGCCTGGGATCACCTAGAAGCTCTTGGCGTGAGTTCCTTGAATTTTCCCTTGGATGGAATGCCAGGGTAAGTTGGAGGATGGGCGGGAAAGGCATGTAGTAAGGAGAGCCATGCCATTGACAGGGAGGTACTTAGCAGAATACCCCCATCAGGGAACCCAATTAGCTTTGTGGAGGCCGGCTCCCCATATCCCCCACCCCCTAAGCCTGTTTCGGAAAGTTGAGTGTATGGACATTCCGTCTTCTGCCAGCAGCGCCTGGGGTCCACTAGAAGCCATTCGTTTTTCTTCCATGAGTGTTTCTTTACCAGGATGCCAGGCATGTGTAGGAGTTGTGCTGGAAAGCCAAGTAGCAGTTAGTGATTCCACATGGACTGGGGTGGAAATTAAAGGAATTCCACCAAAGAGGGAACACTGTGATGCCAGAAAGCTTCATGCGGTCAGAACCCCAACTCCCCCACACACTAAGCTGTGATTTGGAATGCTGAATGTGGGGCATTCCATTTTCTGGCAGCAGCACCTTGGACCTCCTTAATCAACTTTGCGTGTCTTCCATGATTGTTTCCTAGGGCGGGCTGCCAGGGAAATTTGGAGGTTTGCTAGAAATCCAAGTAGCAGCAAGAGCTTCCCCACTTACAGGGAAGGTTATTAGCTGAATTTCCCATAAAAGGAAACACTTGTGACCACAGATACCTGCAAGGTGTGCGGCACCCCCAATACCCATCACACTCAGTCGTGTTCCAGATTGCTGAGTGTCGGGAGGTTCCAACTTCTCTCAGAAGACCCTGCAATCTCCTAGAATCCATTCCTGTGTATTGCTTGGGTGCTTTCTAGGGCAGGTTGACATGAAAACGTGGGAGTTTGGCTAGAAAGCCAAGTAGCATCTGGTGTCTCCCCATAGAGAGGGGATGTAATTAGAGGACTTACCCCAAAGAGAGAACACTTGTGACCCCAGGTAGATTCGAGTTGGTTGTGTACCCCCCTCTACCACACTGTCAGCCGTGTTGCAAAATGCTGAGTGTGGGTCAGTAACGTCTTCTGTCTGCAGGGTTTGAGATATCTAATTAGTCCTTCAGGTTTATTCCCTGAGTTTCGGAAGACAGGCTGCCAGGGAAAGATTGCGGTTTGGCTGGAAAGCCAAGTGGCAGCGTGTGACTCCCCATGGAGTTTGGAGGTATTTAGCGGACTTTCCCTTAAAAGGGAACACTTGGGATCGCAGGCAGCTGAATGGAGGGCGGCTCACCTCATAACCCACACACTCAACCGTATTCTGGAATTCTGAGAGTGGGGTGGTTCGGTCTTCTTTCAGCAGAGACAGGGATATCCTAGAAACTATTTGCGTGTGTTCACTGAGTGTGTCTAGTACAGGTTGCAAGGAAAGGTGGGGGTTGTTCTGGAAATACAAGTATCTGTTAGTGCCTACCCAAGAACAGGGGAGTGATTTAGTGGAACTCCTAGTAAAAGGGAACATCTGTGTCCCTAGGTAGCTTCGTGGAAGGTGGCTCCCCAAATAACCCCCAAACTCAGCTGTGTTTTGCAATGCTGAAATTGGGGACTTACCATCTTCTGTCAGCAGCACCAGGAATCTCCTAGGAGCCCTTCACTTGTGTTCCCTGAGTGTTTCCTAAGGAGGGCTGCCAGGGAAATATGGGGTATGTGCTGGAATCCCAAGTAGCAGCAAGTGCCTCCCCTGTACATGGGAAATAATTAGCGGAATTCCCCCTAACAGGAAAGACCTGTGAACCCACGTAGCTGCGTGGAGGTGGCTCCACACCTCCCCAACACTCTCAGACATGTTCCAGAATTCTGAGTTTGGGGACGTTCCTTCTTCTATCGGAAGGGCCTGGGATCCCCTAGAAGCCATTCACGCATCATCCAGGAGTGTTTCCAAGCACGGGGTCGCAGGGAAATGTGCGGGAGTTGCTGGAAATCCAAGTATCAGCGAGTTCCTACCCATGGACCTGGGAGGTATTTAGCAGAATTCTCTGAAACATGGAACACCTGTGACATCAGTTATCTCCGTGTTGGGCAGCTCCCCACATCACCCACACACTCAGACGTGTTCTGGAATGCTGTGTGGGGAAGTTCCGTCTTATCTCAGTAGGGTCTGAGATCTCCAATTGGCCCTTCATGTGTTTTCCCTGAGTGTTCCCTAAGCCGGACTGCCAGTGTAATGCGGCGGTTGTGCCTTAAATCCAAGGAACAGCTAGTGCCTTCCCATGGACTGTGGAGGTTTTAGTGAAATTTCCCCTAACGAGGAACACTTGTGACCAAAGTCAGCTGACATGAATTTGGCTCCCAACCTAACACACACACCCATGCATGTTCCAGAATGCTGTGTGTGGGGAGGTTTGCTCTTCTGCCAGGAGCTCCTGGGATCCCTACAAGTTCTTCGCATGTGTTTGCTAAGCTGTTAGGGCAGGCCGCCAAAAAATATATGGGTTTGGGCTGGAGAGCAAAGTAGCATCGAGTGTCTTCCTTGAAAAGCGGAGAGATTTAACGGTTTTCCCTATAACAGGAACACTTCTGACCCAGGGTATCTGCATAAAGGGTGGCCTCCCACATCTCTCACACCCTCAGGTGTGTTCCAGAATGCTTAGTGTATGTAGGTTCCGTCCTCTGTCAGCAGTGCCATGGATACTGTAGTAGCCCTTTGCTTGTCTTCCCAGAGTGTTTCTTCAGCTGCATGCCCGGAAATGCTGGTCTTGTCTGGAAACCATGTAGCAGAGAGTTTCTCCCCATGGACTGGGGAGGTAATTAGCGGACATCCCCCAAAAAGGGAACAACTGTGTCGCCAGGTAACTGTGTAAGTGAGGCTCCCCACCTCCTCCACACAATCATCCATGTTTCTGAATGCAGAATTGGGGGATTCTACCTTCTTTCAGAAGAGCCCGGGATCTTGATGAATCCTTTCAAGTGTCTTCCCTGATTGTTTCCTAGGGTGGGCTGCCAGGAAAAGGGGATTTTCCTAGAAATCCATGTAGCAGCAAGTGCCTCCCAGTGGAGAGGGGAAGTAATCAGCAGAATTTCCCTTAACAGGAATCACCTGTGATATCACATAGCTGCGTGTTGGACGGCTACCCTCCTTCCCCACACACTCATTCATGTTCTGGAATGCTGAGTTGGGGAGGTACCGTCTTTTGTTAGCAGAACGCAGGATAATAGAAGCCCTCTGCACGGCTTCCCTTAGTTTTCCCTCGGTCGAACTACCATGGAAATGTGGGGGTTGGGCTGGAAATCTAATTACCAGCGAGTGCCTCCCATGCACTGGTAGGTAGTAAACAGAAATCCTCCAACCAGGAAACGCCTGTGAACCCTAATTACTGCCTAGGGTGTGGTTCCTCACCTCCCCCAATACTCAGCCCTGTTCAGGAATGCTATTGTGGGGATGTCCCGTCTTCTGAAAGCAGGGCATGGAGTCTCCTATAAGCCCTTCAGATGCCTTACCTGAGTGTTTCCTAGGGATGGCTGCAAAGGAAAGTAGGGGCTTGACTAGAACGCCTGGAAATATTGAGTCCCACCTCATAGACAGTGGAGGTAATTAACGGACTTCCCCTACCTGGAAACAAATTTTGACCCCAGGTAGCTGCGTGGTGCTTGACATCCCACCTCCTCCATTCACTCAAATGTTTTCCAGAATGCTGAGTGTGGGGATGTTCCGTCTTCTATCAGCAGCTCCTGGGATCTCCTAGAAGTCCTTTGCGAGACTTCCCTGATAGTATGCTTAGGAGGGCTGCCATGGAAGTGCAGGGATTTGGCTGGAAATCCAACTAGTAGCGAGTGTCTCCCCATAGAGATGGGACATAATTAGAGGACGTACCCCTAAAAGGGAACACCTGTAACCCCAGGTAGATGCGAGTTTGTTGTCCCCCAACTCCACCACACTGTCATCCGTGTTGCAGAATGCAGAGTTTGGGTTGGTAACGTCTTCTGTTTGCATTGTTTGAGATCTCCAATTAGTCGTTCAGGTTTATTCCCTGAGTTTCATAAGACAGGCTGCCACGGAATTATTGCGGTTTGGCTGGAAAGCCAAATAGCAGCGAATGAGTCCCTATGGAGTGTGGAGGTATTTAGTGGACTTTCCCTTAAAAGGGAACACTTGGGACCACAGGCAGCTGAATGGAGTGTGGCTCATATCATAACCCACACACTCAAGCGTATTCCAGAATGCTGAGTGTGGGGAGGTTAGGTCTTCTTTCAGCAGAGACTGGGATATCCTAGAAGCTATACGCTTGTGTTCACTGAGTGTGTCTAATGCAGGTTTCAAGGAAAGGTGGGGGTTGTTCTGGAAATAGAAGTTTCAGCGAGTGCCTACCCAGGAACACGGGAGCGATTAAGCAGAACTCCCTGTAAAAGGGAACAGTTTTGTCCTTAGGTACTTCGTGGAGTGTGGCTCCCCAAATAACCCATAAACTCACTTGTGTTTTGCAATGCTGAATTTGGGGATGTACCATCTTCTGTCAGCAGCACGTGGAATCTCCTAGAAGTCCTTCAACTTTGTTCCCTGTGTGTTTCCTAAAGTGGGCTGCCTTGAAAGATGGGGGTTAGGCTGGAAACCCAAGTAGCAGCAAGTGCCTCCCCAGGTAGAGGGTAGTTGATGAGCAGACTTCCCCTAAAAGGGAAGATATGTGACAAAACGTAGCTCTGAGGAGCCTGTTCCACACATCCACAACACTCTTTGACCTGTTCCAGAATGCTGAGATTGGGAGGTTCCTTATTCTATCAGAAGGGCCTTTGATTGCCTTGAAGCCCTTCTCATTTCTTCCCTGAGTGTTTCCTCAAGTGGCTGCCAGGGAAAGGCAGGGGTTGCCCTGGAAACCCAAGTAGCAGCAAGTGCCTCCCCTGAACAGGGGAATTAATTAGCGGACTTCCCCCTATCAGGAAAGACCTTTGACCCCACGTAGCTGCATTGAGGCGGCTCCACACCTCCCCAACACTCTCATACTTGTTCCAGAATTCTGAGTTTGGGGACGTTCCTTCTTCTATCAGAAGGGCCTGGGATACTCTAGAAACCTTTCACGTGTCTTCCATGAGTGTTTCCAAGCACAGGGTCGCAGAGAAAGATGCGGGAGTTGCTGGAAAACCAAGTAGCAGCGAGTACCTCCCCATGAACAGGGGAGGAATTTAGCAGAATTCTCTGAAACATGGAACACCTGTGACATCAGGTTGCTGCATAGTGGGCGGCTCTCCACATCACCCACACACACTGACGTGTTCTGGAATGCTGTGTGGGGAGGTCCGTCTTCTCTCAGTAGGGTCTGAGATCTCCAATTGGCCCTTCATGTGTTTTCCCTGAGAGTTTCCTAAGCCGGGATGCCAGTGAAATGCGGCTGTTGTGCCTTAAATCCAAGGAACAGCGAGTGCCTTCCCATGGAGAGTGGAGGTTATAGTGGAATTTCCCCTAACAAGGAACACGTGTGACCAAAGTCAGCTGCCAGGAATGTGGCTCCGCACCTAACAGACACACTCAGGCATGTTCCAGAATGCTGTTTGTGGGGAGGATCTTCTATCAGCAGCGCCTGTGATCCCTAGAATTTCTTTGCATGTGTTTGCTGAGGTGTGAGGGCAGTCTGTGAAGGAAAAGAAAGGGTTGGGCTGGAGAGTGAAATATCAGTGAGTGCATTCCCATTAACTGTGGAGATATCTATTTAATTTCCACCTAACAGGAACACCTGTGTCCCAGGTTAGATGTGTAGAGTGCAGCTGCCCACATCCCCCAAACCAACAATCATTTTCCGGAAAGCTTAGTGTATGTAGGTTCTGTTTTCTTTCAGCAGTGCCTCGGATACTGTAGTAGCCCATTGCTTGTCTTCCCAGAGAGTTTCTTCAGCAGGATGCCAGGGAAATGCTTGTCATGTCTGGAAACCCAAGTAGCAGAGAGTGTCTCCCCAATGACTGGGGAGGTAATTAGGGTACATACCCCAAAAAGGGAACAACTATGACACCAGGTAATTGTGTATGTGTGGATACCCACCTCCACAAATTTATCATCCATGTTTCTGAATGCTGAGTGTGGGGGTTTCTGTCTTCTGTCAGCAGAGCCCGGGATCTCGATGAATCCTTTCACGTGTCTTCCCTGAGTGTTTCCTTGGTTGGGCTGCCAGGAAAAAAGGGGGGGGGGATTTCCTAGAGAGCCAAGTAGCAGCGAGTGTCTCCCAATGGACATGGGAAGTAACTAGCGGAATTTCCCTTAAAAGGAAACACCTGTGATATCACATATCTGCGTGGAAGGCGGCTCCCCTCCTTCCCCACACACTCACTCTTGTTCTGGAATGCTGAGTTGGGGAGGTAACGTCTTTTGTCAGCAGAACCCAGGATAAACTAAAAGCCCTCTGCATGCCTTCCCTGAGTGTTTCCTGGGTCTGTCTGCCATGGAAAGGCGGGGGTTGGGCTGGAAATCTAAGAAGCAGTGAGTGCCTCCCATGAACTTGGAAGTAGTAAGTGGAATTCCTCCAACCAAGAAACGCCTGTGAAACCAGCTTGCTGCGTATAGTTCTGTTCCCCACCTCCCACAATACTCAGCCGTGTTCAGGAATGCTACTCTGTGGAGGTCCCGTCTTCTTATAGCAGGGCATGGAGTCTCCTACAAGCACTTCACATGCCTCCCCTGAGTGTTTACTAGGGAGGGCTGCAAAGGAAAGTTGGGGGTTGGACTAGAATGCCATTTAGGTGAGAGTGCCACCTCACAGACAGAGGAGGTAATTAAAGGACTTCCCCCTACCAGGTAAAAACTTTGACCCAAGGTAGCTGTGTGGTGATTGACTTCCCACCTCCTCCATTCACTCAAATGTTTTCCAGAATGCTGAGTGTGGGGAGGTTCCATCTTCTATCAGCAGATCCTGGGATCTCCTAGATGTCCTTTGCAAGACATCCTTGATTGTATCTTTGAGATTGCTGCCAGGGAAGTTCAGGTGTTTGGCTGGAAAGCCAACTAGCATCGAGTGTCTCCCCATAGATAGGGGAAGTTATTATAGGACTTACCCCTAAAATGGATCACCTGTGACCCCAGGTAGATGCGAGTTGATTGTCTCCCCAACACCACCACATTGTCAGCCATGTTGTGGATTGCTGCGTTTGGGTCGGTAACGTCTTCTTTCTGCAGGGTTTGAGATCTCCAATTAGTCCTTCAAGTTTATTCCCTGAGTTTCGTAAGATAGTCTGCGAGGGAAACATTGTGTTTTGGCTGTAGAGCCAAGTAGCAGCGAGTGACTCCCCATGGTGTATGGAGGTATTTAGCAGAATTTCCCTTAACAGGGAACACTTGGGACCGCAGGTAGCTGAATGGAGGGTGGCTCACCTCATAACCCACACACTCAAGTGTATTCCGGAATGATGAGTGTGGGGAAGTTCAGTCTTCTTTCTGCAGCAATGGGGATATCCTGCAAGCTTCGCGTGTGTTCACTGAGGGTGTCTAGTGCAGGTTGCTAGGAAAGGTGTGGGTTTTTCTGGAAATACGAGTATCAGCGAGTGCCTACCCATGAACAGGGGAGCGATTAAACAGAACTCTCTGTAAAAGTGAACTGCTGTATCCCTAGGTAGCTTCGTGGATTGCTGCTCCCCAAATATCACGCACATTCATCTTTGTTTTGCAATGCTGATTGTGGAGAGGTACCATCTTCTTTCAGCAGCACCTGGGATCTCCTAGAAGCCCTTCCTGTGTGTTCCCTGGGTGTTTCCTAAGGTGGGCTGCCTTGGAAAGGTGGGGGTTGTGCTGCAAACCCAAGTAGAAGCAGGTGCCTCCCCAGGTACAGGGATGGTAATTAGTGGAGTTCCCCTAACATTGAAGTCCTGTGACCCCAAGTAGCTTTGTGAAGCCGGTTACACACCTGCCCAACTCTCTTACATGTGTTCCATAATGCTGAGTTTGGGAGGTTCCTTCTTCTACCAGAAGGGCCTGGTATCCCCTAGAATCCCTTCACGTGTCTTCATTGACTGTTTCCTCAGGTGGACTGCCAGGGAAACTCGGGGGTTGGCCTGGAAACACAAGTAGCACAAGCGCCTCCCCTGTAGAGGGGAAGAAATTAGCACACTTCCCCCTAACAGGGAAGACCTGTGACCCCACATATTTGCGTGGAGGTTGCTCCACACCTCCCCAACACTCTCAGACTTGTTCCAGAATTCTGAGTTTGAGGAAGTTCCTTCTATCAGAAGGGCCTGGGATCCCCTAGAAGCCCTTCACGTGTTTTTCATGAGTGTTTCCAAGCACGGGGTCGCAGGGAAATGTGCGCGAGTTGCTGGAAATCCAATTAGCAGAGAGTTCCTCCCCATGGAGAGGGGAGGTATTTAGCAGACTTCCCTGAAACATGGAACACTAGTGATATCTGATACCTGCGTGGTGGGCGGCTCCCCACGTCAACCACAGACTCAGACGTGTTCTGGAATGCTGTGTGGGGAGGTTCCGTCTTCCCACAGTAGAGTCTGAGATCTCCAATTGGACCTTCATTTGATTTCCCTGAGTGTTTCATAGGCCGGGCTGCCAGTGAAAGTTGGTGGTTGTGCCTTAAAGCCAAGGAACAGCGAGTGCCTTCCCATGGACTGTGGACGTTTAAGTGGAATTTCCCCAAACAAGGAACACTTGGGACCAAAGGCAGCTGCCAGGAATGTGTCTCCCCACCTAACAGACACACTCAGGCATGTTCCAGAATGCTGTGTTTGGGGAGGTTTGGTCTTATTTCAGCATCATCTTAAATACCTTCAAGTTCTTCCCATGTGTTTGCTAGGCTGTTAGGTCTGCCTAACAAGGAAAAGAGGGGGTTGGGCTGGAGAGCGAATTAGCAGCGAGTGTGTTCCCATGAACATTGGAGAGATTTAGCTGATTTCCCTATAACAGGAACACTTGTGACCCATGGTAATTGTTGAGAGTGCGGCTGCCCATATCTCCCACAACCTCAGGAGTTTCCAGAATGCTTAGTGTATGTAGGTTCCATTTTCTGTTAACAGTGCCTCAGATACTGTTGTAGCCCTTCGCCTGACTTACCAGAGTGTTTCTTCAGCATAATGCCAGGGAAATGCTGGTCTTGTCTGGAAACCCAAGTAGCAGAGAGTGTCTCCCCATTGACTGGGGAGGTAATTAGCAGACATCCCCCCAAAAATGGAACAACTGTGACACCCGGTAACTGTGTATGTGCGGCTCCCCACCTACACCACAAAATCATCCATGATTCTGAATGCTGAATGTGGGGGTTTCTGTATTCTGTCAGCGAAGCCCGGGATCTCGATGAATCCTTTCACGATTTTTCACTGAGTGTTTCCTTAGTTGGGCTGAAAGGAAAAGGAGGGGGTTTTCCTCTAAAGACAAAGAGAAATGACTGCCAACCAATGGACAGAGGAAGTAATTAGAGGAATTTCCCCTACAAGGAATCACCTGTAATATCATATAGCTGCGTGTTGGGCAACTCCACTCCTTCCCCACACACTCATTTTTCTTCTGGAATGCTGAGTTGGGGAGGTACCGTCTTTTGTCAGCAGAACCCAGGAGAACATAGAAGCCCTCGGCATGCCTTCCCTGAGTGTTTCCTCAGTCGGTCTGACATGGAAAGGCGGGGGCTGGGGTGGAAAGCTAAGAGGCAGTGAGTGCCTCCCACGCACTGGGAGGTAGTAAGCATTATTCCTCCAACAAGGAAATGCCTCTGAAAACAGTTTGCTGCATATAGTGAGGTTGCCCACCTCCCACAATACTCAGCATTGATCAGGAATGCTAGTGTGGGGAGGACCCGTCTTCTGGAAGCAGGGCATGGAATCTCCTAGAAGCACTTCACATGCCTTCCCTTAGTGTTTACTAGGGAGGGCTGCAAAGGAAAGCCGGTTGTTGTACTTGAACGCCAAGTATAAGTGAGTGCCACCTCATAGACAGGGGAGGTAATTAATGGACTTCCCCCTACCAGGAAAAAACTTTGACCCCAGGTAGCTGTGTGGTGTTTGACACACCACCTCCTCCATTCACTCAAATGTTTTCCAGAATGCTGAGTGTGGTAGGTTCCATCTTCTATCAGCAGCTCCTGGGATCTCTTAGAAGCCCTTTGCTAGACTTCCCTGATTGTATACTTGGGAGGGCTGCCACGGAAGTGTAGAAGTTGGGCCGGAAAGCCAACTAGCAGAGAGTGTTTCCCCATGGAAAGGGGGTGTTATTAGAATAACCCTCCTACCAGGGAACACCTGTGACCTCCTGTAGCTTCGTGTAGGGCACCTCGCCCATTACCACACACACTCAGCCATGTTCCCAAATGCTGAGGGTGGGGAGATTCCGTCCTCTCTCTGGAACGCCTTTGATCTCCTAGAATCCATTCGAGGGCATTCACTGAGTGTTTCCTGAGGCAGACTGCCTGGGAAATGCGGGGTTGGACAGCAAAGCCAAGAATCAGTGAGTGCCTCCCAATGAACAGGGAAGGAAATTAGATAACTTCCCCCATCAAGGGATACCTGTGCCCCCATGTTGCTGCGTGGAGGATTGCTACCCACATATACTTCACACTCAGACTTGTTCCAGAATTCTGAGTATGGGGATGATCCGTGTTCTTTTTGCAATGCCTGGGATCCCCTAGAAGCCCTTCGCATGTCTTCCATGAGTGTTTCCTCAGGTGGACTGCCAGGGAAATGAGGGTGTTGGACAGGAAACCCAAGTATCAGCAAGTGCCTCCCCTGTACAGGGGAACTAATTAGCGGACTTCCCCCTAAAAGCGAAAACCTGTGACCCCACGTAGCTGCTTGGAGGCGGCTCCACACCTCCCAAACTCTCTCAGTCTTTTTCCAGAATTCTGACTTTGGGAACATTCCTTCATCTATCAGAAGTGCCTGGGATCCACTAGAAGCCTTTCATGTGTCTTCTATGAGTGTTTCCAATCACGGGGGTCCCAGGGAAATTTGCTGGATGTGCTGGAAATCCAAGTAGCAGCGAGTTCTTCCACATGGACAGAGGAGGTATTTAGCGGAATTCCCTGAAACATGGAACACCTGTGACATCAGGTAGCTGCATGGTGGGCGGCTCCCCACATCAAACACACACTCAGACGTGTTATGGAATGCCGTGTGGGAAGGTTTCGTCTTCTCTCAGCAGGGTCTGAGATCTGCAATTTGTCCTTCATGCGATTTCCCTGAGTGTTTCCTAAGCCGGCTTCCAGTAAAGGTGGTGGTTGTGCCTTAAAACCAAGGAACAGTGAGTGCCTTCCCATGGACTGTGGAGGTTTTAGTGGAATTTCCCCTAACAAGGAGCACTTGTGACCAAATGCAGCTGCCAGGAATATGGCTCCCCACCTGACAAACACACTCAGGCGTGTTCTAGAATGCTCTGTGTGTTGAGGTTCGGTCTTCTGTCATCAGCGACTTAAATCCCTAGAAGTTGTTCCCCTCTGTTTGCTGGACTGTTAGGGTTGCCTGCCACGGAAAAGAGGGTGTTGGGCTGGAGAGTGAAATAGCAGCGAATGCGTTCCCATGAACTGTGGAGAGTTTTAGCTGATTTCCCTCTAAGAGGAACACTTGGGGCCCAGGGTTGCTGCATAGTAGGGGGCTATCCAAATCCCACACACCCTCAGGCTTTTTCCGGAATGCTTAGTGTATGTAGGTTTCTTCTTCTTTCAGCAGTACCTCGGATACTGTAGTAGCTCTTCTCTTGACTTCCCAGAGTGTTTTGTCAGTGGGATGCCAGGGAAATGCTGGTCTTGTCTGAAAACCCAATTAGCAGACAGTGTCTCCCCATGGACTGGGGAGGTATTTAGCAGACATCCCCCAAAAAGGGAACAAATGTGAAGCCGGATAACTGTGTAAGTGTGGCTCACCTCCTCCCCCACACAATCATCCATGTTTCTGAATGCTGAGTGTGGGGGTTTCTTTCTTCTTTCAGCAGAAACCGGGACCTCGATGAATCCTTTCACGTGACTTGCCTGAGTGTATCCTATGGTGAGCTGACAGGAAAAGAAAGGGGATTTCCTAGAAAGCCAAGTAGAAACTAGTGCCTCCCAATGGATTTGGGAAGTAATTAGCTGAATTTCCACTTACAGGAAACACCTGTGATATCACATAGCTGCGTGGGGGTCTGCTCCCCTCCTTCCCCACACACTCATTCTTGTTCTGGATTGCTGAGATTCTGAGGTACCGTCTTTTGTCAGCAGAACCCAGGATAACCTAGAAGCCTACTGCATTCCTTCACTGAGAGTTTCCTCGGCCGGTCTTCCATGGAAAGTAGGGGGTTGTGCTGGAAATCTAAGTAGCATCGCATGCCTCCCATGCACTTGGAGGTAGTAAGCAAAATTCCTCCAAACAGGAAACGCCTGTGAACCCAGTTTGCTGCATATAGTGTGGTTCCCCACCTCCCACAGTACTCAGCCATGGTCAGAAATGCTATTGTGGGGAGGTCCCGTCTTCTGAAATCAAGGAATGGAATCTCCTAGAAGCATTTCCCATTCCTTCCCTGAGTGTTTATTATGGAAGGCTGCAAAGGAACGTCTGGGGTTTGACTAGAACGCCAAATAGTAGCGAGTGCCACCTCATAGAGAGGGGAGGTAAATAACGGACTTTCCCCTTCCAGGAAACAACTTTGACCCCATGATGTTGCATGGTGGTTGACACCCCGTCTCCTGCATTCACTGAAATGTTTTCCAGAATGCTGAGTGTGGGGAGGTTCCGTCTTCTATAAGCAGCTCCTGGGATCCCTAGAACCCCTTTTCGAGACTTCCCTGGTTGTATGCTTGGTAGGGCTGCCAGGGAAGTGTGGGGGTTGGGCTGGAAAGCCAACTAGCAGTGATTGTCTCCCCATGGAAAGGGGATTTTATTAGAGTTATCCTCCTACCAGGGAACACCTCTGACCTCATGTAGCTACGTGTAGGGCACCTCGTCCCTTACCACACACTCTCAGCCATGTTCCCAAATGCTGAGGGTGGGGAGATTCTGTCCTCTGTCTGGAATGCCTTTGATCTCCTAGAATCCATTCGAGGGCATTCACTGAGTGTTTCCTATGGCAGACTGCCTGAGAAATGCGGGGTTTTACAGCAAAGCCAATAAGCAGTGAGTGCCTCCCCATGAACAGGGGAGGTATTTAGAGATCTTCCCCCATCAAGGGATACCTGTTCCCCCAGGTTGCTGCGTGGAGGGCTGCTACCCACATCCAACTCACACTCAGACTTGTTCCGGAATTCTGAGTATGGGGATGTTCCTTCTTATTTCTGCAGTGACTGCGATCCCCTTGAAGCTCTTCGCGTGAGTTCCTTGAATTTTGCCTTGGACGGAGTGCCAGGGTAAGGTGGTGGATGGGCAGAAAAGCCATGTAGTAACGAGTGCCATCCCATGGACAGGGAGATACTTAGCAGACTACCCCTATCAGGGAACCCAGTTAGCTGCGTGGAGGGCGGCTCCCCACATCCCCAACCACCTAAGGCCTGTTTCGGAAAGCTGAGCGTATGGACGTTCCGTCTTCTGACAGCAGCGCCTGGGATCCATTAGAAGCCATTCGTTTGTCTTCCATGATTGTTTCTTTTGGCAGACTGCCAGGCAAGTGCAGGAAATGTGCTGCTAAACCAAGTAGCAGTGAGAGATTCCCCATGGACTGGAGAGGTAATTAGCAGACTTCCCCCAAAGAGGGAACAATGTGACACCAGATAGCTGCGTGAGGTCGGATCCAAAACTCCTCCACACACTAAGCTGCATTTCAGAATGCTGATTGTTGGGTGTTCCGTCTTCTGTCAGCAGCGCATTTGACCTCCTTTAACAACTTAGCGTTCTTCCATGATTGTTTCTTAGGGCGGGCTGCCAGGGAAATTCGGGGGTGTGCTACAAATCCAAGTAGCAGCAAGAGCTTCCCCATGTACAGGGGTGGTATTTAGCTGAATTTCTCCTAACAGGAAACACCTGTGACCACAGATAGCTGCGTGGTGTGCAGCACCCCACATACCCACACACTCAGACGTGTTTCGGTTTGCTGAGTGTTGGGAAGTTCCAACTTCTCTCAGCAGAACCTGGGATCTCCTAGAATCCAATCCTGTGTGTTGCTTGAGTGTTTTCTAGAGCAGGCTGACATGAAAATGCGGGAGTTTGGCTGGAAAGCCAAGTAGCATCTAGTGTCTCCCCATAGAGAGGGGACGTAATTAGAGGACTTACCCCTAAAAGGGAACACCTGTGACACAGGTAGATGCGAGTTGTGTGTCTCCCCAACTCCATCACACTGTCAGCTGTGTTGCGGATTGCTGAGTGTGGGTCGGTAACGTCTTCTGTCTGCAGGGTTTCAGATCACCAATTAGTCCTTCAGTTTTATTCCCTGAGTTTCATAAGACAGGCTGCCAGGGAAATATTGCTGTTTGGCTGGAAAGCCAAGTAGCAGCGAGTGACTCCTCATGGAGTGTGGAGGTATTTAGCCGACTTTCCCTTAACAGGGATCACTTTGGACCTCAGGCAGCTGAATGGAGGGCGGCTCAACTCATAACCCACACACTCAAATATATTCTGGAATGCTGATTGTGGGGAGGTTCGGTCTTCTTTCAGCAGCGACTGGGATAACCTTGAAACTATTCATGTGTTCACTGAGTGTGTCTAGTGCTGGTTTCAAGGGAAGGTGTGGGTTGTTCTGGAAATACAAGTATCAGTGAGTGCCTACCCATGAAAAGGGGGGTGATTTAGAGGGACTCCATGTAAAATTGAACAAATGTGTCCCTAGGTATCTTCGTGGATGACGGCTCCACTAATAACCTGCACTCTCAGCAGTGTTTGCAATGCTGATTGTGGTGAGGCACCATCTTCTCTCTGTAGCACCTGAGATCTCCTAGAAGCCCTTCCCGTGTGTTCCCTGATTGTTTCCTAAGGTGAGCTGCCAGGGAAAGTTGGTGGTTGGGCTGGAAACCCAAGCAGCAGCATGTGCCTCCCCAGGTACAGGGGAAGTAATTAGCGGACTTCCCTATCCGGGAAGACTTTGAACCCACGTAGCTGCATGGAGGCCGCTCCACACCTCCCAACACTCTTAGACGTGTTCCAGAATGCTGAGATTGGGAGGTTCCTTCTTCTATCAGACTGGGCCTGGGTTCCCCTAGTAGCCGTTCGGTAGTCTTCCCTGAGTGTTTCCTCAGGTGGACTGCCTGGGAAAGGTGGTGTTTAGCCTGGAAACCCAAGTAGTAGCAAGTGCCTCTCCTGTACATTGGAACTAATTAGCGGACTTCGCCCTTACAAGGAAGACTTGTGCCACCACCTAGCTGCGTGGAAGCGGCTCCACACCTCCCAAACACCCTAAGACTTGTCCCAGAATTCTGAGTTTGGGGACGTTCCTTCTTCTATCAGAAGGGCCTGGGATCCCCTAGAAGCCCTTCGCGTGTCTTCCATGAGTGTTTCCAAGCACGGTGTCACAGGGAAATTTGCGAGATATGCTGGAAAGCCTAGTAGCAGCGAGTTTGAACCCATGGTCCAGGGAGGTATTTAGCAGAATTCTCTGAAACATGGAACACCTGTGACATCAGGTAGCTGCATGGTGGGCTGCTCCCCACATCACCCACACACTCAGAAGTGTTATGGAATGCTGTGTGGGGAGGTTCTATCTTCTCTCAGTAGGGTCTGAGATCTCCAATTGGCCCTTCATGCGATTTCCCTGAGTGTTTCCTAAGCCAGCCTGCCAGTGAAAGGCGGTGGTTGTCCCTTAAATCCAAGAAACATCTAGTGCATTCCCATGGACAGTGGAAGTTTTAGTGGAATTTCACCTAACAAGGATCACTTGTGACCAAAGGCAGCTGCCAGGAATGTGGCTCCCCAACTAAAAGACACACTCTGGTGTGTTCCAGAATGCTGTGTGTGGGGAGGTTTGGTCTTTTGTCAGAAGTGACTGGGATCCCTAGAAGTTCTTCACATGTGTTTGCTGAGCTGTTAGGGTAGGCTGCCAAGGAAAAAAGGGGGTTGGGTTGGAGAGCCATTTAACAGCTGGGGTGTTCCCATTAACACTGGGGAGTTTTAGCGTATTTCCCTCTAACAAGAACACTTTTGACCCAGGGTAGCTGCATAGAGTGAGGCTGCCCACAACCCCCACACCCTCAGGCATGTTCCAGAATGCTTAGTGTATGTAGGTTCCTTCTTCTGTCAGCGGTGCCTTGGATACTGTAGTAGCCCTATGCTTGTCTTCTCAGAGTGTTACTTCAGCTGGATGCCAGAGAAATTCTGGTCTTGCTTGGAAACCCAAGTAGCAGAGTCTCCCCATGGACTGGGGAGGTAATTAGCGGACATCCACCAAAACGGGAACAACTGTGAAGTCGGGTAACTGTGTAAGTGCGGCTCCCCTCCTCCCCCACACAATCATCCATGTTTCTTAATGCTGAGTGTGGGGGTTTCTTTCTTCATTCAGCAGAGCCCAGGATCTCGATGAATCCTTTCACGTGTCTTCCCTTAGTGTTTCATAGGGTGGGCTTCCAGGAAAACGAGGAGGTATTCCTGGAAATCCAAGTAGAAGCGAGTGCCTCCCAATGGACAGAGGAAGTAATTAGCAGAATTTCCCCTACAAGGAAACACTTGTGATATCACATAGCTGCGTGGTGTTCGGCTCCCCACCTTCTCCACACACTCATTCTTGTTCTGGAATGCTGAGATGGGGAGGTACCGTCTTTTGTCAGCAGAACCCAGGATAATATAGAGGCCCTCTGCATGCATTCACTGAGTGTTTCCTCGGTTTTTCTGCCGTGGAAAGGCGGGGTTTGGGCTGGAAATCTAAGTAGCAGTGAGTGCCTCCCATCCACTGGGAGGTAGTAAGAGGAATTTCTCCAACCAGGAAACGCCTGTGAAACCAGTTTGCTGCATATAGTTTGGTTCCCCATGTCCCCCATTACTCAGCCGTGTTCAGGAATGCTAGTGTGGGGAGGTCCCATCTTCTGAAAGCAGGGCAATGGAATCTCCTAAAAGCAGTTCAGATATCTTCCCTGAGCGTTTACTAGGGAGGGCTGCAAAGGAAAACCTGGGGTTGGACTACAATGCCAAGTAGTAACGAGTGCAACCTCATAGACAGGGGAGGTAATTAATGGACTTCCCCCTACCAGGAAACAACTTTGTTCCCATGTAGCTGTTCCCATGTAGCTGCACCCCTCCTCCTCCATTCACTCAAATGTTTTCCAGAATGCTGAGTGTGTGGAGTTTCTGTCTTCTATCAGCAGCTCCTGGGATCTCCTACAAGCCCTTTGCGAGACTCCCCTGATTGTTTCTTTGGGAGGGCTGCCAGGGGAGTGCGGGTGTTGGGCTGGAAAGCCAACTAGCAGCGAGTGTCTCCCAATGGAAAGGGGATGTTATTAGAGTAATCCTCCTACCAGGGAACACCTGTGACCTCTTTTAGCTGCGTGTAGGGCACCTCGCTCCTTTCCACACACCCTCAACCATGTTCCCAAATTCTGAGTGTGGGGCAAATCCGTCCTCTGTCTGGAACGCCTTTGATATCCTAGAATACATTCGAATCCATTCCCTGAGTGTTTCCTATGGCAGACTGCCTGGGAAATGCGATGTTGGACAGCAAAGCCAAGAAGCAGCGAATGCCTCCCCATGAACAGTTGAGGAGTTTAGAAAACTTCCCCCATCCAGGGATACCTGTGTCCCCAGATTGCTGTGTGGATGGCTGCTACCCACATCTACCTCACACTCAGACTTCTTCCAGAATGCTGAGTGTGGGGATGATCTGTCTTATTTCTGCAGTGACTGGGATCCCCTAGAATCCCTTCGTGTGATTTCGTTGAAGTTTGCCTTGGACTGAGTGCCAGGGCATGTTGGGGGATGGGCGGGAATGCCATGTAATAGCGAGTGCCATGCCATTGACAGGGAGGTACTTAGCAGACTACCCCTATCAGGGAACTCAGGTAGCTGCGTGGAGGGCTGCTCTCCACAACACCCCCCCAAGGCCTGTTTTGGAAAGATGAACGTATGGACGTTCCGTCTTCTGACAGCAGCGCCTGGGATCCACTGGAAGCCATTCGTTTGTGTTCCATGATTGTTTCCTTTGGTGGGCTGCCAGGCAAGTGCAAGAGTTGTGCTGCAAAGCCAAGTAGCAGTGAGTGATTCCCCATTGATTGGGGAGTTAATTAGCGGACTTCCCACAAAGAGGGAACAATGTGATGCCAGATAGCTGCGTGAGGTCGGATCCCCAACTCCCCAACACACTAATCTGTGTTTTGGAATGCTGATTGTTGGGTGTTACGTCTTCTGTCTGCAGCGCCTTTGACCTCCTTGAACAACTTCGCGTGTCTTCCATGATTCTTTCCTAGGGCAGGTCTGCCAGGGAAATTCGGGGGTTTGCTTGAAATCCAAGTGGAAGCTAGAGCTTCTTCATGTACAGTTGAGGTAATTAGCTGAATTTCTCATAACAGGAAACACCTGTGACCACAGATATCTGCGTGGTGTGCCGCACCACACCTACCCCACACACTCAGCCGTGTTCCGGATTGCTGAGTGTTGGGAGGTTCCAACTTCTCTCAGCAGACCCTGGGAACTCCTAGAATCCATTCCTGTGTGTTGCTTGAGTGTTTTCTAGGGCAGGCTGACATGAAAATGCGGGAGTTTGGCTGGAAAGCCAAGTAGCATCTAGTGTCTCCCCATAGAGATGGGACATATTTAGAGGAATTTCCTCTAAAAGGGAACACCTGTGACCCCAGGTAGATGCAAGTTGGGTGTTTCCCCAAGTCCACCACACTGTCAGCCATGCTGCAGAATGCTGAGTGTGGGTCGGTAACGTCTTCTGTCTGCAGGGTTTGAGTTCTCCAATTATTCCTTCTGGTATATTCCCTGAGTTTCATAAGACAGGCTGCCAGGGAAATATTGCTGTTTGGCTGGAAAGCCAAGTAGCAGCGAGTGACTCCCCATGGAGTGTGGAGGTATTTAGCGGACTTTCCCTTAACATGGAACACTTGAGACCACAGGCAGCTGAATGGAGGGCGGGTCAACTCATAACCCACACACTCAGCCTTGTTTTGCAATGCTGAATTTCGGGAGGTACCATCTACTTTCAGCAGCACCTGGGATCTCCTAGAATCCCCTCCCATGTATTCCCTGATTGTTTCCTAAGTTGGGCTGCCAGGGAAAGGTGGGGGTTTGGCTGGAAACCCAAGAAGCAACAATTGCCTCCCCAGGTACTTTGGAGGTAATTAACGGACTTCCCCTAACAGTGAAGACATGTGACCCCACGTAGCTGTGTGGAGCCAGTTCCACACCTCTCCAACACTCTTAGACTTGTTCCAGAATGCTGAGTTTGTGAGGTTCCTTCTTCTATCACAAGGGCCTTGGATCCCCTAGAAGCCCTTCGCGTGTCTTCCATGAGTATTTCCAAGCACGGGGTCGCAGGGAACGTTGTGGGATGTGCTGGAAAGCCAAGTAGCAGCCAATTCCTCCCCATGGACAGGGGAGGTATTTAACAGAATTCTCTGAAACATGGAACACCTGTGACTTCAGGTAACTGCGTGGTGGGCGGCTCCCTAACTCCCCCACTCACTCACATGTTTTACGGAATGATGAGTTTTGGGAGGTTCCATCTCCTTTCAACAGCCCTTGGGATCTCCTAGAAGCCATTTGGTTGCCTTCCATGAGAGTTTCCTAGGGCAGGTTGCCAGGGATATTCTGTGATTTGGCTGGTAAACCAAGTATAACGGAGTTCCTCCCCATCTGCAGGGGTGGTAATTAGTGGAATTCCCTCTTGCAGGAAACACATGTACCCCATCTTGCTGCGTGGAAGATTCCGCGCCCCCTCCCACACACACTCGAACATGTTCTGGAATAATGATTGTGGGGAGGTTCTGTCCTCTTTCAGCAGCCCTGGGATCTCCTAGAAGCCCTTCACGTGAATTCCCTGATTGTTTGAAATGGCAGTCTGGATGTCAAATGCTGGGGTTTTGAAGGAAAAAAGTAGCAGTGAATGCCTCCCATGGACAGTGGAGGTTATTAGCAGAATTCCCTCTACCAGGGAAAATGCGTGTCACCAGAAAGCTGTGTGGAGCGCTGCTCCCCAAATTCCCCACACACTCAACCATGTTCCAAAATGCTGAGTGTCTGGAGGTTTCGTCTTCTGTAACCAGTGCCTTGTATCAACTTGAAGCCATTTGCCTGTCTTCCCTGAGTGTTTCCTAGGGCGAGCTTCTACAGAAATGTGAGGGATGGGCTGGAAAGCCAAGTAGCAGCAAGTGCCTCCCCATGGACAGGGGAGGTAATTAGAGGAATTCTCCCTACCAGGGAACACCTGTGACCGCAGGTAGCTGCGCGGAGTTCAGTAACACATATCCCCCACACACTCAGCCGTGTTCCAGAATTCTGAGTTTGGAGAGGTTCCATCTTCTGTCAACAGCCCCTGGGATCTCAGAGAAGCCATTCACTTCCCTACCCTGAGTGTTTCCTAGCACGGGCTGACAGGGAAGGCGGTGGTTGTGCTGGAAATCCAAAAAGTAGCGAGTGCCTCATCTTGGACAGTTTGAGGTAATTAGCGGATATCCCCCTACCAGGGAACACATTTTACCTCAGGTAGCTGCGTGGAGGTCGGCTCCCCAACTCCCCCACACTCTCAGTCATTTCTGGAATGCTGAGTGTGGGGAGATTCAGTCTTCTTACAGCAGCATCTGGGATCCTCTTGAAGTCCTACACGTGCCTTCCTTGATTGTTTCCTAGGGCGGGCAGCCAGGGAAATTCAGTGGTTGGGCTGGAAATCCATGTAGCACCGAGTTCATCTGCAATGACATGGGAGGTAATTAGAGGACTTCCCCCTACCAGTGAACAATTGTGAGCCCAGTTACCTGCTTGGAGGTCTGCTCCCCACATCCACCTCACGATAAGACTTCTTCTGAAATGCTGAGGGTGTGGACGTTCCATCTTCTGTCAGCATTGCCTGGGATCACATAGCCATTCACTTGAGTTCCCTGAGTTTTTCCTAGGGCTTACTGCCAGGGCAAGGTGGGGGTTGGGCTGGAAATCCAAGTAGCAGCGAGTGTCTCCACATGGACTCTGGAGGTATCTAGTGGAATTCCACCTACCAGGGAACAACTCTGACCCCATGTATCTGCGTGGAGTGCTTCTCACCACCTCCCCCACACACTTACACTTTTTCTCAAATGCTAAGTATGGGGAGGTTCCGTCTTCCATCAGTAGCGCTTGGGTTATCCAAGAAGCCAGTCGCCTGCCTTCCCTGAGGGTTTCCTAGGGCGGGCTTCCAGGGAAATGCTGGGGTTGGGCTGGAAACCAAGTAGCAGCGAGTGCCTTCCCATGGACATGGGAGGTAACTAACGGACTTCCCCCTACAAGGGAACACCTGTGACAACAGGTAGCTGCGTGGTGGGCAGCAACACACCTCTCCCCCACACTCAGCTGTATTCCAGAATGCTGAGTGTGGGGGTTCCATCTTCTATCAGCAAATCCTGGGATCCCCTAGAAGCCCTTCATGTTAATTCCCTGAGTGTTTCCTAGGGCAGGCTGCCAGGGAAAGTTGGGTGTTGGTCTGGAAACCAAGTAGAAGCAAGTGTCTCCCCATGGACAGGGGAGGTATTTAGCAGATTCCCCCTACCAGGGAACACCTGTGACCTCAGGTAGCTGCTTGGAGGGTACCTCGCACACTCCCCCACACACTCAGACATGTTTCCGGATGCTGAGGGTGGGGAGGTTCCGACTTCCCTCAGGAGTGCCTGGGATCACATAGAAGCAATTCGCATGCATTCCCTGAGTGATTCAAAGGGTGGATTGCCAGGGAAATGTGGGGGTTAGACTGGAAAGCTATGTAGCAGCAAATGCCTACCCATGGACAGGGGAGGTATTTAGTAAATTGCCCCTACCAGGGAATACCTGTGTCACCAGGAATCTGCATGGAGGGTGGCTCCCCAACTCCCCTACACTCTCAGGAGTGTTCCAGAATGCTGAGTGTTGGGAGGTTCTGTCTTCTATAAGCAGCTCCTGGTATCTCCTAGAAGCCCTTTGTGTACATTCCCTCAGTGTTTCCTAGGGCGTGCTTCCACGGAAATGCTGGGGTTGGCCTGGAAAACAAGGTAGCAGCGAAGTGCCTCCCCACGGGCAGGAGAGGTAATTAGAGGAATTCCCCCTAAGTGGGAACACCTGTGTCCTCAGTGAGCTACGAGAATGGCGCCTCGACCACTCCCCACACACTCAGCCTTGTTCTAGAATGCTGAGTTTGAGGAGGTTCTGTCTTCTGTCATAAGCACCTGGGATTTCCTAGAAGCCCTTTGCGAGGGTTCCCTGAGTGTTTCTTGGGCGGGCTGCCAGGGAAAGGCGGGGGTTGGTCTTGAAAGCCAATTAGCAGCGTGTGCCTCCCATGGACAGAGGAGTTAATTAGATTTCCCCCTATCAGAGAACACATTTGATCCTAGGTAGCTGTGTGGATGGCGGCTCCCCAACGATCAAACACACTCAGATATTTTCTGGATTTCTGAATGTGGGGAGGTTCTGTCTTCTGTTAGCAGTGCCTGGGATCTCCTAGAAACACTAAGAGTGCCTTCCTTGAGTGTTTCATGGTGCTGGCTGCCAGGGAAATGTGGGGTTTGGTCAGAAACAAAGTACCAGCATGTGCCTCCCCTTGGCCTGGGGAGGTAATTTGTGGACTTCCCCCAACCAGGGAACACCTGTGACTCCAGGTAACTGCGTGGAGGGAGGCTCGTCACCTCCCCACACACTCAGCCGTGTTCCAGAAAGCTGAGTCTGGGGAAATTCCGTCTTCCTTCAGTAGCACATGGCATCATATAGAAGCCTTTAACTTGGCTTCCCTGATTTTATCTTTTGCCGGGCTGCATGGGAAATGATTTGGTTTGGCTGGAAATCCAAGTAGCAGCGAGTGCCTCCCCATGGACATGGGAGGTAATTAGCGGAATTCCTCCTACAGGGAACACCTCTGACCACAGGTAGCTGTGTGGAGTGTGGCTCCCCCTTCCTCCCCCACACACTCAGACTTGTTGCAGAATGCTGAATATGGGGAGTTTCCGTCTTCTATATGCAATGCCTGGGATTTCTGATAAGCATTTCACGTGCATTCCCTGAGTGTTTCCTAGGGCGGGCTGCCAGGGAAATGCTGGGGTTGGGTGGTAAACCAAGTAGCAGTGAGGGTCTCCCTATGGACAGGGGAGGTAATTAGCGGAATTCTCCCTACCAGGGAACACCTACTTCCCCAGTGAGCTACGTGGAGTGAGAAACACACAATCCCCCACAAACTCAGCCTTGTTCCACAATGCTGAGTGTTGGGAGGTTCCATCTTCTGTCAGCAGCACCTGGGATCTCCTAGAAGCCATTAGTGTACTTCCTCTGAGTGATTCTTAAGTCGGGCCACCAGGGAAAGGTGGGGGTTGGGCTGTAAACCAAGTAGAACCGAGTGCCTCCCCATGAACATGGAAGGTAATTAGCGGACTTCACACTAACAGGGAACTCCTGTGTCCCCAGGTACCTGTGTGGAGGGCGGCTCCTATACTCCCTCACACACTCAGACTTGTTCCAGAATGCTGAGTGTGGGTAGGTTTCATCTCCTCTCAGCATTGCCTTTGATCTCCTAGAAGCCCTTCGCGTGACTTCCCTGAGTGTTTCATATGGTGGGATGCCAGGTAAATTCGCGGTTGCGCTGGAAACCAAGTAGAATCGTGTGCATCCTTATGGAAAGGAGAGGTAATTAGCAGACTTCCCCCTACGAGGGAACACCTTTGACACCAGGTAGCTGCATGGAGGGCATCTCACCACCTCCTCCCTGCACTCTGCCTTGTTCTGGAATGCTGAATATGGGGAGGTTTTGTCTTATATTAGCAGAGCCTGGGATCCCCAAGAAGCCATTCGCATGCCTTCCCTGAGTGATTCTTATGGCGGGATGCCAGGGAAAGCTGGGGGTTGGGCTGGAAAGCCAGGTTGCCGTTTGTGCCTCCCAATGGACACGGGAGGTAATTAGCGGACTTCCCCCTAACAGGGAACTACTGTGACCCCACATAACTGCGTGGAAGCGGCTCCACAACTCCCCAAAACTCTCAGACGTGTTCTGGAATGCTGAGCTTGTGGAGGTTCCTTCTTCTATCAGAAGGGCCTGGGATTCCCTAAAAGCCCTTCACGTGTATTCCATGAATGTTTCCAATTGCGGGGTCCCAGGGAAATGTGCGGGATGTGCTAGAAAGTGAAGAAGCAGCGAGTTCTTCCCCATGGACAGGGGAGGTATTTAGCGGACTTCCCTGCAACATGAAACACCTGTGACACCATGACGCTGCGTGGTGGGCAGCTCCCCACATCCCCCACACACTCAGACGTGTTCCGGAGTGCTGAGTGTGGGGAGGTTCCGTCTTCTGTCACTATGGTCTGAGATCTCCAATTAGCCCTTCATGTGTATTCCCTGTGAGTTTCCTAAGCCGGGCTGCCAGTGAAAGGTGGTGGTTGTGCCTTAAATCCAAGTAGCAGCGAATGCCTTCCAATGGACAGTGGAGGTTTTAGCGGAATTTCCCCTAACAGAGAACACTTGTGACCAAAGGCAGCTTCATGGATTGTGGCTCCCCATGTAACAGACACACTCAGGCGTGTTCCAGAATGCTGTGTGTGGGAAGGTTCGGTCTTCTCTCAGCAGCGGCTGGGATCCCCTAGAAGTTCTTCACATGTGTTCACTGAGTTATTAGGTCAGGCTGCCAAGGAAAAGAGGGGGTTGGATTGGAGAGAGAAGTATCAGCAAGTGCGTTCCCATGAAGAGTGGAGTGATTTTGCGGAGTTCCCTCTAACAGGGAACACTTGCGACACAGTGTTTCTGCGTAGATGGTGGCTACCCACATTCCCCACACCCTCAGGCATGTTCCAGAATGCTTAGTGTATGTAGGTTCCTTCTTCTGTCAGCAGTGCCTTGGATACCATAGTAGCCCTAGGCTTGTCGTCCCAGAGTGTTTCTTCAGCAGGATGCCAGGGAAATGCTGGTCTTTTCTGGAAATCCAAGTAGCAGAGAGTGACTCCTAAAGATTGGGGGGGTAATTAGAGGACATCCCCCAAAAAGGGAAAACCTGTGAAGCCGCATAGCTGCGTGAGTGCAGCTCCCCACCTACCCCACACAGTCAGCCGTGTTTCAGAATGCTGAGTGTGGGGGTTTCTGTCTTCTTTCAGCATAGCCTGGGATCTCTATGTATCCTTTCATGTGTCTTCCCTGAGTGTTTTTTAGGGTGGCCTACCAGGGAAATGCGGGGTTTGGGCTGGATAGCCAAGTAGCATCGTGTGCATCCCCATGGAAGGGAGAGGTAATTCGCGGACTTCCCCCTAAGAGGGAACACCTGTGACCAAAGGTATCTGCGTGGAGGGCGGCTCACCACCTACTCCCTGCACTCTGTCTTGTCCTGGAATGTTGAAAATGGGGAGTTTTGGTCTTACATCAGCAGAGCCTAGGATCCCCAAGAAGCTATTCACATGCCTTCCCTCTGTGCTACTTACGGCGGGCTGCCAGGGAAAGCTGCAGGTTTGGCTGGAAAGCCAGGTTGCCGTGTGTGCCTCCCCATGGACAGGGGAGGTAATTAGCGGACTTCCCCCTACAAGGGAACACCTGTGACCCGAGATAGCTGCGTTGAGAGTGGCTCCCCACATCCAACACACACTGAGGCTTGTTCTGGAATCTGAGTGTGGGGAGGTTCTGTCTTCTCTCAGCAGTGCCTGGGATCTCCTAAAATCCATTGCGTGCGTTCCCTTAGTGTATCCTAATGCAGGCTCCCTGGGATAGGCGAGGTTTGACTGCAAAGCCAAGTAGCAGCGAGTGCCTCACCATGAACAGGGGAGGAAATTAGGGAACTTCCCCCTTCCAGGGATACCTGTGACCCCAGGTTGCTGCATGGAGGGCTGATACCCATATCCACCTCACACTCAGACTTGTTCCGGAATGCTGAGTGTGGGGATGTTCCGTCTTCAGTCAGCAGAAACTGGGATCTCCTAGAAGGCATTCACATGAGTTCCCTGAGTTTTTCCTAGGGCGGGCTGCCAGGGAAAGTTGGGGGATGGGCTGGAAAGCAATGTAGTAACGAGTGCCATCCATGAACTGGGAGGTACTTAGCGGACTTCCCATACCAGGGAACCCAGGTAGCTGCGTGGAGGGCAGATCAAGAAATCCCCCACACACTCAGATATGTTATGGAATGCTGACTGTGCGGAGGTTTCGTCTTCTGTAACCAGTGCCTGGGATCTACTTGAAGCCCTTCGCGTGTCTTCCCTGAGTGTTTCCTAGGGCGAGCTGCAAGGGAAATGTTCAGGATGGGCTGGAAAGCCAAGTAGCAGCGAGTGCCCCCCCGTGGACAGGGGAGGTAATTAGAGGAATTCCCCCTACCAGGGAAAACCTGTGACTGCAGGTAGCTGTGCGGAGTCCAGCACAACATATCCACCACACACTCAGCCGTGTTCCAGAATTCTAAGTTTTGGGAGATTCCATCTTCTGTCAACAGTGCCTGGGATCTGAGAAGCCCTTCACTTGACTCCCCTGAGTGTTCCCTAGCTCGGCCTGACAGGGAAAGTTGGGGTTGGGCTGGAAATCCAATTAGTATTGAGTGCCTCCCCTTAGAGTTTGAGGTAATTAGTGGACATCCTCCTACCAGGGATCACTTTTACTCCAGGTAGCTGTGTGGAGGTCGGCTCCCCAACTCCCCCACACACTCAGCCGTTTTCTGGAAAGCTGAGTTGGGGAGCTTCAGTCTTCTTACAGCAGAGAGTGGGATCCTCTAGGAGCCCTACACGTGCCTTCCCTGATTGTTTCCTAGGGCTGGCAGCCAGGGAAATTCAGTGGTTGTGCTGGAAATCTATGTAGAACTGAACTCATCCGCAAGGACGTGGGAGGTAATAAGAGGACTTCCCCCTACCAGTGAACAATTGTGACCCCAGTTAGCTGCGTGGAGGTCTGCTCCCCACACCCACCTCACACTCACACTTCTTCTGGAATGCTGAGGGTGTGGGCGTTCTGTCACTTGTCAGCAGTGCCTGGGATCTCATAGAAGCTATTCACGTGAGCTCCCCGAGTTTTTCCTAAGGTGGACTGCCAGGGAAAGGTGGGTGATGGGCGGGAAAGCCAAGTAGTAGCGAGTGCCATCCCATGGACTGGGAGGTACTTAGCAGACTTCCCCTACCAGGGAACACCTGTGAACCCAGGTAGCTGTATGGAGGGCGGCTCCCCAAATCCCCCACACAGTCAGACGTGTTATGGAATGCTGAGTGTTGGGAGGTTCAATCTTATGTCTGCAGCACCTGGTATCTCCTTGAAGCCATTCGGTTACCTTCCCTTACTGTTTCCTAGGGCGGGTTGCCAGGGAAATTCTGTGATTGGGCTGGTAAATCAAGTATCACCGAGACCTTCCTCATGGACAGGGGAGGTAATTATCGGACTTCCCCCTTCCAGGGAATACCTATGACCCCAGGTTAATGCGAGAATGACTCCTCGCCCTCTCCTCTCACACTCGACATTGTTCCAGAATGCTGAAATTGGGGAGGTTCTGTCTTATGTCAGCAGTCCCTGGGATCTCCAAGAAGTTCTTTGCTTGCCTTCCCTGAGTGTTTCCTAGAGCGTGCTGACAGGGAATGGCAGGAATTGGGCCGGAAACCAAGTAGCAGTGAGAGGATCCACATGGATTGTGGAGGCAACTAATGGACTTCCCCCTTCCAGGGAACATCTGTGACCTCAGGTAGCTGCTTGGATGGTGGCTCCCCACTTCCCCCACACACTTATGCGTGTTCTGGAATGCTGAGTGTGGGGAGGTTCCGTCATCTTTCAGCAGCACCTGGGATCACGTAGAAGCCTTTTGCGTGAGTTATGTGAGTGTTACCTAGGGCCGGCTGCCAGGAAAAGGCGGGGGTTGTGCTGGAAATTCAAGTAGCACCAAGTGCCTCCCCATAGACAGGGAGAAAATTAGCGGAATTCCCTCTGCCAGGGAACACCTGTGTCCCCATCTAGCTGCATGGAGGCCGGCTCATCACCTCCCCCACACACTCAGCCATGTTCTGGAATGCTGATTGTGGGGATGTTCCATCTTCTGTCAGCAGTGCCTGGGATTTCCATAAGCACTTCATCTGCATTCTCTGAATGTTCCATACTGCTAGCTGACAGGGATAGGCGGTTGTTGGTCTGGGAAGCCAAGTAGCAGCGAGTGCCACCCCATGGACAGGCGACGTAATTAGCGGAATTCCCCAAACAGAGAACACGTCTGACATCAGGTAGCTTGGTGGAAGTCTGCTCCCCAACTCCACCACACCGTCTGCCGTGTTCCGGAAAGCTGAGTGTGGGGTGGTTCCGTCATCTGTCAGCAGAGACTGGGATCTTGTAAAAGCCCTTCACGTGCATTTCTTGAGTGTTTCCTAGTGAGGGCTGCCAGGGAAAGGCTGGGGTAGGGCTGGAAATCCAAGTAGAAGTGAGTGCCTCTAAATGGACATGGGAGGGAACTAGCGGAATTCCACCTACCAGGGCACAACTGTGACACCATCTGTCTAGTTGAGGGTGTCTCATCACCTTCCCCACACACTCACATGTTTTCTCCAATGCTGAGTGTGGGGATGTTCTGTGTGCCGTCAGCAGCACTTGGGATAATAAGCCATTCACGTGCCTTCCCTGAGTGTCTTATATGGCAGGCTTCCAGGGAAATGCTGGGGTTCGGCTGGAAATCCAGGTAGCAGCGAGCACCTCCCCATGGACATGGGAGGTAACTAACGGACATCCCCCTACAAGGGAACACCTGTGACACCAGGTTGCTGCATGGTGGATGGCAAAAACCTCCCACACACTCTCAGCCCTGTTCCAGAATCCTGAGTGTGGGTGGGTTCTGTCTTCTATCAGCAGCTCCTGGGACCTACTAGAAGACGTTTGCATGAATTCCCTGTTTCCTAGTGCTGGCTGCCAGGGAAAGTTGGGGGTTGGGATGGGAAGTCAAGTAGCAGCGAGTGTCTCTCCAAAGGACAGGGGAGGTAATTAGTGGATTCCCCCTACCAGGGAACACCTGTGACACTAGGTAGCTGAGTGAAGGGAGGCTCAACACCGCCAACAGACAGTCAGAGTTTTTCCAGAATTCTGAGTAGTGGGGAAGTTTCATCATCTCTCAGCAGTGCCTGGGATCTCCTAGAAACCCTACGCATGCCTTCCTTGATTGTTTCCCAGTGCAGACTGCTAGGGAAATGAGGAGGTTGGGGGAGAAACCAAGTAGCATCTACTGCCACCCCATGGACTGGGGAGGTAACTTGTGGAAATCCCCCTACCAGGGAACACCTATATACTCAGTGAGCAACATGGAAGGCGCCTCGACCACTCACCCACATACTCAGCCTTGTTCCGGAATGATGAGTGTGGGTAGGTTCCTTCTTCTATCAGCAGAGCCTGGGATATCCTAGAATCCTTTTGCGTGATTCCCAGAGTGTTTCCTAGGGCGGGCTGCCAGGGAAATGCAGGGGTTGGGCTGGATAGCCAAGTAGCATCGTTTGCATCCCCATGGAAGGGAGAGGTAATTAGCAGGACTTCCCCCTAAGAGGGAACACCTGTGACCAAAGGTATCTGCGTGGAGGGCGGCTCACCACCTCCTCCCTGCACTCTGCCTTGTCCTGGAATGTTGAAAATGGGGAGTTTTGGTCTTACATAAGCAGAGCCTGGGATCCCCAAGAAGCTATTCACATGCCTTCCCTCAGTGCTACTTACGGCGGGCTGCCAGGGAAAGCTGCAGGTTTGGCTGGAAAGCCAGGATGCCGTGTGTGCCTCCCCATGGACAGGGGAGGTAATTAGCGGACTTCCCCCAACAAGGGAACACCTGTGTCCCGAGATAGCTGCGTTGAGAGCGGCTCCCCACATCCAAAACACACTGAGGCTTGTTCTGGAATCTGAGTGTGGGGAGGTTCTGTCTCCTCTCAGCAGTGCCTGGGATCTCCTACAAGCCATTTTGTGCATTCCCTGAGTGTATCCTAATGCAGGCTCCTTGGGATAGGCGGGGTTGTACTGCAAAGCCAAGTATCAGCGAGTGCCTCCCCATGAACATGGGAGGAAATTAGGGAGCTTCCCCCTTTCCAGGGATACCTTTGACCCCAGGTTGCTGCGTGGAGGGCTGATACCCACATCCATCTCACACTCAGACTTCTTCCAGAATGCTGACTGTGGGGATGTTCTGTCTTCCTGCCAGCAGATACTGGGATCTCCTAGAAGACCTACTTGTGCCTTCCTTGAGTATTTCATGGTGCAGGCTGCCAGGGAAAGGCGGGGGTTTGGCAGAAACCAAGAAGCAGTGAGTGCCTCCCCATGGCCTGCGGAGGAAATTTGCGGACTTTCCCCAACCAGGGAACACATGTGACACCAGGTATTTGCATTGAGGGCGGCTCGTCACCTCCACCACACACTGAGTCTTGTTCCAGAATGCTGAGTCTGGGGAAGATCCGTCTCCCTTCAGAAGTGAATTGGATCACCTAGAAGCACTTAGCTTGCTTTCCCAGAGATTTTCCTAGGGCGGGCTGTGAAGGAAATGTTTTGGTTTGGCTGGAAATCCAAATAGCATTGACTGCCTCCCCATGGACATGGGAGTTGATGAGCGGAATACCCCCTAAAGTGAACACCTGTGACCCCAGGTAGCTGATGGAGGGAGGCTCCCAATTCCTCCTCCACACACTCAGCCTTGTTATGGAATGCTGATTGTGGGTGGGTTCCTTCTCTATCTGCAGCATCTGGGATCTCCTAGAATCCCTTCGTGTGACTTCCCTGAGTGTTTCATAGGGCAGTCTGCCAGGGAAATGCAGGTGTTGGGCTGGAAAGCCAAGTAGCATCGTGTGCAACCCCATGGAATGGAGAGGTAATTAACGGAATTCCCCCAACCAATGAACAACTGTGACCCCAGGTAGCTGCGTGGAGGGTGGCTCACCACCTCCTCCTCCCACTCTGACTTGTTCAGGAATGCTGAGTATGGGGAGGTTCCGTCTTCTATCAGTAGCATCTGGGATCTCCAACAAGCCCCTCACGTGCATTCCCTGAGTGTTTCCTAGGGTGGGCTAACAGAGAATTGCTGCGATTCGGCTGTAAAACCAGGTAGCAGTGAGGGCCTCCCTATGGACAGGGGAGGTAATTAGCGGACTTCTCCCTTCAAGGGAACACATATGTTCCCCAGTGAGGTACATGGAGGGTGAATAACCCACTCCCCCACACACTCAGCCTTGTTCAGGAATGCTGAGTGTGGGGAGGTTCCGTTTTCTGTCAGCAGCATCTGGGATCTCCAAGTAGCCATTGACGAACATTTCCTGAGTGCTTCTTAAATCGGGCTGCCAGGGTAAGGCGGGGGTTGGGCTTTAACCCAAGTAGCACCGAGTGCATCCCCATGAACACGGGAGGTATTTAGTGGACTTCCCCATACCAGGGAACTCCTGTGACCCCAGGTAGCTGTGTGGAGGGTGGCTCCTCAACTCCCACACACACTTAGAATTGCTCCAGGAATGCTGAGTGTGGGTAGGTTACATCTCCTCTCAGCATTGCCTGGGATCTCCTAGAAGACATTCTTGTGACTTCCCTGGTGTTTCCTAGGTCGGGCTGCCAGGTAAAGGCAGGTGTAAGGGCTGGAAACGAAGTTGCTGCATGTGCCTCCCCAAGGACTGGGGAGTTAATTAGCGGAATTCTCCCTATAAGTGAACACCTGTGACCCTAGGAAGCTCCGTGAAGTGCGGCTGCCCAACGCCCACAAAAAGTCAGACATTTTCCGGAATTCTGAAATTTGGGAGGTTCCGTCTTCAGTCAGCAGCATCTGAGATCTCCTGGAAGCAATTCGCATGTCTTCCTTGAGTGTTTATTAAGGTGGGCTCCCAGCAAAAGGCGGGGTTTGACTTGAAAACCAAGTAGCAGCAGGAGCCTCCCCATGGAGCAGGGTGGCAATTAGCAGAATTACCCCTACCAGGGAACAACTGTGACCCCAGGTAGCTGCGTGGAATGCCGCTCCACACGTCCCCCAAAACTCAGACGAGTTCCGGAATTCTGAGTATGGGTATTTTACATCTTCTGTCACCCGCACTTGGGATCTCCTAGGACACTTTCGCATTAGTTCCCTGAGTGTTTCCTAGGTCCGGTCACCAGCGAAAGGCATTGATTTGTCTGGAAAGTCAGGTAAAATGAGTGCCTCAACACAGACAAGGGAGGTAATTAGCAGAATTCCCCCAACATAGGAAAACCTGTGACCCCAGGTAGCTGTAGTGGACTGTGGCTCCCCACCTCCACCACACACTCAGTCGTGTTCCAGAATGATGAGAATGTGGAGGCTCCATCTTCTGACAAAAGTGCCTGGGATCTCTGAGAAGCCCTTAGCGTATTTTCTCTGTGTGTTTCCAATGCCGGGCTGACAGGGAAAGGCAGTGGTTGGGCAGGAACACCAAGTAGCAGCAAGAGCGTCTCTATGGATAGGGGTGGTAATTAGCTGACTTCCCCCAACCCGGGAACACCTGTGACCCCAGGGAGCTGCGTGGGGTTCTCCTCATCACTTCCCTCACACATTCATTCATTCATGAGTGTGGAGTGAGGGGAGGTTCCGTCTTCTGTCAGCAGCACATAGTATCACCAGAATCCATTCTCGTATATTCCCTGAGGGTTTCCTAGGGTGGGCTGACAGGGAAAGGTGGGGGTTGGGGTGGAAATCCAACTAGCAGCCTGTGTCTCCCAATGGACAGGGGTGGTAATTAGCGGTATTCCCCTTACCAGGGCAATCCTGTGACCCCAGGTTCCTGCGTGGATTTCAGCCACTCGCCACCCCCTACACACTCAGAATTGTTCCGGAATGCTGGCTGTGGGGAGTCTCCATCTACTTTGAGCAGAGCCTGTATCTCGGAGAATCCATTCATATATCTTTCCTGTGAATGTATATTAGGGCGAGTTGCCAGGGAAAGGTGGGGGTTGGGCTGGAAAGCCAACTAGCAGCGAGTGTCTCCCCATGGATTATGGAGGGAATTAGCCGACTGCCTACGACCAGGGAACACTGTGATCCCAGGTAGCTGCACTGAGTTTGGATCCCTAACTCCAAAAACACTCAGCCATTTTCCAGACTTCTGAGATTGCTGAGGTTCAGTTTTCTGTCAGTAGCCCCTGGGATCTCTATAAGTAATTTGGGTGATTTCACTTTGTGTTCCGTAAGGCAGGCTGTCAGGAAAGTTGGTGGATATGATGGAAAGCCAAGTAGCAATGAGTGACTCCCCATGGACATGGGAGGGAATTAGCTGACATCCCCGTACAACGGAAAATGTGTGACCCCAAGTAGCTGCTTGGAATGTGGCTCCCACATCCCCCACACACTCAGTCGTGTTCTGTAACACTGAGTGTGGGGAGGTTCCGTCTTCAGTCAGCTGTGCTGGGATTTCCTAGAAGCAATTGGGGGTTTCCCTGAGAGTTTCCTAGGGCTTGCTGGAAGGAAAGACTGGTATTGTTATTGAAAGCCAAGTATATGCAAGTGCTTCCACAAGAATTAGGGGAGGTAATTAGCAGACTTCTCCCTACCAAGAGCACCTGTGACCTCAGCTGCGTTGAAGGCGGCTCTCTTTCTCCACCAAACACTAAGAATTGTTCTGGAATGCTGAGTGCGGGGAGGTTCCCTGAGCTTTCAGCCGTGCCTTCGATCACCTAGTAGCCATTCACGTGCTTTCCCTGAGTGTTTTCTAGAGAGAGCTGACAGGGAATGGCAGGGGTTGGGCTGGAAATCCAAGTATCTGTGAGTGCCTTCCCCATGGAAAGCAGAGGTAATTATCGGAATTCCCCCTACCAAGTAACATATTTGACCACTTGTAACTGCATAGAATGCAGCTCCCCACCTCCCCCACCCACTCAGTTTTATTCTATAACACTGATTGTGGGGATGTATTGTCTTCTCTTACCAGCTCAAGAGATCTCACAGAAGCCATTCACGTGACATCCCTGAGAGTTTCCAAGGGCGGGATGCCAGGGAAAGTTTGGAGTAGGGCTTGGAAAACAATGAGCAGCGAGTGCCTGCCCAAGGAAAGCAGAAGTAATTAGCTTATTCCACTACCAGTGAACACCTGTGACACCAGGTAGCTGTGTGGATTGCGGCTTGATATATTCCCCACATAGCCATGTTCCAGATTGCTGAGTGTGTGGAGGCTTGCCTTCTCTCAGCTGCACCTGAAGCCATCTAGAAGCCCTTTGCGTGCTTTCCCTGAGAGTTTACCAGGGTGGGCTGCAAGGGAAATGCGAGGGTTCAGCTAAAATTCCAAGAAGCACTGAGTGCCTCCCGATGGATAGGGGAAGATAATTACTGGAATTCCAGTTATCAGGGAACACCTATGATCCCTGAAACCTACATGGAGGATGACTCCACACATCCTTCACACACTCAGCCGATTTCCATATGCTGAGTGTGCGGATGTTCCGTCCTCTGTCACCAGCCTCTGGGATTGACTAGAAGCTTTCGAAGTGCTTTCTCTGAGTGTTTTTTTCTGGCTGGCTGCCAGGGAAAGGCAGGGATAGGACTGGAAATCCAAGCAGCAGCAAATACCTGCCCATGGACAGGGGAAGAAATTCACAGAATTCCCATAACAGAGAACACCTGTGTCACCATGTATCTGTGAGGAGGCATGTTCCCCATTTCCAGCACACTCTCTGCAGTGTGCCAGAGTGCTGAGTGTTGGGAGGTTCCATTCTTCTGTCAGCAGTGCCTGGGATCTCCTTGAAGCCCTTTGCCTTACCTGAGTGTTTCCTCAGGAGTCCTGAAATTTAAAGCCGGGAGTTGTCTTAGAAATCCAAGGGCAGCGAGTGCCTGCCCAAAGTTTAGGGGAGATTATTAGCAGAATTCCGCCTATCTTGGAACACCGTGAACCCGGGTATCCACATGGAGAATGGCTCCACACATCTCCCAACACTCAGCCATGTTCTGGTATGCTGAGTGTTAGGATATTCCATTTCCTATCAACAGCCACTTGAATCTACTAAAAGATATCCTCGTGCTTTCTCTTAGTGTTTCTTAGAGTAGTCTGCCAGTGAAATGGTGGGATAGGTCTGAAAATCCAATTAGCATTGAGTGCCTGCCCTTTGACAGGGGAAGTAATTAGCGGAGTTCCCTTAGCAGGAAACACCTGTAACACCAGGTAGCTTCGCAGAGTGTGGCTTGCCACCTCCTGAACACACTCAGAATTGTGCCAGGAATTCTGAGTGTGAGGAGGTTCTGTTTTCTATCAACAGAGCCTGGGATCTCCTAGAAGTGCCTCGTGAATCCTTCCCTGCAGTATTTACTCAGGCTGTCAGAAATGGAAAGCTGGGGTTTGGCTGGAAAGTGAAGAAGCAGCGAGGGACTCCCCATGGACAGGGGTAGTTATTAGCGGACTTCCCCTATCAGAGAACACCTGTAACCCCAGATAGCTGTGTAGAGGATGGTTACCCATCTCCCCCACACACTCAGATTTTATTTGCAATGCTGAGTGTGGGGAGGTTCCTTTTTTTAAACAGCGCCTGTGATCTCCGAGAAGTTCTGCGAGTGACATCTCTGAGTGTTTTTGGGAGGGCTGCCAGGGAAAGGCTGTGATTTGGCTGCAAAACCAAGTAGCAGCAATTGCCTCCCCATGGACAGGGCAGGAAATTCACAGAATTCCCTTTACCTGGGAACACCTCTGACCCCAGGTTGCTGCGTTGAAATCAGTCCAGCACCTCCCCCACACACTCACACGTTTACCGGAATCCTGAGAGTCGGGAAGTTTCGTCTTCTCTCAGCAGTGCCTTGGGTCCTCCTAGAAGGCACTATGTTTGCTATCCCTGAGTGTTTCCTCGGGCAGTCTGTCAGAGAAAGCTGGGGGTTCTGCTGGAAAGCCAAGTAAAAGTGAGTGCCTCCTCATGAATTGAGGATATTATTAGCTGGAATTCCCTCATCAGGGAACATTTGTGACCCTAGTTAGCTCCGTGGAGGGCGGCACCCCACCTCTCCAAGCACTCAGACATGTTCCAGAATGGTGAGTTTCGGGAGGTTACGTCTTTTGTCAGAAGCGCATGGGATCTCAAAGAAGTCCTACATGTGAATTCCCTGAGTGTTCCCTAGGCGGGATGTCAGGGGAAAACAGGGGGTTCGGCTGCAAAGCCAAGTAGAAGTGAGGGCCTCCCCATTGTCAGGAGAGATATTTAGTGGAATTCCCAAACAGGGAACACTTGTGACCCAAGGGAGCTGCGTGGAAGGTGGCGACACACCTGCCCCACACACTCAGCCATGTTCTGGAATGCTGAGTGTGGGGAGGTTCCATCTTCTGTCAGCAGCACCTGAGATCTCCTAAAAGACCTTTCTGTGACTTCCCTGAATGTTTCATAGGGCGTGCTTCCAGTGAAAAGCAGGTGTTTTGCTGGAAATTCAAGTAGCATCGAGTTCCTCCCCATGGAAACGGGAGGTAATTAGCGAGCTTCCCACTAAAATTTAACACCTGTGACCCCAGGTAGCTGGTTGGATGGCAGCTCGTCACCTCCCCAACACACTAAGACGTGTGCTGGTATGCTGAGTGTGGGAGATTCCGTCTTCTGTCAGCAAAGCCTGGGATATCCTTGAAGCAATTCACGTGTTTTGCTTGAGTGTTTACTAAGGTGGGCTCCAGCAAAAGATGGGGTTTGGCTTGCAAACCAAGTAGCAGCAGGGGCTTCCCCATAAAACTGGATGGTATTTAGTGGAATTACCCCTACCAGGGAACAACTGTGACCCCAACTTAGCTTGAGTGGAATACAGCTCCGCACCACCCACACCTCTCAGATGAGTTCCAGAATCCTGAGTGTGGGGATTTTATGTCTTTAGTCACCCGCAACTCGGATCTCTCAGGACCCCTTAGCGTGAGATTCCCTGAGAGATTCCTAGGGCCGGTTGCCAGTGAAAGGCGTTGATTTTTCTGGAAGGTCAGGTGAAATGAGTGCCTCCACATGGACAAGGGAGGTAATTAGCAGAATTCCCCCTACCTGGGAACACCTGTGACCCCATGTATTTGCATGGGGTTCTCCTCATCACTTCCCGCACCCACTTATACTTCCTCAGGAATGCTGAGTGTGGGACAGTTCCGTCTTCTGTCAGCAACGCATAGGATCACCAGAATCCATTCACGTATATTCACTGAGGGATTACTAGGGCGGGTTGAAAGGGAAAGGTGGGAGTTGGGCTGGAAATCCAAGTAGCAGATTGGGCCTCCCAATGGGACATGGGTGGTAATTAGTGGAATTCCCCATACAAGGGAACACCTGTGACCCCAGTTACCTTCGTGGATTTCGGCCACTCACCTCACCCACACTCTAAGATTTGTTCCGGAATGCTGAGTGTGGGAGGCTCCATCTAAATAAAGCAGTGCCTGTGATCTCCGACAAGCCATTTGCATTTATTCCCTGTATGTTTCTTAGGGGGAGCTGCCAGGGAAAGGTGGCGGTGGGGCTGGAAAGCCAAGAAGCAGCTAGTGCCTCCCCATGAACATTGGAGGTTATTAGCGGACTTCCCCCTAACATGGAAAACCTGTGACCAAAGGTAACTTTGTGAAGGTTGGCCCCCCACAAAACACACACACTCAAACTTGTTCTGGAATGCTTAGTGTGGGAGGTTTTTTCTGCCAGAAGCACCTGAGATCTCAGGGAAGCCCTTCACATGACTTCCCTGAGTGTATCTTATGTCAGGCTTCCAAGGAAATGCGGGGGATAGGCTGGAAAGCCAAGGAGCAGTGAATGCCTCTGCATGGACAATGGAGGTAATTAGGGTATTCCTCCTTACGTGGGAACACCTGTGACACTAGGTAGCTTCATGGAGGGCGGCTCCCTAATCTCACACACACACAGCCATGTTTCATTATGCTGAGTGTGGGGAAGTTCCTTCCACTATTAGCCACTGCATGAGATCCCTTAGAAGCACTTCATGTGCTTTCTATCAGTGTTTGTCAGGGTGGCCTGCCAGGGAAATGCGGAGGTTTGGCTGGAAACCCAAGTAAGAGTGAGTGTCTCACCATTGACTAGAGAGGTATTTAGCAGAATTCCTCCTACGTGGGAACACCTGTGTCCCCAGGTACCAGAGTGGAGGGTGGCAACCCACCTCCACCACACACTCAGGCTGGGTCCAGATATCGGAGTGTGGGGAGGATCCGTCTTCTCTCAGCAGCAGCTAGGATCCCCTTGAAGAATTTTGTGTGCCTTTCCTGAGTGTTCCATAACGCGGGCTACCAGGAAAATGCAGGGGATCAGGCTTGAAATCCAAGTAACAGCCAGTGTCTCCCCATGGATATGGGTGATTATTAGTGGAATTACCCCTATCAAGGAACACCAGTGACACCAAGTAACTGCGAGGAGGTCTTTTCCCCACCTACCACACACAAGGGAAAGTGTTCAGGAATGCTTAGAATTTTGAGGTTCCGTCTTCTGTCAGCAGTGCCTGGAATCTCCAGAAGCTTTTCGAGTGCCTTCCCTCACAATTTTTCTGGGCGGGATGCCAGGGAAAATCAGGTGTTGGCTGGAAATACAAGTAGCAGTGAGTGCCTCCCCATGGATGGGGGATAATATTAGGGGAATTCCCTCAATCACGGAACACCTGTGTTCCGAGATATTTGCAATGAGAGCAGATCCACACCTCCCCAACACACTTAGACGTGTTCTGGAATACTGACTGTGGGTAGCTTCCGCCTTTTGTCAGCAGCGTCTTGGATCTCCTAGAAGACATTTGCGTGCCTTCCCTGAGTGTTTCATATAGCGGCCTGCCAGGGAAAGCCAGGTGTTATTATGTAAAGCCAACTAGCAATGAGTGTCTCCCCAAGGAATTGGGAGGGAAATGGTTGAATTACCCTTACCAGGGAACACCTGTGACCCCAGGTAGCTGCATTGAATGCGGCTCCCCACCTCTACAAACTCTCAGCCATATTCCGGAATTCTGAGTTTGGTGAGGTTCGTCTAGTGTCAGTAGCAATTGTGATCTCCTATAAGTCATTTGCGTGACATCCCTTTGATTTCCATAGGGCGGGCTGCCAGGATAAGTTGAGGATGTGCTGGAAATCCAATTAGCAATGAGTGCCTCCCCATGGTCAGTGGAGGGACTTAGCTGATGTCCCCGTACAAAAGACCTGTGACCGCAGGTAGATGCGTAAAATATGGCTCCCACCTCCCCCACACACTCAGTTGTATTCTGTAACACTGAGTTTGGGGAAGTTCCGTCTTCAGTCAGCTGTGGCTTCAGATCTCCTAGTAGCAATTCAGGTGTTTCCCTGAGAGTTTCCCAGGGCGTGTTGCAAAGGAAAGGCTGGTATTGGTCTGGAAACCCAAGTATCATTAAGTGCCTCCACAGGAATTGAGGAGGTAATTAGCATAATTCTCCCTAACAGGGATTCCTGTGCCTTCAGTTAGCTGCATGGAGTGTGGCTCTCTTACTCCAACAAACACTAAGCATTGTTCTGGAATGCTGAGTGTGCAGAGGTCCGTGTGCTTTCAGAAGTGCCTATGATCTCCTGTATCATTCAAGTGCCTTCCCTGTGTGTTTCCTAGGTAGGGCAGCCAGGGTAATGCTTCGGCTGGACTGGAAATCCAAGCAGCTTTGAGCACCTCCCCATGAAAATAGAGGTAAATTATTGGAATTTCCCCTACCACTGAACACATTTGACCACATGTAGCTTCATAGAATGCAGCTCTCCTCCTCCCCGACCCACTCAGTCTTATTCCAGTAACGCTGAGTGTGTGGAGGTTCTCTCTTCCCTTACCAGTGTGAGGGATCTCATAGAAGCCATTCACGTGCCTACTTTGAGAGTTTCCTAGGGCGGGAAGCCAGGGATATTTGGGTTAGGGCTTGGAAAACAATGAGCAGCGAGTGCCTGCCCAAGGATATGGGAAGCAATTAGCTTATTCCCCTACCAGTGAACACTTGTGACACCAGGTAGCTCTGCGGATGGCGGCTTCACACATCCCCAACACAATCAGCTGTGTTCCAGGTTTCTGAATGTGGGTAGGATTTCCTTCAGTCAGCTGCACCTGAAATCTTCTAGGAGCCCTTTGAGTGCTTTACCTGAGAGTTTACCAGGGCGGGATTCCAGGGAAATGCGGGTGGTATGGTGGAAAATCCAAGTCGCACCGAGTGAATCCCGATGGATATGGGAGATAATTATCGGAATTCCACTTATCAAGGGAAACCTATGATCCCAGATATCTATGTGGAGGATGACTCCCTCATCCCACACACACTCAGCCAATTTCCATATGCTGAGTGTGCGGATGTTCCATCCTCTTTCACTAGCACCTGGGATCGACTAGAAGCCTTCGAGTGCTTTCTCTGAGTGTTTTTTTGGCCTGGCGGCCAGGGAAAGGCAAGGGATAGGGCTGGAAAACCAAGTAGCAGTGAATACCTGCCCATGGACAGGGGTAGTAATTCACAGAATTCCCATAACAGGGAACACATGTGTCACCATGTAGCTGCATGGAGGGAGGCTCACCATTTCCAGCACACACTCAGGTGTGAGCTGGAATGCTGAGTGTTGGGAGTTTCCGTCTTCTGTCAGCAGTGCCTTGGATCTCCTAGAAGCCATTGAGTGCCTTCCCTGAGTGTTTTCTCAGTAGTCCTGAAAGTTAAATCTGTGTGTTGGCCTGGAAATCCAAGCGAAGCGAGTGCCTCCCCATGGTTACATGAGATAATTAGCAGAATTCCACGTATCTGGGAACACTGTGACCCCGGGTATCCACATGGAGGATGGCTCCAGACATCTCCCAACACTCAGCCTGTGTTCTGGTATGCTGAGTGTATGGATGTTCCATTTTCTGCCAACAGCCACTTGCATCTACTAGAAGACTTTCACATGCTTTCTGTTACTGTTCCTTAGGGCGGTCTGCCAGTGAAATGGTGGGATAGGTCTGAAAGTCCAGATAGCAGTGAGTGCATGCCCTTTGACAGGGGAAGTAATTAGCGGACTTCCCATAGTAGGGAATACCTTTGACACCAGCTAGCTGCACGGAGGGCGGCTGGCCACCTCCAGAACACAGTCAGTCTCGTGTCAGAATTCTGAGTGTAGGGAGGTTCTGTTTTCTGTCAGCAGTGTCCTGGGATTTCCTGGAAGCAATTTGCGTGCCTTCTCTGAGAGTATACTAGGGCGGGTTGACAGGGGAAATGTGGGGATACTTCCTTGAAAGATAAGAAGCCAGTAGTGCCTACCCATGGAAATGGGAGGGAATTAAGCGGTATTCCCCATACCAGGGAAAACCTGCGACCACAGGTAGCTGTGTGGAATGTGGCTTTCCATATCCCTGACACACTAAGACATGTTCTGGAATGGTGAGAGTGGGGAGGTTCCGTCTTCTGTCAGCAGAGACTGGGATCTCCTTGAAGCGCCTTGTGAACCATCCCATGCGTATTTACTCAGGCGTTCAGGAAAGGGAAAGTGGTGGTTTCACTGGAAAGCAAAGAAGCAGCTGAGTGCCTCCACATGGGCAGGGATGGTAATTAGTGGAATTGCCCCTACTACTGAACACTTTTGACCCCAAGTAGCTACGTGGATTTCGAGTCATCCCCTGATCCACACACTCAGCATTGTTTTGGAATGCTGTGTGTGGGAATTCACCATCTTCTGTAAGCCACAGCTGGGATCTCTGAGAAGCCCTTCTCTTGTTTTCCCTGAATGATGCCTGCAGAGGTCTGCCAGGGAATAGTGGGGGATTGGCTGAAAATCCAAGTTGCAGTGAGTGCTTCCCTATGGAAATGGGAGGTATTTAGCGGACTGACACCTACCTAGGAACACCTGTGACCCCAGTTAACTTCGTGGAGTGAGGATCCTTCAACTCCACCACACACTGAGACGTGTTCATCAATTATGAGTTTGGGAAGGCTCTGTCATCTGTGAGCAGCGCCTGGGATCTCCATGAAGCCTTTCACTGTGCTTTCTTGTGTTTCAAATTGCAGTCTGACTAGGAAAGGCAGGTGTTGTGCTGGAACGCCAAGGAGAATTGAGAGCCTCCACATGGAAAGGAGAGCAATTTAGTCGACCTCCCCTTACCCAGGAACACCTGTGACCCCATGAAGCTGCATAGAGGGCGGCTCCGAAACACCCATACACACTCAGACTTGATCCATTTGGCTGAGTTTGGGAAGTTTCCTTTTTCAGTAATTAGCTCCTGTAATTTCTGAGAAGCCCTGCACGTGCCTTCTCTGAGTTCTTTTAGGGTGGTCTGCCAGGGAAAGCCGGGGGTTTGGCTGCCTAATCAAGTAACACGTGACTGCCTCTCAATGGACGGGGCAGGTAATTAGAAGAATTCCCCTTTCCAGGGAACGCCTGAGACACCATGTAGCTGCTTGGTGATCAGGTCACAATTCCCCCACACACTCATTCCTGTAACAGAATACTAATTGTCGGGAAGTTTGGTCTTCGGTCAGCAGCGGCTTGGATCTTCAAGCAGCCCTACACGTGCCTTCTCTGAGTGTTTCCTCAAGGCAGGCTGTCAGGGAAAGCTGGGCGTTCGGCTGGAAAGCAAAGCAGCAGCAAGTGCCTCCCCATGGACATGGGAGATTATTAGCGGAATTCCCTCACCAGGTAACACTTGTGACCCTAGGTAGCTCCATGGAGGGTGGCACCCCAACTCTGCAAACACTCAGACATATTCCAGAATAGTGAATGCCGAGAGGTTACGTCATTTGTCATCAGCGCCTGGGATCATCAAGAAGCCCTATGCGTGCATTCCCTGAGTGTTCCCTAGGAGAGCTCTCAGGGAAACCCGGGGGTTCGGCTACAAAGCCAAGTAGAAGCGAGTGTCTCCCCATGGGCAGCGGAGATAATTAGCGGAATTCCCCCATCAGGGAACACTTGTGAACCAAGGTAGCTGCGTGGAATTTGGTTCCCCAACTCCACCACACACACTAGTCAAGTTCCAGAATGATGAGAGTGTGGAGGATCCATCTTCTGTCCGCAGGGCCTAGGATCTCCGAGAAGACCTTAGCGTTCATTTTTTTGTGTGTTTCCAATGTCGGGCTGACAGGGAAAGGCAGTGGTTGTGCTGGAACTCCAAGAAGCATCAAGAGCATGCATTTGAACAGGGTGATATTTAGTGGAATTCCCCCTACCCAGGAACACCTGTGACCCCAGGTATTTGCATGGGTTTCTCCTCATCACTTCCCGCACACAGTCATCCTTCTTCAGTAATCCTGAGTGTGGGGAGGTTCCGTCTCCTGTCAGCAGAACATAGGATCTCCAGAATCCATTCGCGTATATTCCGTGAGAGTTTCATTGGGCGGGATAATGGGGAAAGACGGGGGTTGGGATGGAAATCCAAGTAGCAACGAAGCGCCTCCCTTGGATATTGGTGGCAATTAGTGGAATTACCCTTACCAGGGAACTCCTGTGACCCCAGGTAAATTAGTGGATTTCGGCCACTCACCTCCCCGACACACTCAGATTTGTTCCAGAATGCTGAGTGTGGGGAGGCTCCGTCTAATTTAAGCAGTGCCTGTGATCTCCAAGAAGCCATTCTCATGTATTCCCTGTATGTTTCTTAGGGGGAGCTTCCAGGGAAAGGTGGCGGTGGGGCTGGAAATCCAAGAGGCAGTGAGTGCCTCCCCATGCACATTGGAGGTAATTAGCGGTCTTCCCCCTACCATGGAACACCTCTGAACAAAGGTAACTTTGTGAAGGGTGGTCCACCACATAACACAGACACTCAATCGTGTTCTGGATTGTTTAGTGTGGGAGGTTCCGTTTTCTGCCAGCAGCACCTGAGATCTCGGTGAATCCCTTTGCCTGCCTTCCCTGAGTGTATCTTTTGTCAGTCTTCCATGGAAATGTGGGGGATAGGCTGGAAAGCCAAGGAGCAGAGAGTGCCCCTGCATGGACAATGGAGGTAATTAGGCTGTTCCCCCTTACCTGGGAACACCTGTGACACTAGGTATCTTTGTGGAGGGCGGCTCCCTAATCTCACACACACACAGCTATGTTTCAATATGATGAGTGTGGGGAAGTTCCTTCCACTATTAGCCATGCATGGGATCCCTTAGAATCACTTTGTGTGCTTTCCTTCAGTGTTTTTCATGGATGCTTGCTAGGGAAATGCAGAGGTTTGGCTGGTAACCGAAGTAGGGGTGAGTGTCTCACCATTGACTGGGGAGTTATTTAGCGGATTTCCTCCTACCAGGGAACATCTGTGTCCCCAGGTACCAGAGTGGAGGGTGGCAACCCACCTCCACCACACACTCAGGCTGGGTCCAGATAGCAGAGTTTGGGGAGGATCCATCTTCTGTCAGCAGCACCTAGGATCTCCTAGAAGAATTTCGTGTGCCTTTCCTGAGTGTTCCATTGTGCGGGCTACCAGGGAAATGCAGGGGATCGGTTTGAAATCCAAGTAACTTCGAGTGTCTCCCCATGGAAAAGGGAGGTAGCGGACTTCCCCCTATCAGGGAACACCAGTGACACCAGGTAGCTGCGAGGAGTTCTTTTAGCCACCTACCACACACACGGAGAAGTGTTCAGGAATGCTTAGAGTTGGGAGGTTCTGTCTTCTGTCAGCAGTGTGTGGGATCACCTAGAAATCTTACGAGTGCCTTCCCTCAGTGTTTCCTAGGATGGGCTGCTAGGAAAGGCAGGTGTTGTGCTGGATATCCAATTTGAAGTGAGTGCCTCCCTATGGACAGTGAATGTATTTAGCGGAATTACCTCTATCACGGAACACCTGTGATACGAGGTAGCTGGTTTGAGAGAAGAATTCCTCCTCTCCTACACACTCAGCCATGTTCTGGAATCCTGAGTTTGGGAATTTCCGTCTTCTGTAATAAGCACCTGGTATTTACAAGAAGCCTTTCTCGTGCCTTCTCTGAGTGTTCCCTAGGGCGAAATGCCAGGGAAAGTTGGGGTTTGGGCTGGAAGTCCAACTATTAGCTAGAGCCTCACCATGGACAAGGGAGGTTATTAGAGGATTTCCCCTACCCAGGAACACATGTGACCCCATGTAGCTGCTTGGATGTTGGCTCCCCACCTCCCTCACACACTCAGAATTGTGCTGGAATTCTGAGTGTGGGGAGGTTCCATTTTCTGTCAGCAGTGCCTGGGATCTCCTAGAAGCATTTTGTGTGACTTCCCTGAGTGTTCTCTAGGGTGGGTTGCCAGGGGAAATGTGGGGATACTTCCTTGAAAGTCAAGAAGCAACTAGTGCCTACCCATGTACAGGGGAGGGATTTAGTGGCATTCCCCATACCAGGGAAAGCCTGCGACCACAGGTAGCTGTGTGGAATGTGGCTTTCCAAGTCCCCCACACACTAAGACATGTTCTGGAATGTGAGAGTGGTAAGTTCCGTTTTCTGTCAGCAGAGCCTGGGATCTCCAAGAAGCCCATCGTGAACCTTCCCTGCGTATCTACTCTGTCGGTAGGAAAGGGAAAGCTGAGGTTTGGCTGGAGCGTGAAAATCAGTGAGTGCCTCCCTATTGCTAGGGGTGGTAATTACCAGAATTCCCTTTTCCAGGGAACACCTCTGACACCATGTGGCAGCTTGGATATCAGGTCACAATTCCCCCACACACTCATTTTTGTACCGGAATACTAATAGTCGGGAAGTTTGCTCTTCTGTTATCAGCGCCTTGGATCTCCAAGAAGCCCTTCACGTGCCTTCCCTGATTGTATCCTCATGCAGGCTGTCAGGGAAAGCTGGGTGTTCTGCTGGAAAGCCAATTACAGCGAGTGCCTCCCCATGGACAGGAGAGATTATTAGCGGAATTCCCTCACCAGGGAAAACTTGTGACCATAAGTACTCCGTGGTGGGAGGCACCCCACCTCTCCAAACACTCATACATGTTCCAGAATAGTGAGTGTCGGGAGGTTACGTCTTTTGTCAGCAGTGCCTGGGATCTTCATGAAGCCCTACACGTGCATTCACTGAGTGTCCATAGGCGGGCTGTCAGGGAAACCGGGGTTTCGGCTGCAAAGCCAAGTAGCAGCGAGTGTCTCCCCATGGGCAGGGGAGATATTTAGTGGAATTCCCCCAACAGGGAACACTTGTGACCCAAGGGAGCTTCATGGAATTTGGCACCCCACCTGCCACTCACACTCAGCCATGTTCTGGAATGCTGAGTGTGGGGAGGTTCCGTCTTCTGTCAGCAGCACCTGAGATCTCCTAAAAGCCCTTTCCTGTGCTTTCCCTGAATGTTCCATAGGTCTGTGCTGTCAGTGAAAAGCAGGTGTTTTGCTGGAAGTGCAAGTAGCATCGAGTTCCACCCCATTTAAAGGGGAAGTAATAAGCGAACTTCCCCTTACCATTTAACACCTGTGACTCCAGGTAGCTGCTTGGATGGCGGCTCGTCAGCCCCACAACACACTTTGACTTGTGCTTGTATGCTGAGTGTGGGAGTTCCCGTCTTCTGTCAGCAAAACCTGGGCTCTCCTAGAAGCAATTTGCGTGTCTTGCTTGAGTGTTTACTAAGGCGGGCTCCAGCAAAATGTGGGGCTTGGCTTGAAAACCAAGTAGCAGCAGGGGCTCCCCATGGAGCGGGCTGGTATTAGCAGAATTACCCCTAACAGGGAACAACTGTGACCCCAGGTAGCTGCGTGGAATGCAGCTCCACACCACCCCACCACTCAGACGAGTTCCGGAGTCCTGAGTGTGTGGATTTTACGTCTTCAGTCACCCGCACTTGGGATCTCCTAGGAGCTGTTCACGCTGAGTTCCCTTAGAGATACCTAGGGCCAGTTGCCAGGAAAAGGCATTGATTATTATGGAAAGTCAGGTAAAATGAGTGCCTCCACATGGACAAGGGAGGTAATTAGTGGAGTCCCCCCTACCTGGGAACACCTGTGATCCCACATAGCTGCGTGGACTGTGGCTCCCCACCTCCACCATACACTCAGTCTTGATTCAGAATGATGAGAGTGTGGATGCTTCATCTTCTGTCAGCAGCGTCTAAGATCTCCGAGAAGCCCTTAGCGTTTTTTCTCTGTGTGTTTCCAATGGCTGGCTGACAGAGAAAGGCAGTGGTTTTGCTGGAACGCCAAGTAGAAGCAAGAGCATCCCTATGGACAGGAGTGGTTATTAGCGGAATTCCCCCTACCCTGGGAACACCTGTGAACCCAGGTATTTGCATGGGGATCTCCTCATCACTTCCCACACACACTCATCCTTCTTCAGGAATGCTGAGTGTGGGGAGGTTCTGTCTTCTGTCAGCAGAACATTGGAATCTCCAGAATCCATTCGCCTATACTCCCTGAGGGTTTCCTTGGGTGGTCTGATGGGGAAAGGCGTGGTTTGGGATTGAAATCCAAGTATCAGTGTGTGCCTCCCTTGGACAGGGGTGGCAATTAGAGCAATTCCCCTTACCAGGGAATTCCTGTGACCCCAGGTACCTACGTGGATTCGGGCCACTCACCTCCCCCACACACTCAGATTTGTTCTGGAATGCTGAGTGTGGGGAGGCTCCGTCTAATTTAAGCAGTTCCTGTGATCTCTGAGAAGCCATTCACATGGCTTCGCTCTATGTTTCTTAGGGCGACCTGCCAGGGAAATGTGAGGGTGGAGCTGGAAATCGAAGAAGCAGCGAGTGCCTCCCCATGCACATTGGAGGTAATTAGCGGACTTCCCCCTACAATGGAACACCTGTGACCAAAGGTAGCTGTAGGGAGGGTGGCCCCCATATCACACACACACTCAAACTTGTTCTGGAAAGCTTACTGTGAAACGATCCTTTATCTGCCAGCAGCACCTGAGATCTCCATGAAAAACTTTGCAGTGCCTTACCTGAGTGTTTAATATGGCGGGCTTCCAAGGAAAGTCGGGGGATGGGCTGGAATCAAAGAGCAACGAGTGCCTTCCCATGCACATTGGAGGTAATTAGCAGTACTTCCCCCTACCAGTGAAGATCTGTGACCCCATGTAGCTTCGTGGAATTCGGCAAACCACCTCCTCAACAAACTCAGCAGTGTTCCATTATGCTGAGGGTTGGGAGGTTCCTTCAACTGTTAGCCATGAATGGGATCTTGTAGAAGCACTTTGCGTGGCTTCCCTAAGTGTTTACTAGGGTGGGCTTCCAGGGAAATGAGGGGGTTTGGATGGAAACCCAAGTAGCACAGAGAAACTCCCCATAGATAGGGGAGGAATTTAGCAGATTTCCTCCAAACATGGAACAACTGTGACCCCAGGTGTCTGCGGGGTGGGCGTCAAACCACCTACCACAAACACAGGCTTGTTTTGGAATGCAGAGTGTGCAGAATATCCGTCTTCTTTCAGCAGCACCTAGGATCACCTAGAAGCAGTTTGCATGCCTTCCCTGAGTGTTTAATAGTGTGGGCTGCCAGGGAAAACGGGGCTTTTGTGGGAAATCCAAGTAGCAGCGAGTGCCTACCCATGGATAGGGGAGATAATTAGAGGAATTCCCACTTTCAGGGAACACCTGTGACACCAGATAGCTGCATGGATGGCGCTTCACCACCTACCCCACACAGTCGTGTTCAGGAATATTGATAGTTGGGAGGCTCCGTCTTCTGTCAGCAGTGCCTAGAATATCATAGAAGCCTTTCGAGTGACTTCCCTCACAATTTCCTAGGGCGAGATGCCAGGGAAAAGCAGGGGTTTGGCTGGAAATCTAAGTAGGAGCGAGTGCCTCCCCATGGATGGAGGATAATATTAGGGGATTTCCCTCAATCACAGAACACCTCTGATCCGAGGTAGTTTTGTTGACAGTGGATCCCCTCCTCCCCAACACACTCAGCTGTGTTCTGGAATACTGAGTATGGGTAGGTTCCACCTTCTGTCAGCAGCTTCTGGGATCTCCTACAAGACAATTGCATGCCTTCCCTGAGTGTTTCATTTGGCGGCCTGCCAGAGAAAGCTGGGGTTTAGTTTGGAAATCTAACTAGCAGTGATTGTCTCCCCATTGAATAGGGAGGAAATTAGCTGACTTCCCCCTACCAGGGAACACCTGTGACCCCAGGTAGCTGCATTGAGTGCGGCTCCCCACCTCCACAAACACTCAACCATGTTCCAGAATTCTGAGTTTGATGAGGTTTGTCTTCTGTCAGTAACCGCTGGGATCACCTATAAGTCATTTGAGTGACTTCCATTTGTGTTCCATAGGGCGGGCTGCCCGGAAAGTGGAGGTTGTGCTGGAAAGCCAAGTAGCAAGGAGTGCCTCCCCTTGGTCATGGGAGGGAATCAGTTGATGTCCCCATTCACTGGGAATACCTGAGACCCCAGGTAGCTGCGTGTAGTGCGGCTCCCACTTCCCCAACACACTCAGTCGTGTTCTGTAACGCTGAGTGTTGGGAGGTTCCGTCTTCTGTCATCTGCAGTTTGGGATCTCCTAAAAACAATTCGGGTGATTCCCTGAGAGTATCCCAGGGCGTGCTGCCAAGGAAAGGCTGGTATTGATCTGGAAAGCCAAGTATCTGCAAGTGCCTCCACATGAATTGGGGAGAAAATTAGCAGACTTCTCCCTACCAGGGACACCTTTGACCTCAGTTAGCTGCGTGGATGGTGGCTCTCTTACTGCACCAAACACTAAGCATTGTTCTGGAATGCTGAGTCTAGGGAGGTTCTGTGAGTTTTCAGCAGTGCCTGGGATATCCTAGAAGCATTTTGTGTGCCTTCTGTGAGTGTTTTCTAGGGCGGGTTGCCAGCGGAAATGTGGGGTACTTCCTTGAAAAACAAGAAGCAACTTGTGCCTACCCTTGTGTATGGGAGTTAATTAACGGTTTTCCCCATACCAGGGAAAACCTGAGACCACAGGTAGCTGTGTGGAATGTGGCTTTCCACATCTCCCCACCCACTAAGACGTGTTCTGGAATAGTGCAATTGGGGAGGTTCCGTCTTCTGTCTGCAGAGCCTGGGATCTCCTAAAAGCCCATCATGCACCTTCCCTGCGTATGTACTCAGGTGTTCAGAAAGGGAAAGCCGGGGTTTGGCTGGAAAGTGAAGAAGCACTGTGTGCCTCCCCATGGACAGGGATGGTAATTAGTGGAATTGCCCCTTCTAGGGAACACTTGTGACCCCAACTAGCTGCATTGTTATCGGCTCCTCCCCTGCCCCTCACACTCAGCCTTGATCCAGAATGCTGAGTTTTGGGAGTCTCCGTCTTCTATAAGCAGCTCCTGGGATCTTTGAGAATCCCTTCTCTTGTTTTCCCTGAATGATTCCTACAGCGGGCTGTTAGGGAAAGGCGGGGGATTGGCTGAAAAGCCAAGTTGCATTGAGTGCCTCCCCATGGACAAGGGAGGTACTTAGCAGAGTTCACCCTACCTGGGAACACCTCTGACCCCAGGTAACTGCGTGGAGTGCGGATCCCTACCTCCACCACACATTGAGTCTTGTTCCTGAATTATGAGTTGGGAAGGCTATATCTTGTGTGAGCAGCGCCTGGGATCTCCATGAAGCCCTTTATGTGCTTTCTTGTGTTTCAAAGTGCAGGCTGACTAGGAAAGGCAAGGGTTTTGCTGGAACGCCAAGGAGAATCGAGAGCCTCCACATTGAAAGGAGAGCTAATTAGCCAACTTCCCACTTCACTGGAAAACCTGTGACTCCATGTAGCTGCGTAGAGGGCGGCTCCCAATCTCCCCCTCACACTCAGACTTGATCCAGGATGTTGAGTGTGCGGAGTTTCATTTTTCTGTATGTAGCTCCTGTAATCTCTGAGAAGAACTGCGCTGTGTCTTCCCTGAGTGATTTTAGGGTGGTCTGCCAGGGAAAGTCTGGGGTTTGGCTGCCTAATCAAGTAGCAGAGGGTGCCTCCACATGGATAGGGCAGGTATTAGCAGAATTCCCTTTTCCAGGGAACACCTCTGACACCAGGTAGCTGCGTGGAGAGCAGGTCACCACTTCCCCCACACACTCATTCGTGTACCGGAATACAAATGGTCTGGAAGTTTGGTCTTCTTTCAGCTGCGCCTTGGATCTCCAAGAAGCCTTATGCAGTGCCTTCCCTAGTGTTTCCTCACACAGACAGTCAGGGAAGGCTGGGGGTTCAGCTGGAAAGCCAAGTAGCAGCGAGTGTCTCCCCATGGACAGGGGAGGTATTTAGCAGAATTCTTCCTACCAGGGAACACCTGTGTCCCCATGTAGCTGCGTGGAAGGTGGCAACTAACCACCCCCACACACTCAGGCTGGGTCCAGATAGCGGAGTGTGGGGAGGTTCCATCTTCTGTCAGGAGCACCTAGGATCTCCTGGAAGAAATTAATGTGCCTTTCCTGAGTGTTCCATATTGCGGGCTACCAGGGAAAAGCTGGGGATCTACTTGAAATCCAAGTAACAGTGAGTACCTCCCATGGAAAGGGGAGATAATTAGCGAACTTCCCCCTATCAGGGAACACCAGTGACACCAGGTAGCTGCGAGGAGGTGTTTTTGCCACCTACTCCACAACAAAGCCGTGCTCAGGAATGCTTAGATTTGGGAGGTTCTGTCTTCTGTACAGCAGTGCCTGGGATCTCCTAGAAGCCTTTTTGAGTGCCTTCCTCTTAGTGTTTCCAAGGATGGGCTGCCAGGAAAGGCAGGTGTTGTGCTGGAAATCCAATTTGCAGTGAGTGCCTCCCTACGGACAGGGAAGGTATTTAGAGGAATTACCTCTACCAAGGAACACCTGTGATACAAAGTAGCTGCATTGAGAGAAGAACTCCACCTCTCCTACACACTCAGCCATGTTCCAGAATCCTGAGTTTGGAAATTTTCCGTTATCGTTAAGAAGCGCCTGGTATCTACAAGAAGCCTTTCACGTGCATTCCATCAGTGTTTCCTAGGGAAGACTGCCTGGGAAATGTGGGGATAGGACTGGAAAACCAATTAGTAGCTAGAGCCTCACCATTGTCAGGGGAGGTAATTAGCGGATTTCCCCTACCACGGAACACATGTGACCCCATGTATCTGCTTGGAGGTTGCTCCTCAACTCCCCGACACACTCAGCCTTATGCCTAATGCTGAGTGTTGGGAGTTTCCCTCTTCTGTGAAAAGCTCCTGGGAACTCCCAGAAGCCTTTCACATGCCTCCCATAAGTGGTTTACATTGGGCAGGCGACCAGGGAAAAGCGGGGTGTTGGCTGGAAATCCAAGTAGCTGCGATTGCCTCCCCATGGATAGGGAAGATAATTAGTGTTCTTCCTCCTACAAGTGAAGACCTGTGACCCCATGTAGCTTCGTGGAGGTTGGCAACCAAACTCCCCATCACACTCAGCCATGTTCCGGTATGCTGAGTGTGGGGAGGTTCCTTCAAATGTTAGCCGGGAACGGGATCTCATAGAAGCACTTCGCATGGCCTCCATGATTGTGTCCTAGGGTGGGCTACAAGGGAAATGCGGGGTTTAGTGTGGAAACCCAAGTAGCAGAGAGTAACTCCCCATAGATACGGGAGGTACTTAGCAGATTTCCTCCAACCATGGAACACCTGTGACCCCAGGTAGCTGCGTGGAGGGTGGAAACCCATGTACCCCACACACTCAGGCTTGTTCCAGAACGCTGGAGTGTGGGGAATATCCGTCTTCTTTCAGCAGCTCCTAGGATCACCTAGAAGCAGTTTGCATGCCTTCCCTGTGTGTTTAATAGTGCAGGCTGCCAGGGAAAAAGTGGGGCTTCAGGTGGAAATCCAAGTAGCAGTGAGTTCCTCCCCATGGATAGGGGAGATAATTAGTGGAATTGCCCCCTTTCAGGGAACACCTGTGACACCAGATAGCTGCATGGGGGATGGTTTGTCACCTACCCAACAAACTGAGTCCTTTTCAGGAATATTGAGAGTGGGGAGGAGGCTCCGTCCTCTGTTCAGCAGTGCCTGGGATATCCTAGAGACCTCTCAAGTGTCTTCCCTCACTATTTCCTATGTCGGGATGCCAGGGAAAAGCAGGGGTTTGGCTGGAAATCCAAGTAGCATCGAGTGACTCTCCATGGATGGGGTATATGATTAGCGGCCTTCCCTCTACCACAGAACACTTGTGATCTAATGTAGCTGCATTGAGAATGGATCCCAACCTCCCCAAACCACTCAGACGTGTTCTGGAATACTAAGTGTGGGTAGGTTCCGCCTTCTGTCAGCAGCGTCTGGTATCTCCTAGAAGACATTCACATGCATTCCCTGAGTGATTCCAATGGCAGCCTACCAGGGAATGGTGGGGGTTGGTCTGGAAAGCCAAATAGCAGCCAGTGTCTCCCCATGGAATAGGGAGGTAATTAGCCGAATTCCCCCTACCAGGGAACACTTTTGACCCTAGGTAGCTGCTTTGAGTGCAACTCCCCAACTCCACAAACCCTCAGACATGTTCTGGAATTCTGAGTTTGGTGAGGTTCCGTCTTCTGTCAGTAGCCACTGGGATCTCCAATAAGCCATTTGTGTGCCTTCCTTTAGTGTTACCTAGGGCGGGCTGCCAGGAAAAGTGGAGGATGTGCTGGAAAGCCAAGTAGCAATGTGTGCCTCCACATGGACAGGGGAGGGAATTAGCCGACGTCCCCCTACAAGGGAAATCCTGTGAAATCAGGTAGCTGCATGGAATGCAGCTCCCCAACTCCCACACACACTCAGTCATGTTCCATAACTCTGAGTGTGGGGAGGTTCTGTCTTCAGTCAGCTTCACCTGGGATCTCCTAGAAGCAACACAGGGATTTCCCTGAGAGTTTCCCATGGGCTTGCTGCCAAGGAAAGGCTGGTGTTGTGCTGGAAAGCCAAATATCTTCAAGTGTCCTCCATATGAATAGGGGAGGAAATTAGCGGACTTCTCCCTACCAGGGACACTTGTGACCACAGATATCTGCCTGGAGGGTGGCTCTCTTACTCCACCAAACACTAAGCAGTGTTCTGGAATGCTGAGTGTGGGGAGGTTCTGTGTGCTTTCAGCAGCACCTAGAATCTCCTAGTAGATATTCGCGTTCCTTCCCTGAGTGTTTCCTAGGGAGGGATGAAATTGAAAGCCAGGGAGTTTGCTGGAAATCCAAGTATAAACGAGTGCCTCCCCATGGAGTGGGGAGTAATTTGCGGAATTTGCCACCCAGGGATCATCTGTGAACCCAGGTATCTGCATGGAGGGTGGCTCACCACGAACTAAACACACTCAGCCATGTTCTGAAATGCTGAGTGTGAAGATGATTCCGTCATTTGTCAACAGAGCCTTGGAACTCCTAGAAGCCCTTCACGTGTATTCCCTGAGTGTTTCCTGATCGGGCTGCCAGGGAAAGGCAGAGGTAAGCCTGGAAATCCAAGTACCAGCGTGTGCCTCCCCATGGACAGGGGAGGTAATTAACGAAGTTCCCCCTACCAGGGAACACTTTTGACCACAGGTAACTACGTGGAGGTCACCTCACCCCTTCCCCCACACACTCAGTCATGTTCTCAAATGCTGAGTGTTGGGAGGTTCCATCTTCTGTCAGCTGAGCCTGATATCTTCTAGAAGTCCTTCGTGTACTTTCCCTGAGAGTTTACCAGGGCGGGCTGCCAGGAAATGCGGGGGTTCAGCTGAAAATCCAAGTAGCACTGAGTGCCTCCTGATGGATAAGGGAAATAATTAGTGGAATTCCACTTATCAGGGAACACCTATGATCCCAGATAGCTGCGTGGAGGATGGCTCCCCACATCCCTCACACACTCAGCCGATTTCCATATGCTGAGTATGCAGATTTCTGTCCCCTCTCACCAGCCCCTGGGATTGACTAGAAGCCTTCGAGTGCTTTCTCTGATTTCCTTTGGCTGGCTGCCAGGGAAAGGCAGGGAATAGGGCTGGAAATCCAAGTAGCAGGGAATACCTGCCCATGGACAGGGGAAGTAATTCGCATAATTCCCATAACAGGGAACACCTGTGACAACATGTAGCTGCGTGGAGGGAGGCTCGCCATTTCCCAGCACACACTCAGCCGTGTGCCAGAATGCTGAGTGTTGGGAGTTTCCATCTTCTGTCAGCAGTGCCTGGGATATCCTAGAAGCCTTTTGAGTACCTTACCTCACAATTTCCTATGGAGGGATGCCAGGGAAATTCAGGGGTTGGACTGGAAATCTAAGTAGCAGTGAGTGCTTCCCCATGGACAAGGGGAGGGGATTAGCAGACTTCCCCTACAAGGAAACATCTGTGAACCCGGGTTGCTATGTGGAGGTAGGATCCCCTCCTCCCACACACATTCTGTCATGTTCCGGAATGCTGAGTGTGGGGACGTTCCGTCAGCAGTCAGCAGCGCCTCAGATCTCCTAGAAGCCCTTCGCGTGCCTTCAGTTGAGTGTTTAAATTGGGCTGGCTGCCAGTGAAAGACGGGGTTTTGACTTGAATGCTAAGTAGCAGCAAATACCACCTCATTGACAAGGGAGGTAATTAGCGGAATTCCCTCTACCACAGAACACCTGTGATCCGAAAAATGTACTTTGAGATGGATCGACACCTCCCCTCACACACTCAGCCATGTTCCTGGAATGTTGAGAGTCGGGATGTTACGTCTTCTGTCAGCAGTGCCTGGGATCTCCTAGAAGACATTCGTGCACCTTCCCTTTGTGTTTCTTAGGGCAGGCTGCCAGGGTAATGTGGTGATTTGGCTGGAAATCCAAGTATCAGCGAGAGCCTCCCCATGGACTGGGAAGGTAATTAGCGAAATTCCCCCTACCAGGGAATACCTGTGGCCCCATATATCTACGTGTACTGTGGCACCCCACCTCCCCCACACACAGCCATGTTTTGGAATGTTGAGTGAGGGGAGGTTTCATCTCTGTCAGCAGGGCCTGGGAAGTCCTAGAAGCAATTCGTTTGTCTTCCATGAGTGGTTCCTAGGGAGGGTTGCCAGGGAATGTGGGGGATTAGCTGGAAAGCCAAGTAGCAGTGTGTGCATCTTCATGGACAGGGAGGTAATTAGCATACACCCCACACCATGGAACACCTGTGACGGCAGGTAGCTGTATTGAGGGCAACTCACCACCTCTCACACTCAGCCGTGTTCCGGAATGCTGAGAGTCGGGAGGTTAGGTCTTCTGTCAGCAGCACCTAGGATCTCAAAGAAGCCTTTCAAGTTCCTTCCCTGAGTGTTTCCTAGGGAGGTCTGAAACGGAAAGCCGGGGGTTTTGTTGGAAATCCAATTATCAGTGAGTGCCTCCTCATGGACTGGGGAAGTAATTTGCGGACTTCGCTTCTCGGGGATCATCTGTGAAACCAGGTAGCTGCATGGAGGGTGGCTTGCTATGTACCAAACACACTCAGCCAGTGTTCTGAAGTGCTGAGTGTGGGGACTTTCCTATGTTTTCTCAGTAGCACCTTGGATCTCCTAGAAATACTTCATATGTATTCACTGACTGTTTCTTGATTGGGCTGCCAGGGAAAGGCAGAGGTTGGCATGGAAATACAAGTACCAGCGTGTGCCTCCCCATGGACAGGGGAGGTAATTAACGGAGTTCCCCCTACCAGGGAACACTTTTGACCACAGGTAACTGCGTGGAGGGCACCTCGCCCCTTCCCCCACACACTCAGTCGTATTCTCAAATGCTGAGTGTGGGGAGGCTTCCGTCTTCTGTCAGCTATGCCTGAAATCTTCTAGAAGCCCTTTGCATGCTTTTGCTGAGAGTTAACAAGGGCGCTCTGCCAGGGAATTGTGGGGGTTCGGCTGAAAATCTAAGTAGAACCAAGAGCCTCCCAATTGATAGGGGAGATAATTAGCAGAATTCCACTTATCAGGGAACACCTATGATCCCAGATAGCTGCGTGGAGGATGGCTCCACACATCCCTCACACACTCAGCCGATTTCCATATGCTGAGTGTGCGGATGTTCTGTCTTCTGTCACCAGCCCCTGGGATCGACTAGAAGTCTTCGAGTGCTTTCTCTGAGTGTTTCTTTGGCTGGCTGCCAGTGAAAGGCGGGGATAGGGCTGGAAATCCAATTATCAGTGAACACCTGCCCATGGACATGGGAAGTTATTCACAGAAAACCCATAACAGGGAACACCTGTGACAACATGTAGCTGCATGGACGACAGCTTGCCATTCCCAGCACACACTCAGCAGTGTGCCAGAATGCTGAGTGTTGGGAGTTTCCGTGTTCTGTCAGCAGTGCCTGGGATCTCCTAGAAGCCCTTCGAGTGCCTTCCCTGAGTGTTTCCTCAGGAGTCCTGAAAGTTAAAGCCAGGTGTTGGCTTGGAAATCCAAGGGCAGCGAGTGCCTCCCCATGTTTAGGGGAGATAATTAGCAGAATTCCACATATAGGGGAACACCGTGACCCCAGGTAGCTGCGTGGAGGATGGATCCACGTATGTCCCAACACTCAGCCGTGTTCTGGTATGCTGAGTATTTGGATGTTCCAGTTTTCTGTCACCAGCCACTTGGATCTACTAGATTTTTGTGTGCTTTCTCTTAGTGTTTCTTAGGGCTTGCTGCCAGTGAAAATGTTAGATGGGGCTGAAAATCCAAGTAGCAGTGAGTGTCTCCCAATGGACAGGGAAGTAATTAGCAGACTTCTCCTAACAGGGAATACCTGTGACACATGGTAGCTGCGTGGATTGCAGCACTGCCATGTCTCCCACACACTCAGTGGTTTTCAGGAATGCTGAATCTGCGGAGGTCTGTCTTCTGTCAACACCACCTGAGATCTCCTAGAAGACCTTTGCGTGCCTTCCCTGATTGATTCCTAGGGCGGGCTGCCATGGAAATGTTATCATTTGGCTCGAAATCCTAGTATAGTTAGTGCCTCCCCATGGACAAGGGAGGTAATTAGCGAAATTCCCCCTACCAGAGAACACTTGTGACCAAATAGATGTGCATGGAGTTCGGCTCCCCACATCCCCCACACACTCAGTTATGTTCCGGAAAGCCAGTGTGGGTAAGTTTCCGTGTTCTTCAGCAGCACCTGGAATGTCTTAGAAGCCCTTTCTTGTCTTCCCTGAGTGTTTACCATCGCAGGTTGCCAGGGGAAGCCTGGGGATGAGCTGGAAATTCAAGTAGCATCAACTGCCTCATCATGGATATTGGAGGCAATTAGCATTCTCCCCCCTACCATGGAACACCTTGTGACCCCATGTGGCTAAGTGGGGTCGGCAACACAATTCTCACACACACTCAGTCGTGTACCCAAATGCTGGGAGTTGGGATGTTCCATCTTCTGTTAGCAGGGCAAGAGATATCATAGAAGTTATTAGCGTACCTTCCCTTAGGGTTACTTCGGGCAGGGCTCCCAGGGAAATTTGGGGTTTGGGCTGTAAACCCAAGTACCAATGAGGGCCTCCCCAAGGACAGTGGAGGTAATTATCATATTTCCCCTTAGCAGGGAACACCTGTGACCCCAGATAGCTTCGTGGATTGTGGCTTCCCAAATGTCACACACACTCATCCATGTTCCAGTATGCTGAGTGTGGGGAGGTTCCTTCTACAGTTAGCCACATTGGGATCTTGTAGAAGCACTTTGATTGGTTTCCCTGAGTATTTCTTTGGGAGAGCTGCCAGGGAAATTCGGGGGTTTGCCTGGAAACCCAGGTAACATCAAGTGCCTCCCCATGGATAGGGGAGGTATATAGCGGACTTCCACCTACTGGGGAACACCTGTGACCACAGGCAGCTGCATGGAGGGCGGCTCCCAATCTCTCAAACACACTCAGACTTGTTCCAGAATGCTGAGTATGGGGAGGTTCCGTCTGCTTTCAGCAGCACCTAGGAATTCCTTGTAGCCATTTGCGTGCTTTCCCTGAGTGTTTCCTTGGGTGTGCTGACAGGGAAAGGAGGGGGATGGGCTGGAAAGCCAAGTAGAAGGGAGTGACTCTCCATGAGAGTAGAGGTAATTAGCATATATCCCTGTACCAGGGAACACCTGCGGCCCCATATAGCTGTGTGGAGTACCCCTCGCCACCTCCCCCACACACTGAGACTTGTCCCAGAATGCTGAGTTTGGGGAGGTTCCATCTTCTGTTAGCCGCAAATGGGATCACATAGAAGCTGTTTGTGTACCTTCCCTGAGTGTTTCCTAGGGCGAGCGGCAAGGAAAAGGCTGCTGTTGGGCTGGGGAGCCAAGTAGCAGTGAGTGCCTCCTCATGGACAGGGAAGTATATAGTGGATTTCCCCATAGCAGGGAACAGCGTTGACCACAGGAACCTGCGTGGGGGTCTCCACAACTCTTCCCACACATACTCATTCTTGATCTGGAATGCTGAGTTTGGTCAGGTTCCGTCTTCTGTTAGCCACATATGGGATCACATAAAAGCCATTTGCTGTACCTATCCTGTGTGTTTCCTAGGGAGGGCTGACAGGAAAAGTGGGCTTTGGGCTGGAAAACCAAGTAGCAGAGAGTGCCTCCCCAAGGACAGGGATGGTAATTAGCAGAATTCCCTTACCAGGGAACACATGTGACCCCAGGTAGCTGCATGAATATCGGCTCCTAACCTGTCCCACACAACAGCCTTTTTCCAGAATGATGAGAGTGGGGAGGTTCCATCTTCAGTGAGCAAAGCCTTGGATCTCCAAGAAGCCATTTATGTGCTTTCCCTGTGTTTCCAAAGTGCAGGCTGGAAGGGAAATGTAGGGGTTGTTCTGGAATCCCATGGAGCATCGAGAGCCTCCCAATGGCCAGGGGAGCTAGTTAGCAGAATTCCCCCTAACCGGTTACACCTGTGACCCCAGGTAGCTGCGTGGATATTGGCTTCTAAACTACCCACACAAACAGCCTTGATCAGGAATGCTGAGTGTTGGGAGGTTCCATTTTCTGTAAGCAGTGCCTGGGATCTCTGAGGAGCCCTGCGTGTGTCTTCCCTGAGAGTTTTTAGGGTGGGCTGTCAGGAATAGGCATGGGTTTGGCTGGAAACCAAGTAGAAGCGAGTGTCTCCCAATGGACAGGGCAGGTAATCAGGAGACTTCCCTTTACTAGGGAACACCTCTGACCCCAGGTAGCTGCGTGAGTGTGGGTCCCCACCTCCCTCACACACTAAGCCATGTTCCATAATGCTGAGTGTGGGGAAGTTCCATCTTGTGTCAGAAGCACCTGGGATCTCCAAGAAGACATACAATTGCCTTCCCTGAGTGTTTCCTAAGGCGGGCTATCAGGGAAATCCAGGGGTTCAGCTGGAAATCCAAGTAGCAATGAGTGCCTCCCCATGGACAGGGGAGATAATTAGCGGATTACCCCACCTGGGAACTCTTGTGACACCAGGTAGCTGCGTGGAGGGTGGCACACCACCTTTCCCACACACTCAGCCATGTTCTGGAAGGCTGAGTGTGGGGAGGTTCCATCTTCTGTCAGCAGCACCTGGGATCTCCTAGAAGCCTTGTGTGCCTTACTGTGAATGTTTCATAGGGCATGCTGCCAGTGAAAAGAATGGGTTTGTCTGAAAAACCAAGTTAAAGAGAGTTCTTCCCCATGCATAGGGGAGATATTTAACTAAATTCCCCCTACCATGTAACACCTGTGACCACAGGTAGCTGCGTGGAGGGAGGCTCATCACATCCCACATACACTTAGACTTGTGCTGGAAGTGCTGAGTGTGCGGAGGATTCCTTCTTCTGTAAGCAGCACCTGGGATCTCCAAGAAGCCCTTCGCATGAGTTCCCTGAGTTTTTCTAAGGGCCAGCTGACAGGGAAATTCAGAGTTTGTTCTGGAATGCCAAGTAGCAGCGAGAGCCTCCCCATGGACAGGGGATGTATTTAGCAGAATCCCCCCTAACCGGGAACACCTGTGACCCCAGGTATCTGCGTTTAGGACTGCACCCCATATCCCCCACACACTCAGCATTGTGCCTGAATGCTGAGTGTGGGGAGGCACCGTCTTTTGTCAGCAGGACCTGGGATCAACTAGAAGTCCTTTGTGTGCCTCCCCTGAATGTTTCAGAGGGCATGCTGCCAGGGAATTGGCGGGGGTTGTGCTGGAAATCAAAGTAGAACTGAGTGCCTCCCCATGGACAGGGAGGTAATTAGCAGAATTCCCCATAACAGGGAACACCTGTTACCCCAGTTAGTTACGTGGAGGGTGTCTCTCCACCAACCCCACCTAATCAGCTGTGTTTCCAAATGCTGAGTATGGGGAGAATCTGTCACCTCTCAGCAGCGCCTTAGATCTCCTAGAAACCCTCATATGCCTTCTTTGAGTGTTTCCTACGGCAGGCTGCAAGGGAAAGGTGGTGGTTGTCCTTGGGAGCCAAGTAGCACCAAGTGCCTACCCATGGTCAGTGGAGGTATTTAGCAGAATTCCCCCTACCATGGGACAGCGGTTATGCCAGGTAGCTGTGTGGGGCTCTCCTCATCAACTCCCGCACACACTCATACTTGTTCAGCAATGCTGAGTGTGGGGAGGTTCCGTCTTCTGTCAGCAGTGCATAGGGTCTCCAAAAGCCATTTGTGTATATTCCCTGAGTGTTTCCTAGGGCGGGCTGACAGGGAAAGAGAGGGCTTGGCCTGTAAATCCAAGTAGCAGTGAGTGCCTCCCAATGGACAAGGGTGGTATTTAGCGGAATTCCCCTTACCAGGGAACTCCTGTGACTACAGGTAGCTGCGTGGGTTTTGGGTCCTCACCTCCCCCACACACTCAGATTTGTTCTGAAATTGTGAGTGTGGGGAGACTCTGTCTTCTTTAAGCAGAGACTATTATCTCCGAGAAGCCATTTGCGTGTCTTCCTTGAGTGTTTCTTAGGGCTGGCTGCCAGGGAAAGACGGGGGTTGGCTGTAAATCCAGGAAGCAGCGAGTGCCTCCCCATGGACAGTGTAGGTAATTAGCGGACTTCCCCCTACCATGGAACACCTGTGACCACAGGTAGCGGTGAGAAGGGTGCCCCCCCACATCCCCCACACACTCAGCCATGTTCCAGAATGCTAAATGTGTGGAGGTTCCGTTTTCTGCCAGCAGTGCCTTAGGTCACCAAGAAGCGCTTCGCTGCCTTCCCGGAGTCTTTCCTAGGGTAGGATTCCAGCAAATGGCAGGGGAAGGGCTGGAAATTGAAGTAGCAGCGAGTGCCTCTTCATGGATTGTGGAGGTAATTAGCAGAATTTCCCTTACCAGGGAACACCTGTGACCCCAGGTAGCTACAGTGGAGTGTCCCTCGATATCACCACCACACACTCAGACTTGTTCTGGAATGCTGAGTTTGGGAAGTTTCCGTCTTCTGTTAGCCGCACATGGGATCACCTAGAAGCCATTTGCGTGTCTTCCCTGAGTGTTTCCTAGGGCGAGCTGCAAGGAAAAGGCAGGTGGTTGGGCTGGAAAGCCAAGTAGCAGTGAGTGCATCACTAAGGACAGAGAGGTATTTAGCGGGAATTCAACCTAACACAGAACAGATTTGACCCCATGTATCTGCGTGGGAGTCTCCTCATCACTTCCCGCACACACGCATTCTTGCTCAGGAATGCTGACTGTGGGAAGGATCCATCTTCTATCAGCAGTGCCTGTGATCTCAAGAAGACATTTGTGGATCTTCCCTATGTGCTTCCTAGGGATGACTGACAGTGAAAATCTGGGGATGTGCTGGCAAACCAAGTAGCAGCGAGTGTCTCCCCATGGACAGGGATGGTAATTAGCCGAATTCCCCCTACGAGGGAACACCTGTGACCCCAGGTACCTGCGTGGATATCGGCTCCTCACCTGCCAAACACACTCAGCCTTGATCCGGAATGCTGAGTGTGGGGAGTTTTCGTCTTCTGTAAGCAACTACCTGGGATCTCCAAGAAGCCATTCAAGTGTTTTCCCAGAATGTTGCTTACGGCGGTCTGCAAGGGAAAGGTGGGGGTTTGGCGGAAAATCCAAGTTGAAGCGAGTACCTCCCCATGGATACGGGAGGTAATAAGCGAACTTCCCCCTACCTGGGAAACACCTGTGACCCCAGGTAGCTGCTTGGAGTGCAGCTCCCCACATCCACAACACACACTGAGTCGTGTTCCGGAATTGTGAGATTGGGAAGGCTCCGTCTTCTTTGAGCAGCAGCCTGGAATCTCCTAGAAGCCTTTTGAGTGCCTTCCCTCAGTGTTTCCTAGGATGGGCTGCCAGGAAAGGCAGGTGTTGGGCTGGAAATCCAATTTGCAGTGAGTGCCTCTCTGTGGACAGAGGAGGTATTTAGTGGAATTCCCTCTAGGACGGAACACATGTGATCCGAGATAGCATGCGATGAGAGAAGAACACCATATCCCCCACACACTCAGCCATGTTCTGGAATGCTGAGTGTGGGGAATATCAGTCTTCTTTCAGCAGCGCCTAAGAACTCTGAGAAGCCCTTAGCGTTTTTAAGCTGGTGTTTCAAATGGCGGGCTGAGAGGGAAAGGCAGTGTTTGTGCTGGAACGCCAAGTAGCAGCAAGAGCCTCCCCATGAACAGGGGAGGTAATGAGCGGACATCACCCAACCCGGGAAAACCTGTGACCACAGATAGTTCTGTGGGGATCTCCTCATCACTTTCCGCACACAAACATACTGGTTCAGGAATGCAGAGTGTAGGGAGGTTTCGTCTTCTGTCAGCAATGCATAGGATCTCCAGAATCCATTCACGTATATTCTCTGAGTGTTTTCTAGGGCGGGCTGGCAGGAAAAAGCTGGGGGTTCGGCTGGAAACCACGTAGCAGTGTGTGCCTCCCATGGACATGGGATGTAATTAGAGGAATTTCCCGTTCATGGAACACATGTGATCCCAGGTAACTGCGTGGATGGTGGCTCCACACCTGCCCCCAAAACTAAACCCGTGTGCTGGAATGCTGAGTTTGGTGATGTTCCATCTTCTATCAGGAGTGCCTGGGATCCCCTAGAAGCCCTTTGCTTGCCTTTCCTGATTGTTTCCAAGTGCGGGCTACCAGGGAAAGGCGGGTGTTGGGCTGGAAAGCCAAGTAACAGCGAGTGCCTCCCCATGGACAAGGAGGTATTTAGCGGAATTCCCCGTACCAAGGAACACCTGTGACCCCAGTTAGCTGCGTGGATGGCTGGCAAGCCACCTCCCCCCTCTGTCAGCCGTGTTCCAGAATTCTGAGTTTGTGGAGGTTCAATCTTCTGTCTGCAGCACCTGGGATCTCCTAGAACACCTTCACATGCCTTCACTGTTTGTTCCCTAGGGCAGGCTTCAAGTAAAATGCGCTGGATGGACCGGGAGCCTAGTAGCAGCAAGTGCCTCCCTATGGACAGTTGAGGTAATAAGTGGAATTCCCCCTACCAGGGACAGCGGTGACCCCAGGTAGCTGCTTGCTTATTCCTCCTCCCCACATCCCGGACACAGTCACACTGGTTCTGGAATGCTGAGTGTCGTGAACTTCTGTGTTCTGTCAGCCGCTCCTGGGATGTCATTGAAGAACTTCTTTTGCCTTCCCCGTGTTTCCACGGTGGTCTGCCAGGGAAAGCTGGAGGTTAGTTTGGAAAGTGAAGCAGCAGCGTGTGTCAATTCACAGACTGTGGGGGTTATTAGCGTACTTCCACCTACAAGGGAACCCCTGTGTCCCCATCTAGCTGTGTGGAGTGCAGCTCCCCATTTCTCTCACAGCCTCAGCCATTATCCAGATTGGTGAGTGTGGCGAGTACCCATCTTCTGTCAGCAGTACCTGGGATCATGTAGAAGCATTTCCCGTGTGTTCTCTGAGTTTTACCTTTGGCGAGCTGCCAGGGAATTGTGGGAGTTGGCTGGAAATCAATGCAGCAACTAGTGTCTCCCCATAAACAGGGGAGGGAAGTAGCAGAATAACCCCTGCCAGGGAACACCTGTGACCACAGTTAACTGCATAGAGGGTGGCTCCCCAACACAAAAGACTCAGTCGTGTTCCTGAATGCTGAGAGTGAGGAGGTACCGCCTTCTGTCACCAATGCCTGGGATTTCCTAGAAGCCTTTCCCTTGTCTTCCCTGACCGTTTACTGGGAGGGCTTTTAGGAAAATGCAGTGGTTTTTCTCGGGAGACAAATATCAACGAGTGCCTCCCCATGGACAGGGGAGGTAATTAGAGGGCTTACTCCACCATGGAACACCTGTTTCCCCAGGTAGCTCCATGGAAGTCGGCTCACGAGTTCTCCACACACACAGCCTTGTTCCAGCATGCTGAGTGTGGGGACGTTCCGTCTTCTGTCATCAGCAACTGGGATCTCCTAAAATCCCTTGTGGTGTCTTCCCTGAGTGTTTCCTAGGGCAGACTGCCAGAGAAAGTTCGGGCTTGTGCAGGAAGCCAAGTAGCAACGAGTGCCTCCCCATGGACAGGGGAGAAAATTAGTGGAATTCCTCCTAACAGGGAATCCTGTGACTTCATGTAGATGCGTGGAGTGCGTCTGCACACCTCACCCACAAACTCAGGTTTGTGCTGGAATGCTGAGTGTGGGGAGGTTCCATTTTCTTTCAGCAGAACCTGGGATCTCCTGGAAGCCTTTGCATGTGTTCCCTGAGTGTTTCCTCGCGTCCGCTGGCAGGAAATTGTGAGGATTTTGCTGGAGAACCAAGTAGCAGTGAGTGTTTCCCCATGGAGAGGGGAGGGAATAAGCGGAATTCCCCCTACCAGGGAACACCTGTGACCACAGGTATCTGCGTGGTTTGTGGCTCCCCAACTCCCCTCTCACTTTCAGTTGTGTTCCCGAATGCTGATTGTGGGGAGGTTCCGTCATCTGTCAGCAGAGCCTGGGATCTCTTAGAAGCCCTTCACTTGTCTTCCCTGAGTGTTTCCTAGCACGATCTGACAGGGAAATTTGGGTGTTGGGCTGGAAAGCCAAGTAGTAGGGAGGGCATTCCCATGGACTTGGGAGGTATTTAGCCAGAATTCTCCATACCAGGGAACACCTGTGACACAAGGTAGCTGCATGGAGTGCGGCTCCCCTCCTACCACACCACTCAGCCTATTACTGGAATGTTGAGAGTGGGGATGTTCCGTCTTTCTGTCAGCAGCATCTGGGATCTCCTAAAAGCTTTTGTGTGTGTTCCCTGGGTGTTCCCTAGGGTGGGATTGCCAGGGAATAGTGGGGATTTTGCTGGAAAGCCAAGGAACAACGAGTGCCTCCCCATGGACAGGTGAGTGAATTAGTGGACTTCCCCCTACAAGGGAACACCTGTGACCCAACGTAGCTGCGAGGAAAGCAGATCCCCAAATCCCAAACACACCTAGTCATGTTTTGGAATGCTGAGTGTGGGGAAGTTTCATCTTCTTTCAGCAGCAGCCTAGGATCTCCTAGAACTTTCGCGTGTCTTCTCTGAGTGTTTCCTAGCGTGGTCTGCCAGGGAAAGGCAGGCGTTGTTCTGGAAAGTGAAGTAGCAGTGAGTGCATCCCCATGGACAGGTGAGGTAATTTAGAGGACTTCTCCCTAGCAGGGTTAACTTTGACACCAGGTAGCTGTGTGGAGGGTGGTTCCCCACCACACCCACACACTCAGATGTCTTATGGAATGCTGAATGTGGGGACAATCCATCTTCTGTCAGCAGCACCTGAGATCTCTAAGAAGCCTTTTGCGTGAATTCCCTGTGTGTTTCTTAGGGCAGCCTGCCAGGTAACTGGCGGGTTTTGACAGGAAAAGCAAGTAGCGGCGAGTGCCTCCCCATGGAAGGTGATTTTATTAGCAGACTTCCCCATAACAGTTAACAATTCTAGCCCCAGATAGCGGCGTGGAGGGGGCCCCAACATCTCCAACACACTAAGCCATAGTCCAGAATGCTGAGTGTGAGTAGGTTTTGTCATCTGTCAACAGCGCCTTGGATTTCCTAGAATCCATTCGAGTGAATTCCCTGAGAAATTCTTGGGCAGACGGCCAGGGTAATGTGGGGCTTCTGCAGGAAAGCCAAGTAGCAACAAGAGCCTCCCCATGGGCAGGGGAGTTATTTAGCGTACTTTCCCTAACCAGGGAATACCTGTGATCTCAAGTAGTTCGTGGATGTCTTCTCCCCAAAGTCCCCCACACACTCAGTCATGTTCTGGATTGTTGAGTGTTGGGAGGTTTCATCTTCTGTCATCAGAGCCTGGGATCTCCTAGAAGCCCTTCGCATGTCATCCCTGTGTGTTTCATAGGGAGGGCTGACAGGAAAATTCTGTGGGTCAACCTGAGGGCAAAGTAGCAGCGGGTGCCTCCCCATGGACAGGGGAGGTAATTAGCGAAATTACCCCTACCAGTTAACACCTGTTACACCAGGTAGCTGCTTGGAGGAGGCCCCACATCTCCCCCAAACACTCAGCCACTTTCCGGAATAGTGACTGTGGGGAGATTCTGTTTTCCGTCAGCAGCACCTGGGATCCCCTTTAAGCATTTTGCATGTCTTCCCTGAGTGTTTCCTAGGGCGGACTGCCAGGGAAATGCCGGTGTTGGGCTGGAAAGCCAAGTAGCAGCGAGTGCCTCAACAAGGACAGGGGAGGTATTTAGCGGACTTAAAGCTACAACTGAACACTTGGGACCCCAAGTACCTGCATGAAGGACGGCTCTCCACCTCCCCCACAACTCAGGCATGTTCTGGAATTCTGACTGTGGGGAGGTTCCGTATTCTGTTAGTGCATGGATCCCATAGAAGCATTTCACGTGCCATCCATGTGTGTTTAATATGGTGGACTGCCAGGGAAATGCGGGGGTTGGTCTTGGAAGCCAAGTAGAATAGTGTGACTCCCCATGGACAGGGGAGTTAATTACCGGAATTCCTGCTACCAGGGAACACCTGTGACCGCAGATATCTGCATGGGGGTCTCCTCGCTACTTCCCTGACACACTGAGACATGTGCCGGAATGCTGAGATTTGGGAGGTTCCAGTCATCTGTCAGTGACACCTGGGATCTCCTAGAAGAAATTTGCTTATCTTCCCTGAATGTATCCTATGGCTGGATGCCAGGGAAAGGTGGGGGTTGGGGTGAAAATCCAAGTAGAATGAGTGCATCCCTTTGGACAGGGGAGATAATTTGCTGAATTCCCCCTATAAGGGAACACCTGTGAAACCACAGTAGCTGTGTTGAGATCAGGTCCCCACCTCCCCCACACACTGTGCCTTGTTCTGGAAGGCTGAGTGTTGGGAGATTCTGTCTTCTGTAAGCATCGCCTGGGATCTTGGAGAAGCCTTTCACGTGCCTTCCCTGAGTGTTTAATAGGGCGGGCTGCCAGGGAAAGGCAGTGGTTGGGCTGGGGACCCAAGTAGCAGCGAGTGCCTCCCCATTTACAGGGTAGGTTATTAGCGAAATTACCACTATGAGGGAATAACTGGACCCCAGGTAGCTGCGAGAGGGCGGTTCCTCACCACCCACACACTCAGCCATGATACGGAATGCTGAGGTTGGGGAAGTTGCATCTTCTGTCAGCAGCACATGAGATCTCTAAGAACCCTTCACATGTTTTCTGTGAGTGTTTCCTAGGGAGGGCTGCCAGGGAAAGATGGGGGTATGGCTGGAAAACCAAGTAGCGGTGAGTGCCTCCCCATGGACAGGTGACAGAATTAGTGGGACTTCCGCCTAGCAGGGAACACCTGTGGCCAAAGATAGCTACAGAGTTGGCAGCCCACCACCTCCCCCACAAAATCAGACGTGTTCCTGGAATGCTGAGTGTGGGGAGGTTCCATCATCTGTCAGCAGGACCTGGGATTCTTCTAGAAACCCTTCGCGGTGTCTTCCCTGATTATTACCTAGTGCAGACTGCCAGGGAAATGTCGGGCTGTTACAGGAAAGCTAAGTAGCAATCAATGTCCTCCCAATGGAAGGGGGGGGTAATAAGCGGAGTTCCCCCTAACAGGGAAAACCTGTGACCTCAGTTAGACGTGTGGAGTGCATCTCCAAAACTCCCCCATACACTCAGGTTTGTGCCAGAATGCTGAGTGTGGGGAGGTTCCATCTTCTTTCACATAGCCTGGGATCTCCAAGAAGCCCTTTGCGTTCCTTCACTGAGTGTTTCCCAGGGCCGGCTGACAAGGAAAGTCGGCGGTTGGGCTGGAATTTTAAATAGCAGTGAGTGACTCCTAATGGACAGGGGAGGTATTTACCGGATTTCTCCCTAACCGGGAACACCTATGACCACAGGTATCTGCGTGGAGGGCTGCTCACCAACCCCCCACACACTCAGACTTGTGCCAGAATGCTGAGTGTGGGGAGGTTCCGTCTTCTGTCAGCAGTGCCTGTGATCTCCTAGAAGCCCTTCACATGCATTCTCTGAGTATTTCCTGTGGTGGGCTTCCAGGGAAAGGTGGAGATTGGACTGGAAATCCAAGTACCAGGGAGAGCCTCTTCATGAACAGTGAAGGTAAATAGCGTAATTCCCTGTAAGGGAACACATAGGATCAAATGTAGCTGGGTGGAAGGCTGCTCTACAGCTCTCACACACACTCAGCCTGTGTTCTGGAATGCTGAGTGTTCTTACGTTTTATCTTCTATCACCAGCACCAGGGTTTCCTAGAAGCCCTTCGCCTGTCTTCCCTGAGTGTTCCCTAGGGCGGGTCTCCAAGTAAATGCTGAGGTTCTGCTGGAAAACCAAGTAGCAGAGAGAGCCTCGGCAAGTACATGGGAGGTATATAGCGGACTTCCCCCTACCAGGGAACAATTGTGACCCAAGTTGGCGGCATGGAAGTCGCCTCGCCCCCTCCCCAGCACACTCGAACTGAGCTCAGGGATGCTGAGATTTTGCTAGAAGTCGGTCTTAGGTCAGCAGCACCTGGGATCACCTATAAACAATTCACGTGCATTTCATGAGTGTTAACTAAGGCAGGCCTGCCAGGGAAAGGCTGGGTTTTGGCTGGAAATCCAACTAGCAGCGAGTGCCTCCCCATGGACCGGGGAGGTAATTAGCCGATTTCCACCTAACTGGAAACACCTGTGACCCCATGTAGCTGCGAGGAGGGCACATCCACATATCCCCCACACACTAAAAGTTGTTCTGGAATGCTGAAACTAGTGAGGTTCCATCTTCTTTCAGCAGCTCCTGGGATCTTCCTCGAAGCCTTTTGCTTGCCTTATCTGAGGGTTTCCTAAGGTGGGCAGCCACGGAAATGCTGGGGTTGGGCTGGAAAACCAGGTAACATTGAGTGCCTCCCCATGGACAGTGGAGGAAATTAGAGGAATTTACTTTTCCAGGGAAACCTGTGAACCCTGGTTGCTTCGTGGAGTAGCAGCTCCCCACATCCCCTATACACTCAGGCTTGTGCTGGAGTGCTGAGTGTGGGGAGGTTCCGTCTTCTGTCAGCAGCGCCTGGAATTTCCTAGAAGCCTTTTGAGTGCCTTCCCTGAGTGTTTCCTAGGATGGGCTGCCAGGAAAGGCAGGTGTTGGGATGGAAATCGAATTTGCAGTGAGTGCCTATCTGTGGACAGGGAAGGTATTTAGCGGAATTCCCTCTAGGGTGGAACACCTGTGATCCGAGATAGCTGCGATGAGAGAAGAACCCCACATCTCCCACACACTCAGCCATGTTCTGGAATGCTGAGTGTGGGAATATCCATCTTCTTTCAGCAGCACATAGGAACTCTGAAAAGCCCTAAGCGTTTTTAAGCTGTGTGTTTCAAATGGCGGGCTGAGAGGGAAAGTCAGTGTTTGTGCTGCAACGCCAAGTAGCAGCAAGAGCCTCCCCATGAACAGGGGAGGTAATTAGGCAGACATCACCTTACCCGGGAACACCTGTGACCCCAGGTAGTTGCTTGGGGATCTCCTCATCACTTTCCGCACACACACATACTTGTTCAGGAATGCAGAGTGTAGGGATGTTTCGTCTTCTGTCAGCAATGCATAGGATCTCCAGAATCCATTCACGTATATTCTCTGAGTGTTTCCTAGGGCGGGCTGGCAGGGAAAAAGCTGGGGGTTCGGCTGGAAACCACGTAGCAGTGTGTGCCTCCCATGGACATGGGATGTAATTAGAGGAATTTCCCGTTCCATGGAACACATGTGATCCCAGGTAACTGCGTGGATGGTGGCTCCACACCTGCCCCCAAAACTAACCCGTGTGCTGGAATTTGAGTTTGGGGATGTTCCATCTTCTATCAGGAGTGCCTGGGATTCCCTAGAAGCCCTTTGAATGCCTTTCCTGAGTGTTTCCAAGTGCGGGCTACCAGGGAAAGGTGGTTGTTGGGCTGGAAAGCCAAGTAAGCAGCGAGTGCCTCCCCATGGACAAGGAGGTATTTAGCGGAATTCCCCGTACCAAGGAACACCTGTGACCCCAGTTAGCTGCGTGGATGGCGGCAAGCCACCTCCCCCCTCTGTCAGCCGTGTTCCAGAATGCTGAGTTTGTGAAGGTTCAATCTCCTGTCTGCAGCACCTGGGATCTCCTAGAACCCCTTCACATGCCTTCACTGTTTGTTCCCTAGGGCAGGTTTCAAGCAAAAGATGCTGGATTGCCTGGGAGCCTAGAAGCAGCAAGTGCCTCCCCATGGACATTTGAGGTAATAAGTGGAATTCCCCCTACCAGGGACAGCGGTGACCCCCTGGTAGCTGCTTGTTTTTCTCCTCCCCACATCCCGCACACACTCAGACTTGTTCTGGAATTCTGAGTGTGGTGAACTTCCATGTCTTGTCATTCACACCTGGGATCTCAATGAAGACCTTCTGTTTCCTTCCCTGTGTGTTTCCAAGGTGGTCTGCCAGGGAAAGGTGGGGGTTAGTTTGGAAAGTGAAGAAGAAGCAGGTGCTAATTCATAGACCGTGGAGGTTATTATCATACTTCCACTTACAAGGGAACACCTGTGTCCCCATGTAGCTGTGTGGAGTAAGCTCCCCATCTCTCCCACAGCGTCAACCATTTTCCAGAATGTTGAGTGTGGGGAGTTCCCATCTTCTGTCAGCAGCACCTGAGAACACTTAGAAGCATTTCCCATGTGTTCACTGAGTGTTACCTTTGGCGGGCTGCCAGGGAAATACAGGGGTCTGCTGTAAACCAATGTAGCAATGAGTGCCTCCCCATAAACAGGGGAGGGAATTAGGGGACTATCCGCTGCCAGGGAACACCTGTGACCACAGTTAACTTCATAGATGGTGGCTCCCCACCACAGAAAGACTCAGTCCTGTTCCTGAATGCTGAGTATGGGGAGGTTCTGTCTTCTGTCATCAGCACCTGGGATCTCCTACAAGCCTTTGTGTGCATTCCCTGAGTGTTTCCTAGAGCGGTCTGCCTGTGAAATGCGGGGGTTTTGCTGTAAAGCCAGGTATCATTGAGTGCCTCCCCATGGACTGGAGAGGTATTTAGCAGAATTCCCCCTACCAGGGAACAACTGTGATCTACAGTAGATGCGTTTAGGTCTTCTCCCCAACTCCACTTCACACTCAGTCGTGTTCTGGATTTCTGAGTTTGAGGAGGTTTCATTTTCTGACACAGCACCTGGGATATTCTAGAAGCCCTTCGAGTGCCATCCCTGTGTGTTTCCTAGGTCGGGCTGACAGGAATATGCTGTTGGTTGTCCTGGGAACAAAGTAGCTGCGAGTGCCTCCCCATGGACAGGGGAAGTAATTAGTGAAATTACCCTAAAATGTAACACCTCTGGCACCAGCTAGCTGCATAGAGGAGGCCCCCACCTCCTCCAAACACTCAGCCATGTTACAGAATTCTGAGTGTGGGGAGGTTCCTTCTTCATTCAGCACTACCTAGGATCATCTAGAAGCCCTTTGCATGTCTTACCTGAGTGTTCCCTAGGGCGGGCTGCCAGGGAAACATGGGTGTTGGGCTGGAAAACCAAGTTGCAACGAGTGCTTCAACAAGGACAAGGGAGGTATTTAGTGGACTTACACCTGCATGTGATAACCTGTGACCACAGGTACCTGCGTGGAGTGCATCTCTACACGTTCCCCCCACACTGAGGCTTGTTTCGGAATTCTGATTGTTGGGACATTCTATATTCTGTTAAAGGGCTTGGGATCCAATAGATGCCCTTGCCATACCATCACTGAGTGTTTAATAGGGAGGGCTGCCAGGGATATACGGGGGATGGGCTCAGAATCCAAGTAGCATATTGTGACTCCCCATGGACAGGGGAATTATTTAGCGGAATTCCCCCTACCAGGGAACACCTGTGACACCAGGTAGCTGTGTGGAGTGCTGCACGCCACCTCCCCAACACACTCAGACTTGTGTCGGAATGCTGAGTGTGGGGAGTTTCCGTCATCTGTCAGCAGCACCTGGGATCTCCTAGGAGCACTTTGCGTGCCTTCACTGAGTGTTTCCTATTGCTGGCTGCCAGGGAAATTTGGGAGTTTTTTGGAAATCCAAGTAGAATAAGTGCCTCCCCTTGGACAGGGGAGGTAATTAGCAGAATTACCCCTATAAAGGAACAGCTGTGAAGCCACGTAACTGTGTTGAGATTGGTTCCCCATCTCCCCAACACACTCAGCCTTGTTCCAGAATTCTGATTGTGGAGAGGTTCCATCTTCTGTGGGCATAGCCTGGGAACCCAGAGAAGCCCTTTGAGTGCCTATCCTCAGTGTTTCCTAGGGCGGTCTGACATGGAAATTTGGGGGTTGGGCTGGAAAGATAAGTAGCATCGAGTGCCTCCCCATGGACAGGGGAGGCATTTAGTGGATTTCTCCCTAACCGGGAACACCTATGACCCCAGGAAGCTGAGTGGAGGGCTGCTCCACAACTCCTACACACACTCAGACTTGTGCAGGAATGCTGAGTGTGGGTAGGCTTCGTCTTCTGCCACCAGTGCCTTGGATTTCATAAAATCCCTTCGAGTGTCTACCCTGAGAGATTCCTAGGGCAGAATGCCAGGAAAAGTTGGGGCTTGTGCACGAAAGCCAATTAGCAATGAGTGCATCCCCATGGACAGGGGAGGTATATAGCAGAATTCCCCCTACCAGGGAACACCTGAGATCTCAAGGAAATGCGTAGATGTCTTCTCCCCAACTCCCCCACACACTCAGTCTTGTTCTGGATTGCTGAGTTTGGGGAGGTTTTGTCTTCTGTCATCAGAACCTGGGATCTCCTAGAAGCCCTTTGCGTGCCATCCATGTGTGTTTCATAGGGCAGGCTGACAGGAAAATTCTGTGGGTCGGCCTGAGAGCAAAGTAGCAGCGAGTGCCTCCCCATGGACAGGGGAGGTAATTAGCGAAATTTCCCTAACCAAGTAACACCTGTTACACCAGGTACTTGCGTGAAGGGTGCCCCCTACCTGCCCCAAACACTCAGCCATTTTCTGGAATGCTGAGAGTGGGAAGATTCCATCTTCTAACAGCAGCACCTGGGATCACCTAGAAGCATTTTGCATTACTTCTCTGAGTGATTCCTAGGGTGGGCTGCCAGGGAAATGCTGGTGTTGGGCTGGAAAGCCAAGTAGCAGCGAGTGCCTCAACAAGGACAGGGGAGGTATTTAGCGGAATTAAAGCTACAATTGAACACTTGGGACCCCAATTACCTGCATGAAGGACGGCTCTCCACCTCCCCCACACACTCAGGCATGTTCTGGAATTCTGATTGTGGGGAGGTTCCGTATTCTGTTAGCATCATGTGGGATCCCATAGAAGCACTTTGCATGACATCCCTGTGTGTTTAATATGGCGGGATGCCAAGGAAAAGTGGTGGTTGGGCTGTGGACCCAAGTAGCTGTGAGTGCCTCCCCATGGACAGGGGAGGTATTTAGCAGAATTCTTCCTACACAGGAACACCTATGATCCCAGGTATCTGCGTGGAGGTAGCTCCTCACCTCCTCCACACACTCAACATTCTGCTGGAATGCTTAGTGCGGGGAGGTTCTGTCTTCTGTCAGCAGCACTTTGGATCTCCTAGAAGCCCTTCACGTGCATTCTCTGAGGGTTTGCTGTGGTGGGCTGCCAGGGAAAGATGGGGGTTGGACTAGAAATCCAAGTACCAGTGAGTGCCTCTTCACGAACAGTGGAGGTAATTAGCATAATTTCCCCTACCTGAGAACACCTGGGATCAAATGAAGCTTTGTGGATGGCCGCTCTCCAGCTCTCAAACTCACTCAGCCATGTTCCGGAATGCTGAGTGTTCGTACTTTTTGTCTTCTATCACCAGAACCTAGGAAATCTTAGAATCCCTTCACGTGTCTTCCCTGAGAGATTCCTGGGCAGAATGCCAGGGAAAGGTGGGGTTTGCACAGAAAAGACAAGTAGAAATTAGTGCCTCCCCATGGACAGGGTACTTATTTAGCGGACTTCTAACTACCAGGGAAAACCTATGATCTCATGTAGATGCGTGGCGACCTTCTCCCAAACTCCCCCACACACTCAGTCGTGTTCCAGATTTCTGAGATTGGGGAGGTTTCATCTTGTGACAGTAGTGCCTGGGATCACCTAGAAGTCTTTCGCGTGCCATCCCTGCATGTTTCCTATTGCGGGCTGAAAGGAACATGCTGTGTGTCAGCCTGGGAGCAAAGTAACAGCAAGTGACTCCCCAAGGACAGGGGAGGTAATTAGCGAAATTACCCCTAACAGGTAACACCTGTGACATCAGTTTGTGGCATGGAGGAGGCCCCAAACCTCCCTCAAACACTCATCCGTGTTCTGGAATTCTGAGTGTGGAGAGGTTCCATCATTATTAAGCAGCACCTGGGATCACCTAGAAAGCCATAGCATGTCTTCACTGATTGTACCCTAGGGCGGGCTGCCAGGGAAATGCTGGGGTTGAGCTTGGAAGCCAAGTAGCATAGTGTGACTCCCAATGGACAGCGGAGGTAAATATCAGAATTCCCTCTACCAGGGAAAACATTTGACCCTAGGTAGCTTCATGGAGGGCTGCTCGCCACCTCCCCCACACACTCAGACTTGTTCAGGAATGCTGAGTGTGGGGAGGGTCAGTCATCTGTCAGCAGCATCTGGGATCTCCTAGAAGCCCTTTGCGTGCATTCCCTGAGTGTTTCCTATGGCGGGCTGACAGGGAAAGTCTGGGGTTGGACTGGAATGCTAAGTAGCAGTGAGTGCCTCCCCATGGACATGGGAGGTATTTAGTGGACTTCTCCCTACCCGGGAACATCTATGACCCCAGGTAGCTGAGTGGAGTGCTGCACCCCACCTCCCCAACACACTCAGCCTTGTGCCAGAATGCTTAGTGTCGGGAGATTCCGTCAAGGTTCAACTGCATCTGAGATCTCCTAGAAGCCCTTCACGTGTATTCTCTGAGTGTTTCCTTGGGCGTGCTGCCACAGAAAGGCAGGGTTTGGAGTGGAAATTCAAGTAGCAGAGAGTGACTCTCCTTTTACAGGGGAGGAAATTAGCGAATTCAGCCTACAAGGTAACACTTGTGACCCTAGTTAGCTGCGTGGAAGGCGGCACCCCACCTACCCAACACCCTCAGCCTTGTTCCGGAATGCTGTGAGATGGGAGGTTCCATCTTCAGTCAGCAGCGCATGGGTTCTCCTAGAAGCCATTCACTTGCCTTCCCTGAGTGTTCCCTAGGGCGGGCTGCCAAGGAAATGCTGGGGTTGTTCTGGAAAACCAAGTAGCAGCAAGTGCCTCTGCATGTACAGGGGAGCTAATTAGAGGAGTTCCCCCTACCAGGGAACACCTATGACCCAAGGCGGCTGTGTGGGAGCCGTCTCACCCGCTCCCGCACACACACGACCGAGTTCTGGAATTCTGAGCTTCGGGAGGTTCCGGTCTTATGTTAGCAGCGCTTGGGAAGTCCTAGAAGCATTCACGTGCATTTCGTGAGTGTTCCCTAGGACAGCCTGCCAGGGAAGTCTGGGGATTGGCTCGAAAACCAAGTAGCAGCGAGTGCCTCCCCATTGACAGGGGAGGTAATTAGCAGATTACCACATATCAGGGAACACCTGTGACCCCATGTATCTGCGAGGAGGGTGCCTTCCCTACTACCCCTAACACTAATAGGTTCTGGAATGCTTACTGTGGTGAAGTTCCGTCTTCTGTCAGCAGCTCCTGAGATCTCCAAGAAGCCCTTCACTTGCCTTATCAGAGGGTTTCCTAATGTGGGCAGCCACTGAAATGCTGGGGCTGGGCTGGAAACCCAGGTAGCATTGAGTGCCCCCCCATGGACAAGGGAAGTAATTAGCAGACTTCCCCTTTCTAGGGAAACCTGTGAACCCAAGTTGCTTCCTGGAGGGCGGCTCCCCACCTCCCCCACACACTCAGCCTTTTTCCACAATGCTGAGTGTGGGGAGGTTCTGTATTCTGACAGCAGAGCCTGGGATCCCTTAGAAGATATTCTTGTGCCATCCCTGTGTCTTTCTTATGGCAGGATGAGAGGAATATGCTGTGAGGTGTCCTTGGAACCAAGTAGAAGTGAGGGCCTCCCCATGGACAGGAGAGGTAATTAGCGAAATTACCCCTACAAGGGAATACCTGTGACAGTATGCAGCTGCGTGGAATGCGGCTCCAAACCTCCCCCACACACTCAGCCTTGTTATGGAATGCTGAGTGTAGAGATGTTCCATCTTCTGTCAGCAGCACATGAGATATCTAAGAAGCCCTTCACGTGTTTTCCCTGAGTCTTTCCTATGCCGGGCTGCTATGGAAAGGCTGCGGTTTGGCTGGAAAGCCAAGAGTGCCTCCCAATGTACTGGTGATTTAATTAGCGGAATTCTCCCTAATATGGAACATATGTGGCCCCAAGTAACTGCATGGAGAAGGCCCCCTAACTCTCCCATAACCTCAGCCATCTTCTGGAATGCTGAGTGTGGGGAAGATCTGTCTTCACTTATCAGTGAATGGGATCTCCTAAAAGCATTTTGCCTGTCTTCCCTGAGTGTTTCCTAGGGTGGGCTACCAGGGATTTTGGGGGGATGGGCTGGAACGCCAACTAGCAGTGATTGGATCCCCAAAGACAGGGGAGGTGTTTAGGGGAATTCTCCCACCTGCACAACTGTGACACCAGGTAGCTGTGTGTGGGGTGGCTCCCAACATCCCACACACACTCAGTGATGTCCTGGAATGCTGAGTGTGGGGCACTACTGTTTTCTGTCAGCAGAGCCAGGGATGTCGTAGAAGCACTTCACGTGCATTCCCTGAGTGTTTTCTAGGGTGGGCTTCCAGGGAAAGGTGGGGGTTTGGCTGGAGAACCAAGTAGCATCGAGTGACTCCCCATGGACAAGGAAGATAATTAGCGGAATTCCACCTACCATGGAAAAGCTGCGACCCAGGTAGGTGCGTGGAGTATGGCTCCCCAACTCCCCCACAACTCAGGCATATTCTGGAAGGCTGAGTGAGAGAAGGTTCCATCTTCTTTCAGCAGTGCCTGGGATCATCTAGAAGCCCTTTGTGTGTGTTCCCTGAGTGTTTACTAGGGTGTGCTTCCAGGGAATTTTGAGGATTTTGCTGGAGAACCAAGTAGCAGTGAGTGCCTCCCCATGGAGAGGGGAGGGAAATGGCGGAATTCCCCCTAACAGGGAAGAGCTGTGACCCCAGGTAGCTGCATGGATTGCCGCTCCCCACCTCCACTACACACTCAGTTGTGTTCCAGAATGCTGATTTTGGGGAGGTTCCTTCATCTGTCAGCAGCACGTGGGATCTCCTAATAGCCCTTCATGTGTCTTCCCTGAGTGATTACTAGTGCGGTCTCCCTGGGAAAGGCAAAGGTTGGGTTGGAAACCAAGTAGCAGCCAGTGCATCCCCAAGGAAAAGAGAGGTCTTAACCGAATTCTCCCTACAAGTGAACACCTGTGACCCCAGGTATCTGCCTGGAGAGCAGCTCCCCACCTCCCGCACACACTCAGTTGTGTTATGGAATGCTGAATGTGGGGACGTACCGTCTTCTGTCAGCAGCACTGGAGATCTCTCAGAAGCCATTCATGTGTTTTCCTTGAGTGTTTCTTAGGGCGGGCTGCCAGGGAAAGGCCAGGGTTTTGACAGGAAAACCAGGTACTGGCTAGTGCCTCCCCATGGACAGGTGACTTAATTAACGGACTTCCCCCTAAGAGTTAACACTTGTGGCCACAGATAGCAGCATGGAGGCGGCCCCCAAACTCCCCAAAACACTCAGACATATTCTGGAATACTGAGTGTGGGTAGGATTCATCTTTTGTCACCAGCCCCTTTTATTTCCTAGAAGCCCTTCACTTATATTACCTGAATGTTCCTGACGGCAGGCTGTCAGGAAAAGTTGGTGGTTGGGCTGGGGTGCCAAGTAGCTGCGAGTGCCTACCCATGGACAGGAGAGTTAATTAGAGGAATTTCCCCTACAAGGGAACACCTGTAACCCCAGGTAGCTGTGTGGAAGTTGGCTCACGACCTCCTCAACACACTTAGACTAGCTTCGGAATGCTGAGGGTGGGGAGGTTCCATCTTCTTTCAGCAGTACCTGTGATCTCCAAGAAGCCCTACTCTGCCTTCTCTAAGTGTTTTCTCGGGCGGGATTCCAGGGAAAGGCGGGGGTTTGGCTGGAAATCCAACTAACAGCGAGTGGCTCTTCATGGACAGTGGAGGTAATTACTGTAATTCCCCCTACCAGGGAACACCTGTGGCCAATTTTAGCTGCATAGATGTCGGCATCCCACATCCCCCACAAAATCAGACTTGTTCCGGAGTGCAGAGTGTGGGGAGGTTTCGTCTTCTGTCAGCAGAACCTGGGATCTCCTAGAAACCCTTTAGATGTCTTCCCTAATTATTACCTAGGGCAGACTGCAAGGGAAAATTTGGGCTTGTGCAGGAAAGCCAAGTATCATCGAGTGCTTCCCAATGGACAGGGGAATTAATTAGCGGACTTCTCCCTAACCAGGAAGGCCTGTGACCCCAGATAGCTTCATGGAGGTCTGCTCCACACTTCCCCACACACTGAGACTTGTGCCGGAATTCTCAGTGTCGGGATGTTCCATCATCATTCAGCAGCACCTCGGATCTCCTAGAAGTCCTTTGCGTGCATTCCCTGAGTTTTTCCTAGGGCGTGATGATAGGGAAAGTTGGGTGATGGACAGGAAATCCAAATACCAGCGAGTGCCTCTTCAAGGATAGTGGAGGTAATTAGCATAATTCCCCATACAAGGGAACACCTGGGATCAAATGTAGCTGCCTGGAGGGCCACTCTCCAGCTCTCAAACTGACTCAGATGTTCCAGAATGCTGATTGTGGGAAGGTTACATCTTCTGTCAGCAGCGCCTGGGATCTCCTAAAAGTTTTCGCTTGTCTTCCGTGAGTGTTAACTAGTGCGGTCTGCCAGGGAAAGGAGGTGTTGGGCTGGAAATCCAAGTAGAAGCGAGTGCATCCCCATGGACAGGGGAGGTTTTTACCGGACTTCCCACTAGCAGAAATAACCTGTGACACCATTTAGCTGCGTGGAGGGCGTCTCTTCAACTCCCCCACACACTCAGACTTTTGCCGGAATGCTAAGTGTGTGGAGGTTCCGTCTTCTGCCAGCCGCTTCTGAGATCTCCTAGAAGCACTTCGCGTGCATTCTCTGAGTGTTTCCTAGGGCGTGCTGCCACGGAAAGGCAGGGGTTGGAGTGGAAATCCAAGCAGCAGCGAGTGAATCCCATTGGACAAGGGAGGAATTTAGTGACTTCAGCCTACTAGGGAACACTTGTGACCCTAGGTAGCTGCGTGGAGGGTGGCTCCCCACCTCCCCAACACACTCAGGCTTGTTCTAGAATGCTGAGAGATGGGAGGTTACGTCTTCTATTAGCAGCATCTGGGATCTCCTAGAAGCCATTCACTTGCTTTACCTGAGTGTACACTTGGGCGGTCTGCCAAGGAAATCCTGGGGTTGGTCGGAAAACCAAGTAGCATCAAGTGCCTCTGCATGTACAGGGGAGGTAATTAGCGGACTTCACCCTACCAGGGAACACCTGTGACCAAAGTTGGCTATGTGGAAGTCGTCTCACCAGCTCCCCAACCCACATGACCGAGTTCAAGAATGCTGAGTTTCCGGAGGTTCCATCTTATGTCAGCAGTGCCTGGGTCATCCTAGAAGCATTCACGTGCATTTTGTGAGTGTTTCCTAGGGCAGCTTGCCAGGGAAGTGTGGGGATTGGCTGGAAAACCAAGCAGCAACGAGTGCCTCCCCATTGACTGAGGAGGTATTTAGCTGATTTCCACTTAACACGGAACAAATGTGACCCCATGTATCTGTGAGGTGGACGCCTCCCCACCTACCCCTCACACTAATAGGTGTTCCAGAATGCTTACTGTGGTGAGGTTTCGTCTTCTGTCAACAGCTCCTGGGATCTCCAAGAAGCCCTTCACTTGCCTTATTTGAAGGTTTCCTATGTCGGGCAGCCACGGAAATGCTGGGGTTGAGCTGGAAAACCAGATAGCATCGAGTGCCTCCCCATGGACAGGGGAGGTAATTAGCGGATTTCCCCATTCCAGGGTAACCTGTGAACCGAAGTTGCTTCGTGGAGGGCGGCTCCCCATCTCCCCCACATCTCAGCCTTGTTCCACAAGGCTGAGTGTGGTGGAGTTCCGTCTCCAGTCAGCGGTGCCTGGTATCTCCTAGAAGCCCTTTGCTTGTGTTCTCTGAGTGTTCCCTAGGGCGGGCTGCCAGGCAAAAGCAGGGAATGGACTGGAAATCCAAGTAGCAGCGAGTGCCTCCCAATGGACACAGGAGGTATTTAGCAGAAATCCCCCTAACAGGGAACAACTGTGACCCCATGTAGCTTTGATGAAAGTGCTCCCTACCTTCCCAACACACTCAGCCATGTCCTGGAATGCTGAGTGTGGGAGGTTCCGTCTTCTCTCAGCAGCATCTGGGATCACCTGGAAGCCATTCACGTGCCTTTCTTGAGTGTTTCCTAGCGAGGGCTTCCAGGGAAATGGTTCAAATTCTGGAAAACCAAGTAGCAGCGAGTGCCTCCCCATTGAAAGGGGAGGTAATTAGGGGACTTCCCCCTACCAGGGAACACCTGTGTCCCCTGGGAGCTATGTGGAGAGCGTCTCGGACCTCCCCTACACAATCGGCCACGTTCTGGCATGCTGAGTTTGGGGAGGTTCCATCTTCCTTCAGCAGCATCTGGAATCTCCTAGAACCACTTTGTATGAATTCCCTGAATGTTTCCTATGGCGGGCTGCCAGGGAAAGGCAGGGGAAGGGCTGGGAAGCCAAGGAGCAGTGAGTGCCTCCCCATGGACAGGGTAGGTATTTAGCAGAATGCCCCCAGCAAGCGAACAACTGTGAGCAAATGTAGCTGTGTGGAGTGTGGGTACCCACCTCAACTACACACTCACCCTTTCTCCAGAATGTTGAGTGTGGGGAGGTTCTTCTATGAGCAGAACCTGGGATCTCCTAGAATCCATTCAAGTGCCTTCCCTGAATATTTCCTAGGGAGGGATAACAGGCAAATATGGGGGGTTTTCTGGAAATCCAGGTTGCACCGAGTGCCACCCCATGGACAGGGGTGATAATTATCAAACTTCCCCCTCCAAGGGAACACCTTACACAAGGTTGCTTCTTGTAGGTCGTCTCCCCACCTCCCAGACACACTCAGATGTGTTCCGGAATGCTAAGTTGGGGAGGTTACGTCTTCTGTAAGCAGCACCTGGGATCTCTTTGAAGCCTTTCACTGGCCTTCCCTGAGTGTTTCCTACGGTGGGCTGCCAGGGAAATGCGGGGGTTGGACTGGAAATCCAAGTAACATTCAGTGCCTCCTCATGGACAGGGAAGGTTATTAGTGGAATTTCCCCTACAAGGGAAAACCTGTGACCTCAGTTAGCAGCATGGAGTTGGCTCACCACCTCCCCAAACACTCAGTCGTGTCCAGGAATGCTGTGTGTGGGGATGTTCCTTCTTTCAGCAACTCCCGGAGTCTCCTTGAAAAGCTTCTGGTGCCTTACATGAGTGTTTCCTAAGGTGGGCTGCCAGGAAATGCAGGGATTGTGTTGGAAAGCCAAGTAACAGTGGGTGCCCCCCATAGACAGTGGTGGTAATTAGCTAATTTCCTCCTACCAGGGAACACGTGTGACCTCATGTAGCTGTGTGGAGGGCAGCTTGCTATCTCCCCAAAACACTCAGACGTTTTCCTGAATGCTGAGTGTCGGGAGGTACCGTCTCCTCTCAGTAGAGCCTGGGATCTCAGAGGAGCACTACTTGGGCCTTCCCTGAGTGTTTCATAGGGTGGACTGCCAGGGAAAAGAGGGGGTTGGCTATAAAGGCAAGTAGTAGTGAGTGCCTCCCCATGGACAGGGGAGGTAAGTAGCTGAGTTCCTCCAACTAGGGAACATCTGTGACCCCAGGTAGCAGCATGGAATTCTGCTCCCAAACTCCCCCAAACATTCAGAATTGATCCGGAATGCTCAGTGTGGGGAGGATCATTTTTCAGTATGCCGTGCCTGGGATCTCCCAGAAGCCCTTCACGTGTCTTCAATCAGTGTTTCCAAGGGAGGGCTGACAGGGAAATTCGGGGTTTACTCTGGAAAGTCAAGTAGCAGAGAGTGCCTCCCCATGGACAGGGAAGGTTATTAGCAGAATTCCCTTTCCCAGGGAACATCTGTGACACCATGTAGCTGCGTGGATGGCGGCTCACCACCTACCACACACACTCAGCCGTGTTCCGGAATGCTGAGTGTGGGGAGTTTCCGTCTTCCCTCAGCAGCTCCTGGGATTTCCTAGAAGACATTCTTGTGTCTTCTCTGAATGTTTCCTAGAGAGTGCTACTAGGGATTTGTGGGGGTTGTGCTAGAAAGCCAAGTAGCAGCGAGGGCATCACCATGGACAGAGGAGTTAATTAACAGAATTCCCCATACCAGGGAAAACTTGTGACCCTAAGTAGCTGTGTGGATTGTCCTTCGCCACCTCCTCCACACACTCAGACTTGTCCTGGAATGCTGAGTGTAGGGAGTTTCCATCTTATGTTTGCTGCACATGGGATCTCCTAGAAGCTGTTTTGGTGCCTTCCCTGAGTGTTTTCTAGGGCGAGCTGCAAGGAAAAGGTGGTTGTTGTCCTGGGGAGCCAAGTAGCAGCTAGTGCCTCCTCATGGACAGGGAGGTATTTAGCAGAATTCCCCATACCAGAGAACAGCGGTGATCCCAGGTATGTGCATGGGGGTCTCCTCATCACTTGCCCTACACACTCAGTCTTGTTCTGGAATGCTGAGTGTGGGGAGGCTCCGTCTTCTCTAAGAGGCTCCTGGCTTCTCTGAGAAGCCATTTGTGTGTCTTCCCTTAGTGTTCTGTAGGGCTGGCTGCCAGGAAAGTTGGGGGATTTGCTGGAAAGCCAAGTAGCAATGAGTGCCTCCCAATGGACATGGGAGGAATTTAGGGGAGTTCCCCCTAACTGGGAAAACCCTTGACCTCAGTTAGATGTGTGGATTACATCTCCACACCTCCCACACACACTCAGCTTTCTGCCAGAATGCTGAGAGTGGAGAGGTTCCATCTTGTTTCAGCATAGCCTGGGATCCCCGAGAAGCCCTTTGCATGCCTTCCCTGAGTGTTTCCTAGGGCGGGCTGACAGGGAAATTCTGGGAATGGGCTGGAATGCTTAGTAGTAGCAAGTGCCTCCCCATGGACAGGGGAGGTATTTAGAGGAATTCTCCCTACACAGGAACACCAATCATCTCAGGTAGCTGCGTGGAGGTCTGCTCCCCACCTCCTCCACACACTCAACATTGTGATGGAATGCTTAGTGTGGGGAGGTTCCATCTTCTGACAGTTGCATCTGAGATCTCCTAGAAGCCCTAGGCATGCATTCTCTGAGTGTCTCCTAGGGCGTGCTGCCACGGGAAGGCGTGGGTTGGAGTGGAAATCCAAGTAGCAGCGAGTCACTCCCCTTGGACAGGGGAGGAAATTATCGAATTCAGCCTACTAGGGAACACTTATGACCCTAGGTAACTGCGTGGACGGCGGTTCCCCACCTCCCCAACACACTCAACTTTGTTCTGGAAAGCTGAGAGATGGGAGGTTCCGTCTTCTGTCAGCAGCACCTGGGATCTCCTAGAAGCCATTTGCTTGCCTTCCCTGAGTGTTCCCTAGGGCGGGCTGCCAAGGAAATCCTGGGGTTGATCTGGAAAACCAAGTAGCAGCGAGTGCCTCCGTATATACAGGGGAGCTAATTAGCGAACTTCCCCTTACCAGGGAACACCTGTGACACAAGGTGCCTGCGTGGGAGTCATCTCGCCCGCTCCCCCACACACACGAACGGATTCCTTATTGCTGAGTTTCGGGATGTTCTGTCTTACATTAGAAGCCCCTGGGAAGTCCTAGAAGCATTCACATGCCAGGGAAGGCTGGGGATTGGCTGGAAAACCAAGTAGCAGTGAGTGCCAACCCATTGACAGGGGAGGAAATTAGCGGATTACCACCTAAGAGGGAACACCTGTGACCCCATATATCTGCGAGGAGGGCGCCTCCCCACCTACCCCTCACACTAACAGGTGTTCCAGAATGCTTACTGTGGTGAGGTTTTGTCTTCTGTCAACAGCTCCTGGGATCTCCAAGAAGCCCTTCATGTGCCTTATCTGAAGGTTTCCTACGGCAGGCAGCCACGGAAATGCTGGGATTAGGCTGGAATGCTGGGTAGCATCGAGTGCCTCCCCATGGACAGGGGAGTTATTTAGCAGACTTCTCCTTTCCAGGGTAACCTGTGAACCCAAGTTGCTTCGTGGAGGGCGGCTCCCCACATCCCCCACACACTCAGCCTTGTTCCACAATGCTGAGTGTTGGGAGATTCCGTTTTCTGTCACCAGCATCTGGGATCACCTAGAAGCCCTTCACGTGCCTTCCCTGATTGATTCCTAGGGAGGGCTGCTAGGGAAATATGGTGATTGTGCTGGAAATCCAAGTATAATGAGTGCCTCCCCATGAACAGGGGAGGTAATTACCAAAATTCCCCCTACCAGAGAACACTTTTGACCCCATATATGTGCATGGAGGTTGGCTTCCCACATGCCCCACACAGTTGTATTCCAGAATGCCAGTGTGGGTAGGTTTCGTCTTTTTCAGCAGTGCCTGGTATGTCTTAGAAACCCTTCTCTTGTCTTCCTTGAGTGTTCACCTTCATGGGTTGCCAGTGCAAGCCTGGGGATGAGCTGGATATTCAACTACATCGAGTGCCTCATCATGGATAGTGGGGGTAATTAGCGTACTCCCCCCTACAAGGGAAAACCCTGTGACCCCAGGTGGCTACATGGGGGCGGCAACACATCTCTCACACACACTCAGCTGTGTTCCAGAATACTGAGTGTGAGGAGTTTCTGTCATGTGTCAGCAGCACCTGGGATTTCACAGAAGCACTTTGCATGCCTTACCTGAGTGCTCCATAGGGCGTGCTGCCAGGGAAATGCGGTGGTTTTGCTGGAAAGCCAACTAGCAGTGAGTGTCACCCCATGGACTATGGAGGTAATTAGCGGAATTCCCCCTACCAGGGAACACCGGTGACCCCAGGTAGCTGCATGGATGGTGGCTCCCCACCTCCACTAGCACTCAGCCATGTTAAGGAATGATGAGTGTGGGGAGGTTACATCTTATCTAAGCAGGGCCTGGGATCTCCTAGAAGACATTCATGTGTATTCCCTGAGTGTTTCTTAGGGCGGGCTGACAGGGAAATATGGGGATTTTTCTGGAATGCCAAGTAGCTGTGAGTGCCTCCCCATGGACAGGGGAGGTAATTAGTGGAGTTCCCTCTACCACAGAACTCCTGTGACCCCAGGTAGCTGCGTTGAGTGTGGATCCACAGCTCCCTGACACACTCAGACATGTTCTGGAATGCTGAGTGTGGGAAGGTTTCGTCTTCTGTCAGCAGGGCCTGGGATCTCTTAGAAGCCTTTTGCAAGTATTCCCTGATTGTTTCCTAGGACGGGCTGCCAGGGAAATATGGGGATGTTCTTGGAAATCCATGTAGCTGTGAATGTCTCCCCATGGACAGGGGAGGTTATTTGCGGAGTTCCCTCTACCATGGAACATCTGTGACCTCAGGTAGCTGCGTTGAGATTGGATCCACAGCTCCCCCACACACTCAGATGTGTTCCCAAATGCTGAGAGTTGGGTGGTTCCACCTTCTGTCAGCAGCTACTGGGATCTCCTAGAAGCCCTTTGAGGGCCTTCTCTAAGTGTTCTACATTGGGCGGGCTGCCAAGGAAAGGCAGGGTTTGGGCTAGAAAGCCAAGTAGCAGAGAGTGCCTCCCATTCGACAGTGGAGGTAATTAGCGTATTTCCCCTTAGCAGGGAACACCTGTGACCCCAGGTAGCTTCGTGGATTGCGGCTCCCCAAATGTCACACACACTCATCTGTGTTCCAGTTTACTGAGTGTGGGGAGGTTCCTTCTGCAGTTAGCCGCACATGGGATCTCGTAGAAGAACTTCACTTGGTTTCCTTGAGTATTTCCTAGGGTGGGCTGCCAGGGAAGTTCGGGGGTTTGCCTGGAAACCCAAGTAGCAGCGATTGCGTCCCCAAGGAAAGGGGAGGTAATTAGCGGGATTCCCTCTATCAGGGAACACATGTACTAACAAGTAGCAGCGTGGAGGGTGCCTCACCACCTCCCACAACACTCAGCTGTGTTCTGGAATGCTGAGAGTGTGGACGTTCCCTCTTCTATCAGGAGAGCCTTGGATCTCATAAAAGCATTTCATGTGCCTTTTCTGAGTGCTTCCTAGGGCTGGTTGACAGGGAAATGTGGGGAAATTTCTGGAAAGCCTATTACCAACAAGTGCCTCCCCATGGACAGGGGAGGGAATTAGAGGATGTCCTCCTACAATGGAAAAATTCTGACCCTAGGTAGCTGCCTGGACTGTGGCTCCCCAACTCCCACATACACTCAGTCATGTTCCATAATGCTGAAAGTTGGGAGGTTCTATCTTTGGTCAGCTGTGCCTGGGATCTCCTAGAAGAACTTCAGGAGTTTCCCTGAGAGATTCCCACGGCATGCTGCCAAGGAAAGTCGTGTGTTGGGCTGGAAATCCAAGTATGTACAAGTGCAAGCCAAGTATTTGCAAGTGCCTCCACATGAACAGGGGAGGTAATTAGCGGACTTCCCCCTACCAGGGAACATTGTGACCACAGGTAGTGGCGTGGAGGTCGGCTCTCCTACTCCCCCATATACTCAACAGTGTCCTGGAATGCTGAGTGTGGGGAGGTTCCATCTGCTTTCAGCAGCACCTAGGAATTTCTTGTAGCTAATCACGTGCCTTCCCTGAGTGTTTCCTAGGGCTTGGTGTCAGGAAAAGTCGGGAGTTTGGCTGGAAATTCAAGTAGCTCTGAGTGCCTCCTCAGGGAAGGGGAGGAAATTTGTGGAATTCCCCCTAACATGGAACACCTTTGACCACATGTAGCTGCGTGGAGTGTGGCTACCCACTTCCCCCCCACACTCAGCCTTGTTCCGGAATGCTGAGTGTCGGGAAGTTCCGTCTTCTGTCAGCAGCACCTGGGATCTCAAAGAAGCCTTCTGCGTTCTTTCCCTGAGTGTTTCCAAGGATGGTCTTAAAAAGAAAGCCAGGTGTTTTCCTGGAAATCCAAGTATCAGTTGGTGCCTCCCCATGGACTGGGGAAGTAATTTGTGGACTTCCCCTATAAGGGAACACCTGTGAAACCAGGTAGCTTCTTCAAGGGTGTCTTGCCATGTACCCCACCACTCAGAAATGTTCTGGAATGCTGAGTGTGGGGAGGTTCCGTCTTTGTCAGCAGCTACTGGGATCTCCTAGAAGACTTTCTAGTGCCTTCCCTGAGTGTTTTCTTGGTCGGGAAGCCAGGGAAATGTGGGTGTTGGGCTGGAAGTCCAAGTAGCAGTGAGTGCATCCCCATGGACATGGGTGGTAATTTGCAGAATTTCCCTTACCAGGGAACACCTATGACCCCATTTAGCTGCATATAGGGCGGCTGCCCATCTCCCCCACACACTTCTGTTTTGCTTCCAGATTGTTGAGTGTGGGGAGGGTCTGCCTTCTGTCAGCTGCACCTGAAATCTCCTAGAAGCCCTTCAGGTGCTTTACCTGAGAGTTTAACAGGGCGGGCTGCCATGGAAATGCAGGGGTTGAGCAGGAAATGCAAGTAGCCCTGAGTGCTTGCCCATGGATAGGGGAAATAATTAACACAATTCTACCTATCAGGGAACATATCTGACCCCAGTTATCTGCGTGGAGGATGGCACCACATATCTCCCGACACTCAGCCTCTTTCCTGTTTGCTGAGTGTTTTTATGTTCCATTTTCTCTCACCAGCCTCTTGGATCTACTAGAAGCCCTTCACGTGCTTTCTCTTAGTGTTTCCTAGGGCGGGCTGACAGGGAAAATCTGGGATAAGGCTGGAAATACAATTAGCAGTGAGTACCTGCCCATGGGCATGGGAAGTATTTAGTGGACTTCCCTTACCAGGGAACACCTGTGACACCAGGTAAATGCGCGGATGGCAGCTCGACACCTCCAGAACACACTCACCCTTGTGCCAGAATGCTGATTGTGGGGTGGTTCCTTTTTCTGTTAGCAGGGCCTGGGATCTCCTAGAAGCCTTTCGCATGTCTTCCCTGAATGTTTCCCTGGTGGGTTGCAAGGAAGTGTGGTGATATTCCTGGAAATCCAAGAAGCAACGTGTGAGTACCCATGGACAGAAGAGGGAATTAGCAGACTTCCCTCTACGAGGGAACACCTTGTGATCCAATCTAACTGCGTTGAGAGTGGATCCCCAACTCCCCCACACACTCAGACATGTTCCAGAATGCTGAGTGTCGGGAATTTCCATGTTCTGTCAGCAGCACCTGGGATCTCAAAGTCACCATTCATGTTCCTTCCCTGAATGTTTCCTATGGTGGACTGCCAGGGAAAAGCGGGGTTTGGGCTTGAAATCCAAGTAGAAGCTAGAGTTTCCCCAAGGACAGGGGAGGTAATTAGTGGTCTTCTCCTGACCCGGGAACACATGTGACCCCAGGTAGCTGCATAGATGTGAGCTCCACTCCTCCCCCAGCACTCAGCCTTGTGCCAGAATTCTAAGTTTGGGGTGGTTCCATCTTCTCTCAGCAGCTCCTGGAATCTCCTAGAAGCCCTTTGTGGGCCTTCCCTAAGTGTTTTACATTGGGCGGGCTGCCAGGGAAAGGCGGGGTTTGGGCTAGAAAGCCGAATAGTAGCTAGTGCCTCCCATTCAACAGTGGAGTTAATTAGCGTACTTTCTCCTACCAGGGAAAACCTGTGACCCCAGTTAACTTCGTGGACGGCGACTCCCTACTTCCCCTACACACTCAGACATGTTCAGGAATTCTGAGTGTCGGGAGATTTCCATATCCTATCAGCAGCCCCTGGGGTCTCGGAGAAGCACTATGTGGGCTTTCCCTGAGTATTTCATTGGGCGAGCTTCCAGGGAAAAGAGGGGGTTTGACTATAAATGCAAGTAGCAGTGGGTGCCTCCAAAGGAATGGGGAGGCAATTAGCAGAAATCCCTCTATCAGGGAACACCTGTGCTATCAGTTAGCTGCGTGGAGGGCAGCTCGCCAACTCCCCAACATTCAGGCTTGTTCTGGAATGCTGAGAGTGGGGACATTCTGTGTTCTCTCAGGAGCGCCTTTGCTCTAGTAGAAGCCCTTTGTGTGCCTTATATGAAGGTTTCCAAATGCGGGCTGCCAGGGAAAAGAGGGGGTTGGGCTAGAAAGCCAGCTAGATCCGAGTGTCTCCCAATGGACTAGGGAGGAAATTAACGGAATTACCCATAACAGGGAACACCAGTGACCCCATGTAGCTTCATGGACATCGTCTCCCCACCTCCCCAACCATTCAGCCTGTCCCACAATGCTGAGTGTG